>NC_133128.1:139896171-140212600 GCF_048418815.1 Hemitrygon akajei | reverse complement strand
GCACGTACATTGTGCATAGCAAATAATAAACTCAGAACTGAGCAATGTTCTAATCTACACTTCTTTAGCTCTTTAGCTACCTCTCATTAACACACCATTGTCATCTTAAGACTGCAGTCTCCTACCAAATTGGGTACATGCATAGCAAATAGGAAACTCAGAACTGAGCAATGTTCTAATCTACATTTCTTTAGCTCTTTAGCTACCTCTACATTCCTAAGATTTCATTCTACTAAATTGAGTACATGCATAGCAAATAACTGACTTCATAGTTAAATTTTATACTTTTATACTCCAATAGTACTTGCCTTGGTTACATTTTTAAGCATCTTATTAACATGTTGTTGCATCTGTAAATACCAATAAAAATCTTGTTTTTCTAATAAGTGTTTCTCTTTAAGCATTTCAAAACTGAACAGTGTTCCTTCTTTCATTATGTTGCAAAGAACTGTTATTCCTTTAGCTGTCCAATCCTTAAATCTAGCATCCAATTTATTTGGTGTAAAATCCGAGTCATATGCACACCATTTAAGAATTGCAATATCTCCCTCTAGATTATATTCTTTTATAGTAGTTCTCCATATTTTAAGAGTCAATTTCACCCATGGGTTATCAATAGTATTTATGTACCTTTGCAGGTTGTTATCAGCCAAAATTGCTTGTATGGGGATGGGAAGTACCCGCTCCTCAATATTTTTCCATTGAGCATCATATGATGGGTTACACCAACATATCACAGCTCTCAACTGTGCTGCAAAATAATAATCTCTAAGAGAAGGTAGGCCCCATCCCCCCTTTTCCTTTGCTAATTGCAAAGTTTTGAGATGAACTCTAGGCCTTTTACCTTGCCAAATATACCTTGATAACATCTTGTTCCATTCATTGAATTGATTAATCTCTATTGGTAGGGTCTGAAAGAGATATAACAGTCTGGGCAGTATATTCATTTTAATAGACTCAATCCTTGAACTGAGACTGAAAAAAGGAATCAGGTTCTATCTTGCCATATCTTCCTTAATTTTTTTTATATAAAGACTGATAATTACATTCTGATAATTTTGCCAAATCTTTTGGCATAATGATGCCCAAATATTTGAAAGACTCTGTTTGCCATGCCCAGGGATATCTACTTTCAATTTCTCTTGGTGGGCTATAGTAATATGAAAGTAATTGGGTTTTTAATCTACGTTGATCTTGTATCCTGATAATTGACCATATTGCTCAAAGGATTGCATCAATTTAGGTAAAGAGTATGTTGGTTGCCCTAGATAGATCAAAATGTCATCCGCGTAACAAGCCAATTTATGCTCTGTCCCTTTAATAGTAATTCCCCTGATATCTTCATTTTGTCTGATGTATTGAGCTAATGGTTCCAGATATAATGCGAAGAGTAGCGGTGACCATGCACAACCCTGTCTCGTGCCCCTTTCTAGGGTAAGACTATTTGATAAATATCCATTGATTTTAATCCTAGCAAGTTTGCTGATGATACTAAGCTGGGTGGCATTGTGACATGTGATGAGGATGTTAGGAGAATTCAGGGTGACTTGGATAGGCTGGGTGAGTGGGCAGATACTTGGCAGATGACGTTTAATGTGAATAAGTGTGAGGTTATCCACTTTGGGAGTAAGAACAGGAAGGCAGATTATTATCTGAACGGTGTAAAGTTAGGTAAGGGAGAAATACAAAGAGATCTAAGAGTCCTTGTTCATCAGTCACTGAAGGTGAATGAGCAAGTGCAGCAGGCAGTGAAGAAGGCTAATGGAATGTTGGCCATCATTACAAAGGGAATTGAGTACAAGAGCAAGGAAATCCTCTTGCATTTGTACAGGGCCCTGGTGAGACCACACCTGGAGTATTGTGTACAGTTTTGGTCTCCAGGGTTAAGGAAGGACATCCTGGCTGTAGAGGAATGGCAGCGTAGATTCACAAGGTTAATTCCTGGGATGTCTGGACTGTCTTACGCAGAGAGGTTAGAGAGACTGGGCTTGTACACGCTGGAATTAAGGAGATTGAGAGGGGATCTCATTGCAACATATGATTATTAAGGGATTGGACAAGATAGAGGCAGGAAATATGTTCCAGATGCTGGGAGAGTCCAGTACCAGAGGGCATGGTTTGAGAATAAGGGGTAGGTCATTTAGGACAGAGTTAAGGAAAAACTTCTTCTCCCAGAGAGTTGTGGGGGTCTGGAATGCACTGCCTCGGAAGGCAGTGGAGGCCAATTCTCTGGATGCTTTCAAGAAGGAGCTAGATAGGTATCTTATGGATAGGGGAATCAAGGGATATGGGGACAAGGCAGGAACCGGGTATTGATAGTAGATGATCAGCCATGATCTCAAAATGGTGGTGCAGGCTCGAAGGGCTGAATGGTCTACTTCTGCACCTATTGTCTATTGTCTATTGTCAGTAGGGTTAATATAAGGATTTTTTTAATGTGATCCAAGATCACACACCCTCCACAAACAAACCTCTAACTGTACCCTCTGTGAACAGTTTGGCTAAAGGAATTAATGTTTTTTTTTCTACTAGAAGGGTTCACATCCAAACCAAATGGAACCCTATCTATACTTCCTCTTTGGGCACAAGAACCGCAAGATCCGTCCTGGTTACTCAGCAAAGAGGTACCTCACCTGTCTGACCGAGAGCTGTGATCCCAGCCTCCTGCACCGGATGCAAGGCTCAGGTGAGTCTGCTGCCCTCTGCACTTGTGGAATCAGAGAACTAGCAAAGGAGGTCAACCATTTTGCATAATGGATGAAAGTCAGAGCAATAACCCCCCCCCCCCAAGAGGTGGTTTCTAATCCTTCTCATAGTCTTGGGTAGATCTCTCTTCTCATTTGAAGTTTAGACTGCTGCTGACGCAGAAGACATGTTTAGTGGGCTGTCAGGACGCACTCCAGTTAGTATAGTGCTGGTCCCACTGGTGTGTAGCCTGACCATAAATAGTGCAAAGCATAATTCATTTAATTAATTGTTGTTGTTTCTACTGTGGAAGTATGTTACAGTCCTTTTTATCCTCACTGGCAACTCCCACAGCAGGGCAGAAATGTGCAGAAAGTGCGTTCTATCTTGAAGTGCATGGGGCCAGCAATCCTTGTCTACCTTTCAATGGAGCAAAAGTAGAAAGAGCAGTATCTCCACAGACATCATAAGCTGATAAAAGAAATGAAAACTTCAGTAGCAATAGGAAAATATTGTGAAAGGATGAGGTGCCGAGTGTCTGCTATGGTGAGGAGTTGGTAGGATGCAGCTTCTCTGTATATGATGGTGGAAAGTTGGTTAGAGTGCATAGAATATAGAATTGTACAGCACAGGACAGACCCTTTGGCCCACAATGTTGTGCTGAATTAATTAAACCAACAGCTTCTAATTAATCTCACCCCTCTTCCTTGCACAATCCTTCCTTTCTCTGCATATTTATGTGCCTGTCAAAGAGTCTTTCAAATATTCCTGTGCTATCTGCCTGGCCACCAGCTCTCTCTGTTTAAAAAAATAAACTTGCCTCACACATCTCCTTTGCACTTTCTCCCCTTCTCCTTAATTACATGCCCTCTGGTACTAGACATTTCATTCCTGAGAGAAAGATACTGGCTGTCTATCCGTGCCTTGCAAAATTTTATCGAATCTCCACTCAGCCTCTGCCATTGTAGAGAAGGCAGCCCCAACCTCCCCTCTCCTCATAACATGTTTGCTGGTAAACCTCCTCTGCACATGCTCCATAGCCTCCACATCATTCCTATAATGAAGTGACTATAATTTAATGCAATACTCTAAATGTGGCCTAAACAGAGTTTTATAAAGTTGTAATTTAACATCCTGGCTCTTGAACAATGCCTTGACTAATGAAAGCAAACATGCCATTTGTCTCCTTTACCACCCTATCAAACTGAGCTGCTGCTTTCAGAGAGCTATGGACTTCTTAAAAAATGTATTCATTTACTGGACGTGGGCATCACCAGCTAAGCCGGCATTTATTGTCCCTTCCTAGTCACCCTTGAGAAGGTGGTGATAAGCTGCCTTCTTGAACTGCTGCAGTCCCTGAGGTGTAGGTACACCCTCGGTGCTGTTAGGGAGGGAATTACATGATTTTGACCCAGCGACAATGAAGGAACGGTGATCTGTTTCCAGGTCAGGATGGTGAGTGACTTGGAGGGTGGTGATCCCAGGTTCCCTCTGTTCATCAACACTGTCAGGAACCCTGCCATTGACTGTGTACTCTGCCTTTATGTTGGACCTCCCAAAGTGCATCAGCTCACACTGGCCTGGATTAAACTCCATCTACCACCTCTTCACTCATATCTGGAATGATCTATATTCTGTCGTACCCTTTGGCAATCATCAATATAATGCATTACACCTCCAGTCTTTGTGTCATCTGCAAACTTACTGACCCGGCCACATTTTCATCAAAATTATATATATATATCCTTCTCCTTCATTCATCTGTTTCAGGTCAAAGAACTGTTTGTGTTACAGTGACAGGAGATACATAGGTTATCTGGTTTCTTTATACAATGCTGGGAAGTTGGATGGGGTTTTGTGTTTCTGTGTTTCAGGTTGCAGGGTTGATTGGACATGGTATCTGTGTGTATAATGAAGGGGGCTTTGATGGGGTACAGCGTGTGTGTGTGTGTGTGTGTGTGTGTGTGTGTGTGTGTGTGTGTGTGTGTGTGTGTGTGTGTGTGTGTGTGTGTGTGTGTGTGTGTGTGTGTATGTGTGTGTGTGCGTGCGTGCGAGTGTGTGTGTGTGTGTGTGAGTGCGTGCGTGCGTGCGTGCGTGCGTGCGTGCGTGTGTGAGTGTGTGTGTGTGTGTGTGAGTGTGTGCGTGCGTGCGTGTGTGTGTGTGTGTGCGTGTGTGTGTGTGTGTGTGTGTGTGTGTGTGAGAGTGTGTGTGTGTGTGTGTGTGTGTGTGTGTGTGTGTGTGTGTGTGTGTGTGTGAGAGTGTGTGTGTGTGTGTGTGTGCGCGCCCTAAGCTCCTAGTGGAGTCATCGGGGCGCCGTCATGACAAGCTTTTTTTTTGCACCGATCTTTTTGGTGATTGCTCATTGTACGGCGTGTCTTGGGCATCTGGAACCTGGTGGAGCCCATCCCTCTCCAGGTTTTTTTTATGAGGTTGAGTTGCTAGCTCAATGCTCAACCCAGGCACGGATGGAAAGCATGCAAGGGAGCTGGCCGGATTGAAATGGTTGAGATACCTCTCCCCCCCAAGTCCAGCGCTGATGCCACTACGCCACCAGTGTCTCTGTATGAAACGGTTGAGATACATTTCCTCTGCGTATAATTCTGGGGAGCTAAGTCCCTGTTTGTAATGGAATATGGATGGAGTGAGCACAGTGTGGGAAGTCGGATATGTTATGGTATCCTTGTCAGGAACTGGATGGGGTACAGTGGCACTGTGCTTAAGGACCAAGTACTTGTATTTGATGTCAAGTCCATATGTGTTGTAGTGTTAAGTTGGCATGGTTCAGTTTGTCTATGTTTAACAATGGACAGCTGAATAGGGAACAGTGAGTTGAATTCAGTGTGGTGCAATGGTGTGGAGCTGGATGGGGTATGCTTTCTCTGTGTGTAATGAAGAGGGTGTTGGATTGGTTAATATGTGCTGAACATGATATTTTCAGTTTTATTGCTCCTGTTTCAGTAGAAATGTCTCCTATCTCCACAGGTTGTATCCAGGACCTGAGCTTCTTCAGAGGAATTTCCATAAACTCACTCCTTCTCCATCAGACTAAATGCGACCTTTCTGAGGTGCCTAGACCATATCAGTTTCTGCCCTGCCTTCCCTTTTCTCCCCACTATCAGAACTGCCCACCTTTGGAAGAGGAAGAAGAGGAGGAGGAGGAGGAGGAGAATGTGGAAGAGCAAAGTCTTCATGCAGGTAATGAAACCTTGTCGCTATGCTTGAGCTGGTCTGTGTCTTTAGTCATGTTGCCCTCTGCAGATGTGAGTACGTCACTCCAGCGAATGTCCCGCATCGGCTTTCGGAATCTGCAGGAATTTAAAAAGGGACAACTTTCGAGTAAAGCTAAGTGTTGTATTTTCTCATCAAGGTGAACCTTGCCCCATCTCCCATGTTAAAGAAGGAGGGTTGGAGCCTGACAGCTGCAGATCGGGAGAGAGTGCAAGGCAGTTGCAGATGGAGAATGAAGTGGAGTGCACGGCATTGCAAGAATCTAATATTTACCTTCTGATTGCTCTGCCACCCAATAACCAGGAACTGGATAAAGGAGAACCTGAACAGGTACAATGCACCCAAGAGATCAGATAGATGTTTGCAGAGGGCATCTCCTCTGTTGAACCTCTTCCACCCATTTTGCATCTTATTGCCTCTCTTATACCCCTCTGCTGCCTCACTTGGACAACTGATATCCCTAGATCTGATTGTTTCTGTTATTGTACTCATCAAATGGTCCACATGTAATTCCTGTGTTCCCCCTCTGGTATGTCCATTTATTTTCAGGCCAGCCCCGTTCCCTAAATGTATTCCCTGTGACGTCAGTAATCCCAATGTCAGATTATCACCAAGTAGCATAGTCAGGTGGCACTGCCTGGTGGCAAGCATTGACTTTATATGGTGTCTGTTTGACTGTGTGGGGCAGTACATTAATTGGCCACTGTAAATTGCCCCCTGTGCATAGGTGAGTGGTAAAATCTGAAAGGAGTCCATAGCACTTTGGGGAGAACAAAATGGGGATAGTGTAATGGGTGTGAACTTGTTTCCATGACTCTATAACTCTTTAAAGGTGAGGAAACAAATCTAAACCAGGCAGAGAATGTAAGAAACCTGACTCTTTGCATTCCCTTCCCTCTGGGTTCTATCTTTCCCAGCTGGCTTACAATCCAGCACATTCCCTTTGCCCGCTCCCTCTCCAGCTCGGTGTGATTTGACCTCATGCTGATCTCCTCTTCTCCTGTAGCCTCCGTGTAGTCCCCTGATCAAAGACCAGGAAGTCAATGGGAAGGGTCACGGGCAAAGGTGCGGCATTCTGGGTCGGCCAGTGATCGATTCCTCTCAGCTCTTCAGTCAGAAATCCAATATGACTTATTATGGGGGGACAATGGCTGGGTCGAGAAGAGGCTTATGCGGTAAGTGTCGTTCAGACAGATCACCCTGTGCATAATTACACTGTGGTAGTGAAAAGAGAAACAGAAAGCAGAATGGGAAAAGTTGCATCGACAGACAAAGTTCAGTGCAGACAGGTAAATAAAATGGATGGGCCAGAATGAGGGAGATTAGGAGATCAAGAGTTAAGCTTTTCAGTGTGAAAGGGCCATTCAAAAGTCTGATAACAACAGGACAGAGACTATCCTTGGGCCTGGTGGTATATACTTACAAACGATTGTATCTTCTCCCCAATGAGAGAGGGGAGAAGAGAAAATGATCAGGGTAGAAGGGGTCCTCGATTAGTTAAATTACTTTCCTGCAGCAGGTGGGGGTATATACAGAGTCAATGGATGGAGAGCAGGTTTGCATGTGTCCACAGCTCTGTGGTCTTGGGCAGAGAAGGTGCCATTCCAGTCTGTGATGCATCCATATAGAATGCTTTCTATAGAATATCGGTAAAAAATGTCATCGGGGACACGCTGAATTTCCTTGGCTTTTTAGAAATAGAGGCATTGGTCTGTTTTCTTGGCTGTAGTATCCACATATTTGGAACAGTGTAAATTGTTGATATATTTACACCTAGGAAGTTGAAGTTCTCAGCAATCTCCACCTCTGCACCATTGATGCAAACACACATGTCCACCACCCTGCTTCCTAAAGTTCTTCCCCGTTCTCTCTTCTTCCATTTCCCATTCAGATTCCCCTCTCACCCCTTCTCTTCTCATGTGCCCATCACCTCTCTCTCTGAACCACGTCCTTCCCTTTCTCCCATGGTCCACAGTCCTCTCCTATCATATTCCTCCTTCTTCAGTCCTTTACCTCTTCCACCTATCACCTCCCAGCTTCTTATTTCATCCCCTTTCCCCTCCCACCCATCTTCCCCCTCACCTGGATTCATCTTTCACCTGCCAGTTTGTACTCCTTCCCCACCCCACCACCTTCCCCACTTCTGCCCCCTTCATTTCCTGTCTTGATGAAAGGTCAACTGTTTATTCTCCTCCATAGATGCTGCCTGACCTGCTGAGTCCCTGCAGCATTTTGAGTGTGTTGCTCTGGATGTCCAGCATCTGCAGAATCTCTTGTGTTTGTGACTCCTAAAGCTGATGATCAGCTCCTTTATTTTGCTGACATTGACATCACACTGCTAGGCTCCTGACTGCACTTTGCTATGGCATTGATTGAGGTCTGACCCACAATGGTGGTGTCATCTGCAAACACAGAGCCAATTTTGGCCACACAGCCGTGAGTATGTAGATTATAGTGAGAGGCCGAGAAAGCAGCCTTGCGTGAACGGTGTTGAGGATAACCATGTGGGAGGTGTTGTTGCCGATATTTACTGATTATGGTCTGTTAGTCAGGATATCAAGGATCCAATTGCAGAGGAGAGGGTAGGGTGCAGAGGCCTAGATCCAAGTTTGGAGATGAGCTTGTTTGGAATCATGGTGTCGAAGGTGAAGCTAGAGTCAATAAATAGGAGTCAGACATAGATTCCTTTGTCATCCAGATGTTCTAGTGTAGGGTCAGTGAGATTGCTTCACCATGGAGTGTGACTGGGGTACACTAATGTGGGCAGGTAGGGGTGGAGTATTTGCAGCTCTTTGTGGTTGCTACTTAATAAAGCAGATAATAAAGGAGAGTTCCCAGGTAAAGCCCTTTTAGAAGCAACCATCTCCCAGGTAACAGCAGTGGCTAGTGCAAAAATATATAAAAAGTCTTATACTCAGTAATATTCAGTTCTTAAAAGTACACTAACCCTCATTCACTAAGTTACTACCTCTTAATAAAAGAAGCCATACAAGTTATTTAATTTATTATATATGCAGATATACCTATACATACTGGTCAATTTAACCAAGGTTATTCTAAAACTCTTCATTCACAAGCTGTAACTACTCAGTAGTATCCACTTAAGTCTCTGGTATTTCAATTGAATCATTTCTCCAAATAGACCTTATATTTATGACTTTATCTTATATTATAACTGTTACCTTAACATAATTGTCTCAATGACAACATGTGATGTACCTATAAATATGTTGTATCAGGCTTTTACCTAAACAGCAAATATTAAACTTATCACACGTTAGTAAGACTTGTCAACTCCATCACTACGTACAGTTCTACATCGTATTTAAGTCCATTATTGAATTTGAGCCTGTGACTGCTGGTGGATGTTATGACCTTTGGTTTTGGTAGAGTTGGACTGTTTCTCCAACAGCAACCCAACACAGCTTGGTAGGTAGATCTACCTGCACTGGTATCCAACACATATTTTGCTCAGTCTCAAACAAAGTTGTACTAGGCATTTCTAATAATCTGATTCCACCAGAAATATTGTTTCCCAGCTGTACTCATACTGTACTGTATCTGTTTCCATGCTCCCTTGCATCCAAGGCAGATTGTGTTCCTGTCTTTGTTGGGACTTGGTTACTGCTAGGACTTGCACCTGAGTGCATCAGGCCTTGCCCTGTAATACTTACTTTTTCCTTCACTTGTCTTGTTTGATTTATATATTTATATTCTGTGTGTTATCCAAACCTACTGCATATGTTTGAGACGTTGCTGCAAGTAAGTTTTTCATTGTACTGGCTCATATGAGAATGAACTTAAACTTGATTTGAATTATTGGATGGGGCCATTTTGATTGGGCATTCCGAGACCAGGTGTCTCCCGGCCAAGTTCTTCCTTCTTTTCCACGCAGGGAATTTGCAGCTTTCCCACCTTTTACACTGGTGTAATCCACCCACCTAGTTGTGGTGTATCCTCTCTGCTCTACCTAGGAAACATTGCTGTCAGTTAACTTCACTCTTTCTGACCGTCCTGCTGTTTTAAGCTGCAACCGTGACCATGGGATCTTCAGCTGCAACATAATGTGGCAAATGAACATCAACAAAACATCTAATTGAAATCAGTCAATTCTCTACAAATTAATCTGACAAAGATCATACCATGAGACTACTCAATCCTTTAAGATACTGAACCGCAAATATACTACAAGGGGAAATGTACGCAGTGGAAGACTGAGGTCCAGAACATGACTTTGGTAAATGTCCAGACTAATCTCCTCTCCTGGGACTGTTTAGCATTGTCTTGCTAAATCCCATTGTCTTGTCTAATCCCATCCGATCATTTCATATTTAGCAAATCTGAAGTTACCAATGGTCGTAAGAAGGAAAGCAGGGTGTACATTAGGTCACCATCTCCAGGGTTGATCCTGAATTTCTCATGAGTTTTACTGTACACTGTTGCCTTGTCACACGTACAAAGCCCAGTTCCTTCATATTTACAATAAACTCTCCCTCTACAGTTACATTCACTTCTCCCCTCCTCATCCGCAGTGTCCTGTGCTCCTGTATCTACAGTGATCTGAGATCTCCTCTGAGATTTGAAATCACTTCCCTTTTTGTCCTAGTGAAAAGCCGACCCAGTGATCATTGTGGTTCAGGACAGCCAGTGGAGTCTGGTGACTTCAAGACTGGACGATTGCAGCTTCCGCCCATCTCATTAGACACTGAAGCAGGAGTGTGTCTCGTTGAAGAAGGAAATAATGGAGAGGTAGGATGTCTTTCAGATCAACTATGAATTTCTTGTGACCCATTCACAATATCCCAATCTTTGGTAATCCTTTTTTGATCAAGAGTCTCAAGATAAATTGGTTCTTGCCCCACAACAGCTGGTTCATGTAGAAAGTGTGTGAGCAAGTGTTAGCTTTTCTCAGGAATCATTCTAATAGCTTCAGCCTTGTTGCAGGACTCAAAGTTAGTGACTTTCAATCCACACAACACCATTCTGCAAGTGAACCCTTCCCTCTAATCCTGGAGTAAACATGAAACATAATATTGCCAGATACAAGTTAATGGTTCCTTTTCACCACTTGTACTATAACCATGTACAGGAGTTGGCACTTGAACAAACACATGTCTTACAGAACCAGATAGGGTCTATTTAACTTCCTATTCCCTGTAAATACTAAGGACAAGAAACAGACACACGAGAGATACGGGATAGAAAGGTGTGAGTCCTTCAGATCTATTCATGTGTTATGTTTAAAACCTCTCCTGCAACGTGCTACATACCTGGTGCTCTAGTTATATTACCGTATGTCACTGTGACCATCTGCTTGTATTTCACTGCTAACAGAGGCCAGTTAACAGAATGTATGTGTCACCTTGTTGAAAGACTGTCTGTTGTTCATTTAAGGGGGTGTGTGTGCTGAAGCACATTGACAGAGTGTATGTGTAGATCTGTGGATGCATAATGCGTAGGAGTACGTTAATCTGTTGAGAAAATATGTTAATGTAACTTGATGAATGATGGATATTGCAAGAGTGTGAAAGCTGAGCTGTTGTCAGAGGGTGTGAGTTGGTCTGTTGATCAGATATGTTCTTTGCCCTGTGGATGGATCATCAGCTTTGGGACTGTTGATAGACTGTTTTAAAGAATCGTTGAAGATTATGTTGGCCTGTTGTGGGAGTGTGCAACTGTTAATGGAGAACCGGAGATTGTTTAATGAAGGAATCTGTGAGTTAGTCCTGTTGAAGAAGGGCAGGAGCTGACCTACTGAAAAAAGACAGGAATCGTGTTGGCATTCTCTCAATGCACCAGTATTTACATAGCATCCACAGGAGAAGGTACACACTTGGCCAATCTACAGACTCCTTTATTAAGTAAGTTCCAGCACTCCATTAACTCGCCAAGATGTACATTCCAATGACAGGCCAACATAGGCTTCTACAGTCTATCAGCACACTTTATCCACAAGCCTGAAGAAGTGCATGTAAACTCATATGCTGGCCTGTCAAAAGTACATGTGATTGAAGGAGTTCACGCATTGGCCAGCTGATTTCTTGTGCAAATGGACTACAAGAGTTTGTGGTGGAGTGTTGAAGGGACCTGTCAGTTGAAGCCTTTTGGGGAGGGGCCTTGACAGAGTACATACAGTTCGTTAGTCATAAACACAAGAGATTCTGCAGATGATGGAAATTCAGAGCAACACACACAAAATGCTGGAGGAACTCAGCAGGTCAGACAGCATCTATGGAAATGAATAAACAGTCACTGTTTTGGGCTGAGACCCTTCTTCAGGACTGAAAAGGAAGGGGGAGATACCAGAATAAGAAGTTGGGGGCAGGATGGAGGGCTGGTTAGAAGTTGATAGGTGAAGCCAGGTGGCTGAGCAAGATAAAGGGCTGGAGAAGGAGGAATCTGATTGGATAGAGAGAAAGGGAAAGAGGGGCACCAGGTAGAGGTGATAGGCAGGTGAGGAGAAAATGTAAGAGGCCAGGGTGGGCAATAGAGGAAAAGGTAAAGGGAAGGAAAAATATTACCAGAAGGAGAAATCAATGTTCATGCCATCAGTTGGAGGCTACGTAGAAAGAAAATGAGGTTTTGCTCCTCCACCCTGAGAACGGCCTCATCACGACAGAAGAGGAGGCCATGGACAGATATGTCAGAATGGGAACGGGGACAGGAATTAAAATGAATGGCCAGTGGAAAATTCTGCTTTTGGCAGATGGAGCAGAGGTGCTTGTCAAAACCCTAACAGATGTATGTTGTAGGGTGTGCTGATTGAGTGTGTGTGTTGGATTACATTCAAGATTCAAGACTGTTTGTTGTCACTCCTCAGTAATGAGTGTAAAAGCGAACAAAGTGATTGATACTCCAGATCCTATGCAGCATAAAAAATGCAAGTATAAAAACCACAATAAATATAAATATAGAAGTAATCCATAAAACGCAATGTACTGATTGAGGTTCTGAGATTCGCTTCTACGTGGACTGATAATATGAACAGAAAGTGACGCTAGGTGCAGGAGTATCTGTACAAAAGATGACTCCAACAGAAATTGATAAAATGACAAAGGGATTCTTGGTAAGAGGAGCTCTTCTAAGTGTCTGCAGGGTATATGAAAACGCAATAGGACAGTGACTCTGTCAGTGTCGGTATGAGGTGTGGAGTGTAAGCATAAAGTGGCTTTGCATTGGTACATTATCCTTTTGCCCATGTGTGTTTTGTTATGGTATCTGTGTAGTTCTTTTGGACTGTATGTGTTAGCACGTTGTCTTGTCCTGTTGAGGTGGTGCATTGGTCTCTTTGGGGTGCATGTGTTAGTCAGTTCACAGATTGCATGTGTGGGTCTATTCATCTTCCTGTGCCTTTAATCAATATGTTTTCCTGATGTGTTCTAGCCAGAGCCGCTGAGACTGCCGGTGAAGAGGAGACGTCCTGTTGCTGCTGCTTGGCGCGCTAGGCAGCGAGGGGCCAGAACAAAACCAGAGGCAGTGCAACATGAGCATCAGTTATTGCTGCCCCCACTGATGGACGATGCTTCTCAAAATCAGCATGCTGGAGATGTCTCTGGTGAGGTGACAGGTAGAGGATGTCTCCAGGATGTAAGAGATTTCAACCGTAACTGCAAACTCCATTTTATTGGTCACCCAACCACCAGACCCCCGCCCATCCAAATCCCCGGCCAATGTTCACCTCTGTGTGTTGGTAATCTTGGCAAGTCATGATTTCTAGTATACATAAAGTACTTTTTAGATGCAATATGTATTTCAGCCTCTGCCTCCCTTTCAGGCAGTAAGTTTTAAATCCCTACTGCTCTCTGAATGAAAAAAATTCCCCTTTGTCAACACCACATTATCATCTTAACCTTTTCATTTTAACCACCACCTATCCTATCCAAGCCACTCACCCTATTACAATCCATTCCCTATCTCAGCCACTATCATCACATCCACATCAATGCCTCCACCCCAAGCTCCTAATCAAAACCACTGCCCCATTCCAAGCCAACCCACATCCTAATTACTACCATCAAAACTCCCCCACAACAAAACCTTCTGCTTTATCTCAAGGATTCCACCCATCCCATTCTCTAGCCCATCAATGACCCATTCCCAATTCCACACATCAAATCTCCTGTCCAATTCCAAATCCTTTTCCTATTCCCATTCCCAAACTTTGCCCCAACTGAGACTCAAATTCACTGGAGTTTTTGTTTTGCCTTTTATCCCCATCTTAACTCCTGCTTCCTGTAGCTCTCTGTCCTACTCTCTGTCCTGACATCAACTCTAACTCCATGGCAACTCAACCTCCCAATATTTCCCCTCTCCCAGAACACAGACGGATATTAGGAAAGAACAGGGAGCGTGGGGCTCCAGGTAGCAATGACAAACTTGTGACAAGCTGAATAGTGTCCTTTGCACTCTGGTTTCAATATGTTTCTCTTTATGCCATATTGCCTTTAAGAAAAGGAAGAAAACCTACAGTGTTCTATTAGTGAAGGACTTCCCAAAGTGGAAAGGGTGGATGAGGAGGATCAGCTCTATGCGAAGTGTCCCATTGGCACAGAGACGAGGTCTGGCCTGGATGGGCGAGAGACTGGATTTTTACCACAGATATCCAGCCCAAGCAAGACTGAGGAAAGGACAGTTGGGTTTCTGGAGAAAAAGACAAAGGAAAATGATGATCTGCTGGAAGGTGAGAGATTTAATGATTTGCAAGTGTGGAGCTCTGTGTGGAGATGTTTCCTGTCCAGGATGGCACTCTGTGAGGAGCCTCAGTCTGTCCCAGTGTGGAGTTCTGTGAGGAGCCTCAGTCTGTCCCAGTGTGGAGTCCTGTGAGGAGCCTCAGTCTGTCCCACTGTGGAGTTCTGTGAGGAGTCTCTGTCTGTCCCAGTGTGGAGTTCTGTGAGGAGTCTCAGTCTGTCCCAGTGTGGAGTTCTGTGAGGAGCCTCAGTCCGCCCCACTGTGGAGTTCTGTGAGGAGCCTCAATCTGCCCCACTGTGGAGTTCTGTGAGGAGCCTCAGTCCGCCCCACTGTGGAGTTCTGTGAGGAGCCTCAGTCTGCCCCACTATGGAGTTCTGTGAGGAGTCTCTGTCTGTCCCAGTGTGGAGTTCTGTGAGGAGTCTCTGTCTGTCCCAGTGTGGAGTTCTGTGAGGAGTCTCAGTCTGTCCCAGTGTGGAGTTCTGTGAGGAGCCTCAGTATGCCCCACTGTGGAGTTCTGTGAGGAGCCTCAGTCTGCCCCACTGTGGAGATCTGTGAGGAGTCTCAGTCTGTCCCAGTGTGGAGTTCTGTGTGGAGCCTCAGTCTGCCCCACTGTGGAGTTCTGTGAGGAGCCTCAGTCTGTCCCAGTGCGGAGTTCTGTGAGGAGCCTCAGTCTGCCCCACTGTGGAGTTCTGTGAGGAGCCTCAGTCTGTCCCAGTGTGGAGTTCTGTGAGGAGCCTCAGTCTGCCCCACTGTGGAGTTCTGTGAGGAGCCTCAGTCTGTCCCAGTGTGGAGTTCTGTGAGGAGCCTCAGTCTGTCCCAGTGTGGAGTTCTGTGAGGAGTCTCTGTCTGTCCCAGTGTGGAGTTCTGTGAGGAGCCTCAGTCTGTCCCAGTGTGGAGCTCTGTGAGGAGCCTCAGTCTGTCCCAGTGTGGAGTTCTGTGAGGAGCCTCAGTCTGCCCCACTGTGGAGTTCTGTGAGGAGCCTCAGTCTGTCCCACTGTGGAGTTCTGTGAGGAGCCTCAGTCTGCCCCACTGTGGAGTTCTGTGAGGAGCCTCAGTCTGCCCCACTGTGGAGTTCTGTGAGGAGCCTCAGTCTGCCCCACTGTGGAGTTCTGTGAGGAGCCTCAGTCTGTCCCAGTGTGGAGTTCTGTGAGGAGCCTCAGTCTGCCCCAGTGTGGAGTTCAGTGAGGAGCCTCAGCCTGCCCCACTGTGGAGTTCTGTGAGGAGCCTCAGCCTGCCCCACTGTGGAGTTCTGTGAGGAGCCTCAGTCTGCCCCAGTGTGGAGCTCTACATGAAGACCCTCCCTTCCATAGAGTGGAGCTTGATGATAGATTTATATCTATTACATTGGGGTCCTTTAGCCTACCCTGCTTCGGGCAGTAACCTATCCCTGACTATCTCTAAGAAGCAATCTTCTGTTTCAGAGGTATCACGTGTAATTACTGTCCTCATAGCTTGGACGCTCAGATTAAAATTGCATGGTGTGGAAAATGAGAAAGCTGGATACGTTTCTGATCTATCCCTCAACATTTTCAGCTTGTGATAATTTATGGTCTGCTTTCTGCTTGTACTGTGAAGGCTGCCTTTCATAATCTCCTTCTCCTCCCACCTAGAGAATGTTGTTCGGAGCCTGAAAGAAGGTCCAGTCCTCCAGATGCTGCCTCCAATTCAAGGCACAGCAGGTCCAGGAAAGCAAAGCAGCATGGCATGCTTCAGGCGCAAAGCCCACCGAACTAAGACTTCCGCTGCAGGGATTGTTCGAGGCACCGTGCCGGGGAAACTGAGGGGTAAGGCTAGACACCAAAAGACAATGGAGCAGTTTAGGCTATACGGCCCACTGAGTCTGCTCCACCATTCCATCACGGGTGATTGATTATCCCTCTCGGTCCCATTCTCCTGCCTTCTCCCCCTAATCTTCGATTCCCTTAATAATCAAGACCCTATCAATCTCTGCTCTAAATATACCCAATGACTTGGCCTCTGCAGCCGTCCGTGACAATGAATTCCACAGGTTCAACACCCTCTGGCTGAAGAAATTCCTCCTTATCTCTGTTCTAAAGGGTTGACCTTGCATTCTGCGGCTGTGACCTCTGGCCCTAGACTCCCCAGCTGTAGGAAACATCCTCTCCACGTTCACTCTGTCTGGCCCTTTCAATATTTGGTATGTTTCAATGAGATCTCACTTTATTCTTCCAAACACCAGTGAGTACTGGCCCAGAACCATCAAAAGCTCCTCAAACATTAACCCTTTCATTCTCAGGATAATTTCTCTGAGCCTTCTGTCCCCTTTCTAATGTCAGTACATCCTTTCTTTACAAAAGGGACCCAAAACTGCTCACAATACGCCAACTGCAGTCTGACCAAAGCCTCAGCATTACATCCTTGCTTTCACATTGTAGTCCTCTTGAAATGAATGCTAACATTGCATTTGCCTTCCTCACCAACCACAGCTGCAAGTTAACCTTTAGGGAATCCTGCATGAAGACTCCCAAGTCCCTTTGCACCATTTCTGAATTTGCTCCCTGTTTAGGAAATAGTCTGCACCTTTATTCTTCCTGTCAAACTGATGACCATACACTTCCCTACACTTCTATGCATTAATATAAGAAGGGGTAAAACGCTGGAGCAGGAGAGTGTGCAGGCTCTCATATTATTCCAACCATTTGCTTGTTCACCAATTTCCTTTCAACATTGTTCAATGCTCTTGGCCAATGAAACTTTATCCATCCCAGTTTTAACCTCCCCCAACGGCTTGCATCCTCGGCAATAGTTTTAACAGTGTTTCAGGTTCCCACTGCCCGTTGTGTCTAACCAGAGCTTTGGAAATTTGATGTTACTTCCCCCCATTTGTATTTCAACCCTTTTTCAGTAAAAGAAAAAGAAATCCATTAGTATTTTAAGCTTTTTTTAAAAAAAATTCTGAGTCTATCTGCTCAGAATTGGGTTTCTCTGCCCAAGGAAATCTTCTGTAGGTCCCAAGAGCTTGATATCTGTGTAAGCGATAATTGTTACAGTTTTCTCCCCACTCATTTAATTTATTAATGTCCTATAGTAACGTCTGCTGATGTCCTGCCTAGCACTGTGTGTTAGTGAAACAGTCCAGTTGTATTTTGATGTTAAAAGTGACTATGGTGTGGGACTCCAATGTCATTTTGATCTTGATATGCCTTGAATGCCGGATGTGGTGCTGTCCTTTTGCACTGGTTACTAAAAGGTAGCGAGAGATTCATTTTCTCTTTCTTTCTCCAGAGGTTCACAAAGATATTTCGATGGGTAGCCTTATTATGGCTCCTGATGGTGACATTGTTCGACTCTCCATGCTAGACTCAGTTCGAGGTCCAGCTGGCAAGTTCCTGAGCAGCTCCTCTCATGCGAAAGGTGAGTCACTCCCACGGAGCAGAGGTGTGGAAATGTTGGTCGCTCTCTGTGCTTTTTGAGTCCTTGCCTTGTGGAAGGAGATGTGAAGGGACCTACTTGCCCCTCATTCCATGTGGTCCAGTTACAGCTTTACTCACATTACCACAGGATGGGAGCAGCTACGCACACATTTCACTGTTGGGATGTCACTTTTCAGATGTGATCTTAAGACAATCTGCTCACTCTGCTGTGACACCATTTGACAGTTCCCTTGTAGGATAAAGTAGACTCCTGACCTCACTGTCTACCTTGCCATGACCTTTGCACCTTATTGTCTGCCTGCACTGCACTTTCTCTGTAACACTTTATTCTGTTATTATTTTCCCCTCAAAGCACTGTTGTAACACAATGATCTGTATGGATGGTATACAAGTCAGTCTTTCACTGTACCTTGGTACAAGTGACAATAGTAAATAAGTTTATCTGTTCTCCTTGGTAGATTTAAATATCTCGTTTGAACTCCTTCCATAGCCCATTGTGCTATACCCATCATGGACTATTTCAACTCACCCCCACCCACGGTCCATATGTTTGCTATTATGGAGTCTACCAACCCATTTATGCACATAAGACAATTCATTTTAAAACTTTGATGCCCCAATCAATTATGTTCATACTATTCAATTGAATTCTGATACTTCAAAGATCCCAAATTTCAACTGCTGCTGAATTCTAATATGCTCCTGGAGCTTACTCCTCTACCCTCATCAATTCTGTGCCTCAAAACAACCACTTCCCATTCTATCATAATTCCTTCTAATATTCCCCGCAATGATTCCAAATAACCGGTCCTCAGTGGATGCCTCAGCTTCGCCCCCCACCTCAATGAATTTCACTCCCTTCATAATGTTGAGTCTTTCTGTTGACGAGTCTTTCTCCCATTCTGCCATTTCCACAACCCCTGATCTGCATGCTACCTCTTTGTGGTGCTTTACTGTCTCCACATCTACTGCCACTGTGACAGTGGCCAACTCAGTTGTTCCATTGCCTTTAGTTTGTGCTTCTCCACTCTGAACTTGCAGCACTCTGCTTCATACGGACCTATCCTGCTGTTACTTGGGAATGGAGTAGTGGTATCAGCTCTCGGGTACCTTATCATACTTCTCTCTGGACCACGGCCCCACTGCTAAAAATCAGCACATCATCTCCCATTTAGTCACTGACTTTATTTTCTCAGAGATTTTCCCACCACATCTCTAGCCTCTTGATTCCCTTGCTCTGGAAAACCTGATACTTTCTCCTCCCCTAGATTCCCAAGCAGGACTAACCTGATGGATCCTTTAATTCCTCCCCACAGAGTGTATTTCTTCACACCCTGACTCTATTCTTTCTCCCTTTTGCCCAATTCCTTACACCCATGTCATCTCTGATACTTTTCACCATTTCTGGTCTGGGGGTCTTTGATTCATTCCTTGGACAGAGCCCAACCTGTTCCTTTTCACCACCACCCTCATTCGCCTGGTTGAATTCATTCCCATATTAAACAGCTTCTCTGTTAATTTTCCCCAAGCCCAGGAGCCCACCTGAGTTGGAGCCAAGCCCATATTGGTGTTGGATATGTGAAGAGATCTTTGTTCGGTCCTCTTCAGGCCCACTCCCTCAGCAATAGTTCCATTACCTTGATGACTGTATCAGTGCTGTTTCCTGCATTAGTACAAGTCAAAAGATCATTACCTGTGCTGCAAATTACTGTACGTTGTCAACTTTCACAGGGCCCACTTTGAACTCTTCCCCTTCTTGTCATCTCTACCTCTCTGTTGGGACTGATATCCATATACGTCCACCAGCCAGCACTGCTACAGCTATCTTGATTACTCGCCTTCCCATTTTGCTTCTAGAAAGAACTCCATTCATTCTTCTGGTTCTGCTTGCATTGCGACTGTTCTGAAGGTAAGCCGTCCCTCATCAGTGCGTCTGAGGCACCTTCCTTTTACTTTAGTCGTGCCTCCTCGTCGTACGCCGTCAAAAAGACTGTCAACCTTCATTTTCTGCACATCTGCACTCACCCACCTCCCCCTCTCCGCTAGATTAAGTCTGGGTTCCTACCAATGCTCCCCACCAGCCTACACATTCAACGGGACAGTCTCTGTAAATTCCCCCACCTTCAAAAGGAATTCCATCATCAGACATTCTCCATTCCCGTTCAGCATTGCAAAGGAACCTTACTTTCCACTCCCCCCCCCCCCCAATTTGTTCTTCCATCTCTACCAACCATTCTTCTTCACAGACAATAAAGGGGGTGTAACACTTTTTTCCCTCTATCTATTTCTCTCAGAATTTGGGTTCCCAGATACTACATCCAGGTGAAGCAGCAATACACCTGCATTACCTCAAAATTTAATCACCTATACTTGATTCTCAGGCCCTGGTCTCCTCTGATTAAGGGAAGTCAAAAGCAATTTGCAGAATACCTCATGGACAATTCTGAACATTCAATCTCCTGTCTCTTTAATTCTCCATCTCACTCGGTCTCTGACTTCCTTAATTTGAACAGTGATGCCCAATGCAATCTTAGCTCTGGGCACTCAGTATTGTATGTAGCAATTTCAGAAAAGCATCTTTTATTTTAATCTAAGTGCAGATGTTGCTGGGTATTTCAGTTTGAATTTACTCCTCTTTCACCTCGAGATGCCAGTGTCTAAAGCAGGGGTTCCCAACCTTCTTAATGGCATGGATCAATACCATTAAGCAAGGGGTCCATGAACCCCTGGTCTAAAGTAATTCTTACCATGACAACATTGGCCTGCATCCTATCACGGATATACCCTCTTCACCCCTCCCCATCTCTGTCGCTTAAAACTCAATTTTCCAGTTCTGATGAAGTCCTTGACCTGAAATATTGACGCTTCCCTTTCAACAAATGTTACCTGACCTGCTGAATGCTTGCAACATTTTCTGCCAGTCGTATTTTCATCCCACCTCATACAGGGGAGCTTACTGACCTTTAAAAATGTGGTTATGAATTGAAAAGTCATATAATAATGTACTCATTATGCTTTATTGTCACCAAACAATTGATACTAGAGCGTACAATCATCACAGTGATATTTGTTTCTGCGCTTCGCGCTCCCTGAAGTATGGCAGCAGCATAAAATTCAAGTCCAAATGAGATGGTTTACATAACTTTGACCAGATGATTAAAGTAAATCAGCAGTATGTGAGCACGAACACGTTTAGTGTAGATCGCTGAGACTGGTGATAGTAGATCACCATCGCCCCTGGCATCTGCTCCCTCAACCCATCATCAATCTTCTGTCTCTTAGCTCAGACTCCTAGCTCAACTACTCTTTGTTTACCGCTCTCTCTTACTAACCATCCCATTCCTCTGCCCCTTCTCCTACCACTTTTGTCCATCCCACTTCTACTCTTTTCCCCACCCCTTCTCTCCATCTCTGTCACTCCCTGTACATCATTCCCTCTCCTCACCCCCTCATTCACCCTCCTGCTCTCCCAAAACCTCTATGCACTTCCTCTGTCATTTAGACCAGATATTGGTGACGGGTCATTGACAGCTGAGCATTGACTCTTGACTCTCCAAGTTGAATTTATTTACAAGTACATGTATGCACAGGTGCAATGAAAAACTGAATTGCAACAGCTTCATAGGCACATAAGACCATTGAATTAGGCCATTCAGCCCATCAAGTCTGCTCCGCCATTCCATCATGACTGATCCTGGATCCCACTCAACCCCATACACCTGCCTTCTCGCCATATCCTTTGATGTCCTGACCAATCAGGAAACTTATCAACTTCCGCCTTAAATATATGCATGGACTGCAGTCTGTGGCAGAGCATTCCACAGATTTACTATTCTCTGGCTAAAAAAATGCTTCCTTAACTCTGTTCTAAATGGTCACCCCTCAATTTTGAGGCTGTGCCCTCTAGTTCTGGATGCCCCCAACAAAGGAAACATCCTTTCTACATAGCATCATATATGTGCATAATTTTTACAAGAAAGAATACAGTTAGATAAAAAAGTCAATCTTAGTGCAAAGTGATCAAAATGCTTATAGTATTGCTAAGCAGTAGTGAGTATGGTTTTGCTGGTTGATTCAAGAACTGAATGGCTGAAGGGAAGCAGCTGTTTTGAACCTGGGGCTTCAGGATTCTGTTCCTCCTGCCAGATGGAAGCTGTGAGAAGATGGCATGGTCAGGATAGTGGGGATCTTTGATAGAGATTGTCTTCCTGAGGCAATGCCTCCTGTAGGTACTACCGATGGTTGGGAGGGATGTGCCTGTGATGTATGGTGTTGAGTCTACCAGTCTCTGCAGCTTTTTATGTTCCTTTGCATTTGAATTGCTGTATCTGACAATGATACAACCAGTCAGGACACTTTCAACGATACATCTGCAGAGCTTTGGTTACCGTTTGGTGACAAACCAAACCTCCTAAGAATATAAAGATGTTGTGGCAATTTCATTGCAATTGCATTTATGTGCTGGGCCCAGGACAAGTTACCAATTTGTTAATGCCCAGGAATTTAAAGCTGCTGACTCTCTCCTCCACTGATCCCTCAATGTAGACTGGAGCATGTTTGCTCTGTGAAGTCAACAATCAGCTCTTTAGTTTTACTAACATTGAAGCAAAACTTTAACCTTTCCCGTTTCCTTTCACCTACCTGCCATCTGTTCTCCTGCTCTTCCTGCTTTCATTGGTATTTGAGCTTAATCCTAACCCTAAGCCTGAAACCCGGGAGCAGATAGCTAGCTGAATGGAAAGGAGCTCTAGGTCTGGACTGTTGTAGAAGCAGTTTTCTCCGATCAGTACATCTTTACTAACTCCGAGTGGCTTTACGTTGACAGGAAGCAAGCCCCCCTTACGTGGCTTTGGTGGTAAGAAGAATCGATCAATTCCAAACCAGCGGATGGAAGGTGAGTTAGTGAATGAACGAACAGAACAGACTGATAGCTCAGGCAAAGACTAAATCAAGAGCTGATGACAGATTTAAATATCTGCAGTATTAGAAGAAACATATAACTGACGCAGATTGAAATAAATAAAGCATTTTAGAAAACCTATTAAAATAGATGATATCAATCTTTTAAAAAGAGAATTGAAAAGTAACAGCATTTCTAAATAATATTGTTATTGTAACTGTTTCCTATCCAAATACTGATGTGTATACTAGATCTGTGAGGATTTCAAAACGTATCATCCAGTGTCACGTGTTCTTGCAAACAACTAGCTGCTGCCAAGCTGGCATGAGATGTTTCCTGTGGAAAAAAAAACAACATCATCCCTCACTTGATTTCCCTTTGCCTTTAAAGACCGGGAATGGTGTTAGCCCCATTATCTTGTTTGATATAAATAACCATATGCAAAAATCCTAAATGGCCAAACACACCAGCTTCTCCAGGTTGGTTATCAGACTTGTTCTGTATTGTGTGTAAGTCAGAGGCTCATTCACAGTGGGACATATCCCAGACTGTTTCCCAGTTAACTGCCTAACCTCAGCAAAAAATTGTAAGTAAACCTGTCTATTTGTCTATTTAGTTCAGGCCACTCTACAACAAAACTGCAGAAATGGGAAAAGGAAAACATTTCTATTTTTCTTAAACAAAGTACAAGTAAAGTCAACATGCCTGGCTTAGATGCAGGGAAAATGTTTAACGAAGGGCTGTATGATCTGTAATTTGCTGTCTGAAAGGTCAGTGGGAATAGATTAGCTCACAGCCTTCTAATGGGAAATGGGTAAACACATTGTGGGTTGGGGTGAGGGAAGAGATGGGGTGTGGAAGTAATTGGATAGCTCTTACAAAGGGATGTCACGGATGATGATCGACCTGCAGAGAGATTCCAGTATTTTTGGCTCATCTTTCAGCCGGCGTGGGAATGTTGGGCAGAATTACAGGCACCTCGCTGTTATTGTTGTATAATTCTATTTGTCTGTTTAGGGGGATTAGAGACCGATTCTGCAACAAGAAGTTCCTGTCAGGAGGAGGACGTCTGGTCTAGTTCAGGTGGTTTCTGATTCTGCTTTCTGCTTCAGTGTTTGACAGGATTGTTTTTTTTCAGCCAGAGCAGGCTATGAGATACTTGTTAGAACGTTACAGCACAGTACAGGCCCTTCGGCACAAAGTTGTGCCGACCTTTTAACCTACTCTATGATCAATATAACCCTTCCCTCCTACATAGCCCTCCATTTCTCTATCATCATGTGCCAATCTAGGAGTTTCTTAAGTGCCCCTAAGGTATCTGCCTCTACCATCACCCCTAGCAGGGCGTTCCACACACTCACCACTCTCTGTGTGAAGAACTTACCCCTGACATCTCTCTATACTTTCCTCCAATCACTTTAAAGTTATGCCCCATTGGTATTAGCCAATTCCACCCCTAGAAAATGTCTCTGGCTTTCCATTTGATCTATGTCTCTTATCATCTTGTACAGTGGTCCCTAACCAGCGGGCCATAAAGCATGTGCTACTGGGCCACGAGGAAACAATATGATTTGTCGATATGAAACGATGAGTCAGCTGTACCTTTCCTCATTCCCTGTCACGCCCACTGCTGAACTTGAACACACGCGAGGTCATCAGTCACCTAAACGCAGTGATACCCTAGCGCCAGGGATCACTGGTTGGCCTCATGCAGCCAGTGGGAAGTGCCGTCGCTACTGGCCTGGAGCGGGGACAGATGGGCGCCGCCTCTAAACCTGTTCACCACACCGAATGTTCGTGGGGAACCCGGTGCTAAAATATTCGCAGATGACCTAATTCAGGCTCAGGGTTTCATAAGTAGCAGAGCAGCTACCTCACTGCGATCTTCTGAAAATCATCCCTTGAGCCAAACTTTTGTCGGCCGATAGATCCTAAGGGGGGCAGGCGCATGCCCTGTCGCACACCTTGCTTGGTTGGTCGCTCTCTCCGGACTGTGACTGCTGTGGCCCAGGCATGGGGACCTCTGGCCCTGACCTTGTCCTCCTGGCCTACGCACCTGGCCAAGGCATCTGGCGGCAGGCGGGCAGGAAGCTGGAGTTCGGGCCCGGAGGCTGTCTAATGAGGCAATGAAGCCCTCAAAACTGCTTCAGCACCTTGAGCCAAGCATCCTGCACTTAAAGACAAACCCATTGAGTTTTTTGAGCAGAAAAAACGTGAGCAAGCGGGACAGAAGCAAGTGCTGATAGCGACGTAAACTAAATTGCGGAATAGACCGGACATAAGGAACCTGCTTCGAGTATCGCTGTATTCCGGTCGTGTTTAACATCCCCCCCACACCCCCGGTCGGCTGGTCCGCAAAAATATTGTCAATATTAAACCGGTCCACAGTGCAAAAAAGGTTGGTGACCCCTGATCTTGTACACCTATATCAAGTACCTCTCATCCTCATTCACTCCAAAGGGAAAAGCCCTGTCTCACTCAACCTATCCTCACAAGACATGTCCTCTAATCCAGGAAGCATCCTAGTAATTCTCCTCTGTACTCCCTCTGAGGCTTCCAGACCCTTCCTATAATGAGGTGAACAGAACTGAGCACAATATTCCACTGGGATTTTATAGAGTTGCAACATTACCTTGAACTCATCTGTTTTTCTATTTCAGATGATGACATTCTTTGGGAGATGGACGGAGACTCCAGTCGATCCCAAACACCAACCCAGCTCACCTCGAAACAAAGACGAGCACAGAAGGTTAGTGACAATTCTGTTATTCTGGAAGCGAGGTGCAATTCTCCTTTACTGGATGCACTGAGCAGAGTTTAGGAAGAAACAGCACTCTTCACCCAGAGCATATTCTGGGTGAAAAAGGCATTTACTTCGAAACAGCTTCAAACCTGTGTAGAGGTTGAGTAACTAATGTCATTTCAGCTTATCTCAGGGTCATTCCCGAAGGTGCTTTTCCCCACATGCTCTGGTTTCCTCCCATGCTCCAATGATGTACGGGTTAGCAGGTCAATTGGTCACATGGGTGACATGTGGGCTAGTTGGGCTGGAAGTTACTGTGCCGTATCTTTAAAGTGAAATGAAGAGGGACCTTTGTTCTCTCTCTCTGACTCGTGCTGTATCTGTTTGATGTAGCAATATAGAGGGTGCTCCACTCCACCCCAAATGTGTATTGTCCCTGCCCTTCCCAGTTCTAAATGTTCCCCCCTGCCTACTGAATGTCCTTTGTACCTCATTCGATTTCTGGTCTCTGTTTAGGCTCTGAGGCGAAGACACAAGAGGCAGACTCAGCCTGATGGGATGTCCTCGGGTAAGGGGCACACCAGCATGCAGCTACAGCCTGACGGGATGTCCTCGGGTAAGGGGCACGCCAGCATGCATCTACAGCCTGATGGGACGTCCTCGGGTAAGGGGCACGCCAGCATGCAGCTACAGCCTGATGGGATGTCCTCGGGTAAGGGGCACGCCAGCATGCATCTACAGCCTGACGGGATGTCCTCGGGTAAGGGGCACACCAGCATGCAGCTACAGCCTGACGGGATGTCCTCGGGTAAGGGGCACGCCAGCATGCATCTACAGCCTGACTGTAGTGTTGTACAATCTAAACCAACATTTATACATGAAGTGCACTGGGGAGATGCTTACTCTGGGATCAGTTGGACTGAGATCGTGCATGTGTGAGCTTCTTGAGAAAGATGGAAAGTATTCTGGCAAGTTTTCTGGGTTGTCACTTGCTGTGAGTTAGACTGAGGTGTGGATGTGTGCCAGCAAGTTTTCTGGGCTAATGTTTGGAGTGATTTAGATGGAAATATGGAAAGTACTAGAGAATTTCCTGGTTTTGCACTCAGTGTTAGACTGAGGTATTGAGGTGTAAGTTTTCTGGTGTCTGATCTCCTAATTCTACTGAAAGTGTCTTAGATTGTGATCAGGGAGACGGAACTAACAAATATCTTAGATTGTGATCAGGGAGACGGAACTAACAACTATCTTAGATTGTGATCAGGGAGATGAAACTAACAAGATGAGTGAGAATTTGGAGATAAGGAATCTAGGAACTTGGAAAATCTGAAAACATTGTACTGTCCAATGATCTCTGCAGGTGCAGAAAGAAACAGGATCAGGTAATGTCATAAAATCATAGACCTCTACAGCACAGAATCAGGCCTTTTGGCCCATCTAGTCTATGCTGAACTGTTATCCTGCCCAGTCCTGCTGACCTGCTCCTGGACTATAGCTGTCTCACTCTTGTAGTTATCCAAGCATCTTGTAAAAGTTGCAATTAAACCAGGATCCACCACAGCTCATTCCACGCGTTCACCACCTTCTGAGTGAATGTCATAGGAAGAAAACTGCTGATGCAGGAAATCCAAAACAAAGTTAGAAAATTTTGGAAGCACGCAGCAGTCTTTAGAAGAAGAGCAGAGCTAACATTTCAGGTCAAAAACCCTTCATCACAACTGGAAAAGTGGGACAATGAGTGTATTTTAAGTTGCAAAGACAGTCAGTGGATTGAGAATACAGAGAAAATTACAGTGATGGATTCCAGACCCAGGTAACAATTAGTTTAAGAACAATCTGTACACAGTGAGAAGGAAAAAATTGAATATTTACCTGAATGTTTGTATTTAGTATTGAGTGCAAAGGGCTGTCCCTAGCCCATCCCCACTGGCCTGCCTGTCTTCAGCCTCTCCATTGCCAGGGTGAGGCCAAATGCAAACTGCAGCTTATATTCTGCCTGGGTCTCTGACAATCTCGTGGCATGAACATTGAGTTCTCCAGTTTTAGGTAAATTTCTCCTCCTCTGTCCCTTTACTTTCTTCTCCTAATCTCCCCAGTTCCTCCTACGCACAACCAAACCCCACTCTCCCTCGCCCCCAATCACCTTCTTTCTTCCCCTCCTTACTCTTTCCATCTGCCATCACCCACTTGCGCCTTCCACTGGTTCCCACCTACCTCATTTTGTTTTGTACTCTCTTTCCCATCAGATCCCATCATCTGCAGCCCTTTATTTGCCCCACTGATCACCCCCCCCCCCCCCGAGCCTGTGTTATTATTTCTACTATTTCTTTCCTTCCACCTGGACTTGCCTCACTCCTTCCCTTCACCTCTTTATACTGCCTATACTCTCTCTGTCTAGATGAAGGGTCTCAATCCAAGGTGTCAAATGTCCATTTCCCACCACGGAGGGTGCCTGATCTGCCGAGTTCCTCCAGCAGTTTGTATTCTGCCCATTGGCTGTGCTGTGCCCAGACAGAAGATGAGACATTCTTCCTTCAGCTTGCACTGGGGCACTGTAGGTTGGGCAGCTGTTGGACGTCAAACGTCTGACAGGTCAGAGTGGGAATGGCATAGAGCATTAAGCTTCCAGACAACTGAAAGTTCAGGGTGATCATTATGGACTGAACAAAGGTGTTCTGCAAAACGGTTGAGAAATTTAGGTTTTCCTTCTCCAATGTGGAGGACAGCACATGAGATTAAGAAGGACATTTGAATTGTTGCTTCACCTGGAGGGTATCTGGATAGTATAAAGGGGCCTGTATTGCATCTCCCACATTGGGATGAGCAGGTATCTCAGAGCTATAATTTGGCTTCTTCAAGGTAGAGGTAATTTGTCCTCTGTCACATATTTTCTCCAACCCTTTTAGCATCATCATGGAGGGGGGGCAAATGGTAGGGTTTAAAGGGAGGATTGTCCACTTGAGATCTGGTTGTCAGTAGACTTTAATTAACACTGGTCCGAGTGTGTGAAGGACAGTCTGAGAAAATGGTAAAGGAACTCTGGAGAGATGAGGATGTGTGAGACTGCTCTGGTGGAAGGTAGGGTTCTTGGGGTGTAATTGGTGGAAGTGAGGCATGCGACCAGAACACAGAAAATAGTCCTGTGCCTCTCCTTAACCAAGACAGCTCTGGTCTCAGTTAATGTCAATTTTCCTTTAAAGACTGACTAGTAAACTGGGCAGGAAAGGAATCTGAATTGCCAGTGTGTTACTTTGTCAGCCCTGGTGAGCAAGTGGAAGTTCTGGTGGTCTTGATTCTGGAGGAGGGGAAGAATCCTAAATCTGGGTTAGGGATTTATTGATTTCCCATAGAATGTAGACATTTCTAGCAAAAGCAACATTTGCTTCCCTGTCCAGTAGGTGGTGCTGAGCTGCTGCCTTGAACCACTGTTGTCCTGATACTCATGGGTACTATGAGGTACGTTGCTCCTGGACTTTGTCCAGGCAATGGCCATATGTTTTCATGTGTGAGGGTGGTGTCTTGAAGAGGAACCTGATGTAGGTTTTCATGTTTCCGCTCTCTTTGTGTTGGAGGTACAGTTTGTTCCCCACATAACGAACAGGGTCCCTTTTTACAAACGTCCTCGGGTTGCTTTTGTCCATAAATCAGAAAATCACACAAAAAAATGCTCAATATGGTAATCACATCTCCACAGCAGTGCACAAAAGACTGACAAATAAAATTACTCAAAGTGGAGAGAGGAAGGAAACTAGTTCTGCTGCTTCGTGGGAATGCATGCATGTACATGTATTGGTCTTTTAATCTTAATAGTGTTATGGGAGCTCAATCATATGTAGGGGTTTGTAACTTTGGACAGCCTGTACATGTCCAGGAGGTGCAAGCATAACTGTTCCAGTGCATTTTCTGGTGGTGCACTGACTGGCTTGCAATCAGAGTATGTTGTTGCTCTCAAACCTGGTCAGTGATACCTACGCTCTGTCCGCCAGAGAAAGCAGGATCTCCCAGTGGCCACGCATTTCAATTCCACGTCCCATTCCCATTCTGATATGTCTATCCATGGCCTCCTCTACTGTCAAGGTGAAGCCACAGTCAGGTTGGAGGAACAACACCTTATATACCGGCTGGGTAGCCTCCAACCTGATGGCATGAACATCGACTTCTCTAACTTCCATTAATGCCCCTCCCTCCCCTTCTTACCCCATCCCTGATATATTTAGGTTTTTTTCCCCTCTTTTTTTCTCTCTTTCTGCCCATCACTCTGCCTGTTCTCCATCTCCCTCTGGTGCTCCCCTCCCCCTTTCTTTCTCTCTAGGCCTCCTGTCCAATGATCCTTTCCCTTCTCCAGCTCTGTATCCCTTTTGTCAATCACCTTTCCAGCTCTCAGCTTCACCCCACCCCCTCCGGTCTTCTCCGATCATTTTGCATTTTTCCCTCCCCCTCCTACTTTCACATCTTTCCTTTCAGTTAGTCCTGAAGAAGGGTCTCGGCCCAAAACGTCGACAGTGCTTCTCCCTATAGATGCTGCCTGGCCTGCTGTGTTCCACCAGCATTTTGTGTGTATTGCAGTGATACAGTTTGTTTGAGTACCAAAGGATAAGAGAGCTTGTTTCAGTGCCAGTCTGACAATCGCCAAGTACCCCAGCCCCAGTAGTTCCTATTTCTGGACCACCCTCCTTGAACCTACTCTGAAGGTCTGAGGGGCCCACACTGTTCCTGGAGGGAGTTTCTCCCACAGCTCCTAGATTGCAAGCAGAGCACTAATGGCCTGACCACTTTAAACTAAAAGTGATAGAGCAATGCAGTCATTAACAAGTGAGCAGAGAGAACCAAGCTCTGGCACTCACTTATTTCAGGAAGGAATACAACATAGTCCCTCATGGTAGGCTGATTCAGAAAATTAAGATATGCATAATCCACAGAGATTTAGTAGATTATATTCAACATTTCCTTGGCCCAGAAGATGGAGAGTTGTGGAGAGGGGTGTTATTCTTTCCAGAGGTCTATGACCAGTGGTGTTTGACAGGAATCTGTGCAGATCGGAGGTGTCAGTGTTGCAGTTGAACAAAGGAGACTATGGAGTCATGAGGGAGGAGCTGGCCAAAGTTAAATGGACTGATATCCTAGCAGAAAAGACAGTGGAACAGCAATGGCAGGTATTCTTGGGAATAATGCACAAGGTGCAAAATCAGTTCATCCCCCGGAGAAGGAAGGATTCAAAGGGGGGAAAGGGGCCACAGTGGTTGACAAAGGAAGTCAGAGATTGCATATCATTAAAAAAAAAGTATGACAGAGCTAAGGTGAGTGGGAAGACAGACGATTGGGAAATTTTTAAGGAACAACAGAACTTAACTAAAAAGGCAATACGGGGAGAAAAAATGAGGTACGAACACAAGCTAGCCAGGAATATGAAAGAGGATAGCAAAAGCTTTTTTAGGTATGTGAAGAGAAAGAAGATAGTTAAGAACAATTTTGGGCCCTTGAAGAATGAATTGGGTGAAATTGTTATGGGAAACAGAGAAATGGCAGAAGAATTTAATAAGTACTTTAGATCTGTCTTCACTAGGGAAGACACAAGCAATCTCCCAGATGTATTGATGGGCCAAGGACATAGGGTAACAGAGGAACTGAAACAGATTGACATTAGGAAGGAAACGGTGATGAGGGTACTGAAGGAGGTGGCTCTGGAAATTGCAGATGCATTGGTAATCATTTTCCAATGTTCCTTAGATTCAGGATCATTTCCTGAGGATTGGAGAATGGCTAATGTTATCCCACTTTTTAAGAAAGGAGGGAGGGAGAAAACAGAGAACTATCGTCCTGTCAGCCTAACATCAGTAGTGAGGAAGATGCTAGAGTCCATTATTAAAGATGAAATAGTGGCATATCTAGATAGCAGTGACAGGATTGGGCCGAGCCAGCATGGATTTACCAAGGGCAAATCATGCTTGACTAATCTATTTGGAGTTTTTCGAGGATGTAACCAGGAAGTTAGACAAAGGAGATCCAGTGGATGTAGTGTACCTCGATTTTCAGAAGGCATTTGATAAGGTCCCACATAGGAGATTGGTGGGTAAAATCAGAGCTCATGGCATTGGGGGGAAGATATTGACATGGATAGAAAACTGGTTGGCAGATAGAAAGCAAAGGGTAGCGGTGAATGGGTGTTTCTCGGAATGGCAGGTGGTGACTAGTGGGGTGCCACAGGGCTCGGTATTGGGACCACAGCTGTTTACGATTTACATCAACGATTTAGATGAAGGCATTGAGAATAACATCAGCAAGTTTGCTGATGATACTAAGCTGGGTGGCAGTGTGACATGTGATGAGGATGTTAGGAGAATTCAGGGAGACTTGGATAGGCTGGGTGAGTGGGCAGATACTTGGCAGATGACTTTTAATGTGAATAAGTGTGAGGTTATTCACTTTGGGAGCAAGAACAGGAAGGCAGACTGTTATCTGAACGGTGTAGAGTTAGGTAAGGGAGAAACACAAAGAGATCTAGGAGTCCTTGTTCATCAGTCACTGAAGGTGAATGAGCAAGTGCAGCAGGCAGTGAAGAAAGCTAATGGAATGTTGGCCTTTATTACAAAGGGAATTGAGTACAAGAGCAAGGAAATCCTTTTGCATTTGTACAGGGCCCTGGTGAGACCACACCTGGAGTATTGTGTACAGTTTTGGTCTCCTGGGTTAAGAAAGGACATCCTGGCTGTAGAGGAAGTGCAGCGTAGATTCACAAGGTTAATTCCTGGGATGTCTGGACTGTCTTACGCAGAGAGGTTAGAGAGACTGGGCTTGTACATGCTGGAATTAAGGAGATTGAGAGGGGATCTGATTGCAACATATACGATTATTAAGGGATTGGACAAGATAGAGGCAGGAAATATGTTCCAGATGCTGGGAGAGTCCAGTACCAGAGGGCATGGTTTGAGAATAAGGGGTAGGTCATTTAGGACGGAGTTAAGGAAAAACTTCTTCTCCCAGAGAGTTGTGGGGGTCTGGAATGCACTGCCTCGGAAGGCAGTGGAGGCCAATTCTCTGGATGCTTTCAAGAAGGAGCTAGATAGGTATCTTAAGGATAGGGGTATCAAGGGATATGGGGACAAGGCAGGAACCGGGTATTGATAGTAGTTGATCATTCATGATCTCAGAATGGCGGTGCAGGCTCGAAGGGCCGAATGGTTTACTTCCGCACCTATTGTCTATTGATTTCTGTCTGTGATATATATAAATAGTTTAGATGAAAATATCAACTTGCTGACCAACAGAAAAATTGGCAGAATTGTGGATGAGAGGAAAGTTGCCAAAGTGTTCAGCAGGATCCATATCACTTGGAAATATGGGCAGAGAAATGGCAAACAGAGGGAGTTTAATCCAGATAATATGATGTGTTGCACTTTGGGAGGTCAAATGTGAAAGGGAAGTACACAGTAATTGGCAGAACCCTTGGGAGCATGAATAAGCAGTTGGCTCTTGGGTACAAATCCATAGAGATCTGAAAATTGCAATTTTCAGGGAGCTTTAAGCTTTACCCCAAGGTAGAAGGAATGGCTTTAAAAAGGGTGTGCAGTATATCTTCAGCAATCAAAGCACTGAGTATGAAAGCTGGCAAGTCATATTGCTGTTTTTACACATTTGAGTATCTTGTACAGTTCTCGTTGCCACGTTACAGGAAAGTCATGGAGACTTTGTAGAGGGTGCAGAAGAGGTCTACCAGGATGCAGTCTGAAATGAGACTGTTTTCTTTGGAGCATCGGAGGCAGAGGGTAGACATGATTAAAGTACATAAAATCGTGAGAGCCAAGAGTAGGGTGGATGGTCAGAGTGTTTTTGCCATGGTACAATAGAGTGCGTAGATTTAAGGTGTGGGGGAGGGGGTGCTGGTGGAGGGTAATGGTTAAAGTACATTTATGAGGCAAATATTGTTACACAGAATGGTAGGTGCCTGGAAGGTGGTGGAAGTGAGGTGATAGCAACATTTAAGAGGCATTTAGACTGATATACAAACAGGCAGAGAATTGAGAGATATGAGCCATGTGCAGGCCGATGGGATTAGTTTAAAGAGGTATCGTGGTCACATGGACAACGAGGTTAGAGGTTTCTGGTCCTATACTGTTCTTTGTAAGGTCAGTATACCTGGTATGTTGGATGAGACTGACTGAATTCTCTGTAGGAAGGATTCTCATTAATTTGACTACTTGCATCTATTTTATAGCAATTGAGGAAACTTGCAGCAAATTCCCTTTAAATACCAGTTACTTTGAACTGACAGTAGCAGAGTAGCTTGTTCCAGTGATGGGTCAGAGTTCAAACAGGTGACTCGTGACTTTGATTGGCCAGCACCTAACGCTTCTTAAATTGACAGGAGGACCGGTGAGCAAGTCAGCCAGAGGAGCAAAGGTCAGCAACGAGAGAAGGGCCAAGGGAGAAGGGAAGGCCAGTCGCCGACGGCGACGAGACCTTGGTGACACAGAGGAGATGGCGCTAGGGGAAAATGGAAATCCGCGTCCAGCTGGTCATACCCATCACAACACTGACCACAACTCGATGTACGAGAGAGAGCACACTCAGGGTACCAGGAAAACTACACGTGGTAAGTGTTCGACTAAACCAACACCCCAGGATGTCTCCGGAGTTGGACCAAGAGAGCATCTTGTCTCAGGGATGGCTTTCATCCAATGAGTGATTTAAAGCATGAAAGAACATTAACCCTCCCCTTCCATAATCCAATAAAATCCACCTCTTCCCTTTTTGGGAGGGAAAAATTCTGTCTTCAAACTTCTTGTGATCAGTTCAGTTCTTTCCAATAACCCAATAGATGTAATGTTGTGGTAACATTATTGTGGCCCAGTCCTGATGAAGGCAGTTTCTATTCACTGCCTCTGAAACCAGCTCATCCATCAGAAATTGCAGTCCCTAGAAAGAATTAGTATCAGAATCAGAATCAGGTTTATTAGCACTGGTGTATGCCGTGAAGTCTGTTGTTTTGTGGCAGCAGTACTTTGCAATATAGTAGAAATTACTGTAAGAAATATGTGTAGTATATAAATGAATGAATGCAAAAAGAGAGCCAGAAGTGACAGTCACCAAAGTGCTATTCCTGACGGATAAAGCTTAAATGTGAAGATAATACTTGATTTAACTACTCTGAATTTATATTCCTCATTTGACATAGGGGCCTGGCTGTGAATGTTTGATGGATCAGTGGGGAGAGAGTTTTACCATTCAAGGTTCAAAGTAAAATTTATTGTCAGATTACATACATGCCACCACCTACAACCCTGAGGTTCTTTTCTCTGCAGGCATACCTAGCAAATCTATAGAACAGTAACTGTAAACAGGACCTGTAAACAAACTGTGCAAATGCACGTTCTTAACCATTTTTAAATTGTTTATTTATTTATTATTTTAGCGAGGCAGCGCAGTACTAGGCTCTCCGGGCCCAATGAGTCTATGTTGCCAATCACACCCACTGACCAATTAGTCTACTAAACCGTACGTCGTTGGACTGTGGGAGGAAACCAGAGCATCCGGAGGAGGGAGGGAGGTCACGGTGAGAATGTACAAACTCCTTACAGGCAGTGGTGGGAGCTGAACCCGGGTTTACTGGTGCTGTCATAGCGTAAGCCCAACCACCATGCTGCCCCTTTTTAAAGGGGTTTGTTTTCATATTTACATGTTCACATTAATTTAATCTGAATTGGTTCTCAAAGTAAAGCATGGCCATTCTTACCCAGAATGTTCTCCAATGCCCTGTGCTGCCCACAGGTCCTGTACAATCTCTAGAGAGCTACCCATCACCTCATACTCCCTTTCCAGGAACATCCAGCCTGTACATATCTTCAGAAGAGGAGCCTTGATAGAATGAATGTGGAGGGGATCTTTCCTATGGTGGGAGAGTCTAAGACCGGAGGACACAGCCTCAGAATAGAGGGATGTTCATTTAGAACGGAGATGAGAAGGAATTTCTTTAGCCAGAGGGTGATAAATCTGGGGAAGCCATTGCCACAAGTGGTTGTGGAGGCCAAGTCATTGGGTATATTTGACAGATTCTTGATTAGTCAGGGGATGAAGGGATTTGGGGAGAAGGCAGGAGATTGGGGCTGAGAGTGAAATGGATCAGCCATGATGAAATGGCGGAGCAGACTCGATGGACCAAATGGCCTAATTCTTCTCCTGCATCTTATGGTCTATGGGCACAGTTGGCTTGGGAGGAAACTTTCAGCATCCCTGCTGTCAGGACTTGTGAACGGCCGAGGAGTAGTCCAACCGGGAGGTCCCACAATTCACTTGCTTGTCCGCAACCCCCCCCCCCCACCCCAAATATCAGGAAAGGAGGCTGAAGTGTATCCAGAACCTGAGGAGAAACCCCTTCAGATGTTCAAACAGGGGCTGCAACCTCATGTTCTGTACATAGATGGAACACCTGTGACTATCTATTGGAAGCCTGAGGAACAGAGACTTACATCATTACTTTAACCGACTGCTCAGTACTCACTCCCGTCTACTCGTAACCTTTGAATTTCCCACAGGTTCCACCCACAATAAAACGACTGCTGGCTCTTCCATGGCAGCCTGGTCCCAGTCAGAACACGAGAGCCGGGGTACAGACGAGGAACTGGGGTCACCGATCGGCCATGGGGAAGGGTGAGTACTGACGAAGGCTCCCTCTGCTTGCTCAAGATGTCACTCAGAAGGCATGGACCACCACTGCCTCACCGGGGGGATGCTCTCACCTCTTCAGCTCCCTTTCTACTCATCTCTGTTACCCAAGCTTCCGACCCGTGTCTCGTCTCGCAGAGATAAACAGAAGCACATGGACAGATCCTGTGTAACTTTGGTTAATGTTATATTCATCAATGGAAGTTTCATGCAGATGTAAAGTTCTTCTGTGGCAAGCAAGCCTATTTATTCCCCGAGATCACAAACCGACAGTAAAGTCATCTCTGTAGATGTTCATATGGTGATTTATGATCATTAGAATTTAATGTCTGGAAGTGTGATGGAAGCAGATTCAATAACAACTTTTAAATTGTACTTAAGGAATTAATTGCTGGGTTGCAGGGAAATAAGATTAATGGGATGCCTCTGCCCAGGATCCAACACCAAATCAACCTGGATAATTTCCTCCATATCTGCTTCCAGCTTTTTTTATCTTTTAATTTCAGATTTCTAGAATCTGGAATTTTTTTAAATTTTCTTCCTGGAGGAATCTTGTATGTTTCACCAAGATCAGAAGAGTGCTATTGAGAAGAATGAGGGGCTATCTCATTGAAATCTACCGAATACTGAGAGCTCCAGATAGAGTGGACGTGTAGGGGATGTTTCTGATAGTGGGAGAGTCTACGATCAAAGTGCACAGCCTCGGGATACAAGGACACCCCTTTAGGACAGAGATGAGGAGCAATTACTTTAGCCAGTGTTTGGGAATCTGTGGAATTCTTTGCCACAGATGACTGTGAAGGCCAATTCATTGGGTATATTTAAAGCGGAGGTAGATAGGTATTTAATTTAGCAAGGATGTTAAAGCTTATGGGAAATAGGCAGGAGAATGGGGTTGAGAAGGAAAATAAATTGGTCATGATTGACTGGAGGGGCAGACTTGATGGGCCGAATGGCCTAATTCTGCTGCTATGCCTGGCGGTCTGTAGATTTTCATGTACACAGTCACTATATACTATGGAGGACAGAGTGCCCAGGAACAGTGTGGCCAAGCTAGCCACTAGTCCAAGGAATTAACCTGTTAAAGGCCCTGTATCTGCACATGGTACAGGGTGCCCATCTTCATTTCCCTGACTTATGTGTGGGGTCTGTGATGATTTCAAAGATTTCCCGGGCTGACAGGAAGTGATGTTCCTATTGTTGTGTTGCTAGCAACATTTACCAGTCGAGCTAAGTATGGCAGGGTTGTTGGTGAAATTAAGACCATGAAACACAGGAGCAGAAATAGGCCCATTGAGTCTGCTCTGCCTTTCAGACATGGCTGACCTGTTTTTCCTCACTCTCAATCCTATTCTCCTGTAACCTTTGACACCCTTACTAATCAAGAACCTATTTGCCTCCTCTTTAAATATACCCAATGACTTGGCCTCCACAGCCATCTGTGACAATGCATAAATGGAGAGCCACCCCTCCTACGAGACAGGGAGTGTCTTGTCCCCCTAGCTGATAGGGTCTTAGAGCACTAAGCACAGAAACAGGTCCTTCATCCACGCTGCTCCATGATAAACTATTATTCTGCCTGGTCCCATCGACCTACCAAACCCTCCATACCCCATACCTATCCAAACTTCTCTTAAATAGTGAAATCGAACTCACATCTACCGCTTCTGCTGGCGGCTCATTCCACACTCTCACCACCCTCTAACTGAAGAAGTTCCCTCTCATGTTCCCTTTAAGCATTTCACCCTTCATCCTTAACCTATGACCTGTAGCTCTTGTCTCACCCATGCCCTGTTCTGTGCAGCGAGGGTGGATACCTTCCCAGAGCTAGTCGGAGGAGGAAGCTGCGAGAGGACGGCTTTGTAGCTGAAGAGGATTTGGAGGGTGATGTTGGAGACTGGGAAGCTGAGCCGTGGAGTGAACTATCCGAGCGAAGAACTGAAATCAATGCTGTGAGTTGGACAAAATCCTCTCCGTCAAGGTCAAACTGGTATCCTAGACATCGATCTGGGATAAAGATCAGCTTCCTGCTCTGCTAGATGATCCGGGAGCATTAAAAATGTCTGCCAGAGTGAGCCCCAGTGCAGGGCTTGCGGGCATGAATTCTGAGCAGGATGGCTTATGTTGGTGGCCTGAGAATAAGGTGGAAGCTGTTTTTTTGTGAAACATTGTGTAACTGTTTTCTGTTCACAGAAGAAACAGAAAGCCAAAAAGAAAGGAAGGAGAAGTTCCAGCCAGGACCCAGATATCGAGGAGGCCGACTGGGCACCCAGCAGTGCAGGAGGGTCGAGAGGATCTGCAGGATCGATCCTGGTTCCGGCGGGAGACTCGCCACCGGAGCAAGGGAGGTCACGTAGGAGACCAGCAGCAAACAATCCCTCAGAGCCCAGAGGCTCCCTGAACCCAAACGGGCCGCTAGGAGGAAAGAAAGGGGGAAACAAGATCAACAGACGCCCTGAGTTTGTTGTAGGTGAGCGGCCTGGGTGGTGGGGGCTTCTTCATGGGGCACACTCCACAACCCCAGTGTGTCATAAACATCAGAGGTTTAGCAGATGCTGGAAATCCAGAGCAACCCCCAAACATGCTGGAGGAACTCAGCAGGTCAGGCAGCATCCATGGAAATCAATGTTTCAGATCAAGACCTTTCATCAGGACTGTGTGGGTTAATTTTAAATATCCAGAGTTTAATGCAAAATGCTGGGGAAACTCATCATGTCAGGCAGCATCTATGGAGTCTTCATTTTCTGGCACTTCCTTTCCAGTCCTGATGAAGGGTCTTGGCCCGAAACGTTGAGTGTTTATTTCTCTCCTTAGATGCTGCCTGACCTGCTGAGTTGCTGCAGCATTTTGTGAGTGTGTTACGTCTGGCTTTAGTGCTATAAGCACAGAGTGAACGAAATGCAATAGCGATTGAGCTCTGCCCTCATTTCTTCAGGAAGACCCAGAGAGAACAGAGCCCAGCAACATTACCTGCCACCTGGGAAACAGCAGAGGAAGGAGATGAGAGGGGGTGAGGTGGAGGAGGACGTTGTCACCCAGATCGGCTCGGAGACGTGTGGGTTGCACTCCCCCAGCGGAAGGAGCATGCCAACCACAGGATCGGCCGGTGCAGTTGAGGCAGGCATGAACTCCAGTTCTACTGATGTCAGAGTTATGGGCTCAGGGGAAGATGGAGCGTGGATCAGAGGACAAACGGACGTAAGTAATGCAGGTGAAATGTATCAGAGTGGAAGGTAGGCAAACCCAGGGACTTGCTATAAAGGGAAAATCAAAGTATGTCACCATCTACTGCCCTGAGATTCATTTTCTTGCAGGCATTTATAGGAATGTAAAGAGATACAATAGGGGCTTTGGGGTTCTTGCGTTTAACTGTCATTCGTTCTTTGGAGCACTCCTGTTTTTGTGGATGGTTGTGAAGAAAAAGAATTTCAGAATGTATATTGTATGCATTTTTGAGATTAAATGTACCTATTGAATTTATTTTAAAAAACTATACGCAAGACTGACAAACAACCATTGTGCAAAAGAAGATAAATTGTGCAAATATAAGTGGTAGGATCCTTGAAAGTGAGTCTGTGGGCTGTGGAATCAGCTTAGAGTTGAGATGAGTGAGGTTATCCACACCGGTTCAAAAGCCTGATGGTTAAAGGGTGATAACTGTTCCTGAGGTACCTCTTGCCTGTTGTACTAGCGAGAAGAGAACACGGCCAAGCTGGTGGGGTCCTTGATGATGGATGCTGCTTTCTTGTAACAGTGGTCCATGTAAATCTGCTCAAAGGTGTAGGGATAACTGGTCTGTTGGAGCTTTCTCCTTTAAGTGGAAACCCACCATTTCTAACCCGTTTAGTTACAACTGAGACAGGAGGAGGGGGCACGGGGGGGGGGGGTGATCTGTCTGTTGAAGTAATTATGAAGGGAAATTGGCATCTGCTAAAGGAGCTAGGATGTACAGGTTTCCAGACCTCACACTCGCCTCCACCCCCAACACCAGCTCCCTCAAAGGGAAGTCACACACTAACCGCCTGTGTCTCCGTTAGGAAAGCTCTGGGTGGCCGGAGGATGCAAGGTCTGTGCCAGGGTCAAAGCCGCTGAGGCAGGCGGGCAGCAATAATCTGGAAGCTGACCAGTGGCTCGATGGAGAATCACAGAACCCCGGTGAGCGCAGGCGTTGGACTTTGGAGCAGCAAATCCAGCAGGAACTGGATGAGGAACAGAAGAGGAGGGAAGAGCGAAGGTAGGAGATTGTGGATGGCCAGGGGTTAGTTATTGGTAACCCTCCTTGCAGGTGAAATACAAAGGGAAAGGCACGCCCCCCCCATAAACTCAAGGGAGAGTGAGGAATGGGCAGCTGTGGACGAGGAAGACCAGACGGCTGGCTGCAGCCTGACTGATTGCTGAGTGTGGATACTTTTGGCCTGTTTCAATGCTGAGTTGTGCTGATAGAACTCTTTTCCCAATCTAGTTTAAGGCTCCTTCATTTTTTTTTTTGTGACTGTTCTATCGAGGGGGCAGCCAGAGTCTTTCTCCCAGGGTGGAAATGCCTAATACGAGGGGGGCAGAAGTTTAAGGTTGAATGGAGGAAAATACAGGGCAGCGGTAAGTACTTTCACACAGCGGTGGGTTCGTGGGACGCCCTGACAGGGGTGGTGATGGAGGTAGGTACTTAAGGGACTTTTAAAAGACTAGAACAATAGAAAACTGGAGGGCTATGCAGGAGGGAAGGGTTAGATTGATATCAGAGTAGGTTAAAAGTTTGGCACAACATCGTTGGCCAAAGAGCTAGTACTGTGCCATAGTGTTCAGTGATCTAATCTGTCCCTCCTAGAGCCACTGCCTCCCAATTCCATCAGCCTGGATTTGATCCTGACTATAGCAGCCAGAGTTTTCTGCCGTGTCTGAAAGGGAACGTGGATGTAAGTTAATTCACCATCACGTGCCATGTCATATGACATGAGTGATCACAGTCTTCCATCCATGACCATGATTGCTCTTGGCAAGTTTTTCTACAGAAGTGGTTTGCCTTTGCCGCCTTCTTCTGGGTGAGTTAATTAACCCATGTGAATCAAAGTGCCATGTTTGTAACTGACTGGATGTGGCCGCCAGGTTTAAAAGACAACAGCAGGAACACCCGATGGCAGAGCAGGAAGGGGCTGAGCAGCAGCAGGAGGACGGCGGGCAGCAGGCCCGTGAACGGCAGCAGAGACAGCGGGAAGAGTATCGAAGGAAAGTCCAGGAGATGCAGCAGGCTAAAGAGAGGATCCTGCAAGAGAGAGCAAGTACGGACAACTGGGGAGGGTGTGTCGGTTGGGGACGGGGTGTAATCGTTTGAATAAAGGGGAAAGGTGGTGGGGGATGTTAGGGCTGTTTTTTATTAGTTTTTTTTTAAAAACTGTCACATGAACATTGAAACATCGAGTGAAATGTGTTCTTTGCGTCAACAGCCAACACAGTCCAAGGTTTGTGCTGAGGGGTGGGAAGGGGTAGCTGATAAGTGTCGCCATGTTTTCATAGGCATGATAATTCTTTAACCCGAACCTGCGAGACTTTGGAATGTGGGAGGGAGCCCACATGGGCATGGTCTCCCTTTACATACCCCATACAGACAGAGACGGGTTGCCGGCATGGTCTCCCCCATACAGACAGAGACGGGTTGCAGACACTGTCTCCCCCATACAGACAGAGACGGGTTGCAGACTCTGTCTCCCCCATACAGACAGAGACGGGTTGCCGGCACGGTCTCCCCCATACAGACAGAGACGGGTTGCAGACTCTGTCTCCCCCATACAGACAGAGACGGGTTGCCATAAAGATGAGCAAGTCTTAAGGAACAGCAATCAGTTTTTCGGTTCGACCATGGTAGACCCTGACTGGACCCTGAGGACAGGTAGAGATCACACAAAATTCCCCATGTGAGCTCACAAGCAATGATTTCAGTGAGACATCTTTACTCCTGTGCTCATATCCTTTTGTAATGGACGCTTTGCCTCCCACGTTGCCTTTAAATGACAAAGACCCGAACACTTTTCAGTCTCTTGCTCTTTGAAAGGCATTTTGATTTTTTTGTCCCGCTTCACCCTCCATGGATGGCTTCATACTTAATTTCCATCAGCCATATTCATTGCCACAATCACTCAACCTGTCCACCATCCCTCTCCCGTGATAGCCAGCTACCCTACACCATCCCGGCACATGGGGAGGACCTCTCCTCCAGTCCCTTCCTGGATCTGCACCCAGCAAAGCGTGGCAGTCAGGAGGCTGTGTCAATGTGTGAGTGGAGGTGTCGTGGGAGCTCAGTAGGTCGGACGCTGCCTGTCACGTGCTTGCAGTGTGTGAGCGGAGGTGTCAGTGGGTCGGACGCTGCCTGTCACGTGTTTGCAGTGTGTGAGCGGAGGTGTCAGTGGGTCGGACGCTGCCTGTCATGTGTTTGCAGTGTGTGAGCGGAGGTGTCAGTGGGTCGGACGCTGCCTGTCATGTGTTTGCAGTGTGTGAGCGGAGGTGTCAGTGGGTCGGACGCTGCCTGTCACGTGTTTGCAGTGTGTGAGCGGAGGTGTCAGTGGGTCGGACGCTGCCTGTCACGTGTTTGCAGTGTGTGAGCGGAGGTGTCAGTGGGTCGGACGCTGCCTGTCACGTGTTTGCAGTGTGTGAGCGGAGGTGTCAGTGGGTCGGACGCTGCCTGTCATGTGTTTGCAGTGTGTGAGCGGAGGTGTCAGTGGGTCGGACGCTGCCTGTCACGTGTTTGCAGTGTGTGAGCGGAGGTGTCAGTGGGTCGGACGCTGCGTGTCACGTGTTTGCAATGTGGGTGTGGAGGTGTCAGTGGGTCGGACGCTGCCAGTCACGTGTTTGCAGTGTGTGAGTGGAGGTGTCAGTGGATCGGACGCTGCGTGTCACGTGTTTGCAGTGTGTGAGCGGAGGTGTCAGTGGGTCGGGCGCTGCCTGTCATGTGTTTGCAGAGTGTGAGCGGAGGTGTCAGTGGGTCGGACGCTGCCTGTCACGTGTTTGCAGTGTGTGAGCGGAGGTGTCAGTGGGTCGGACGCTGCCTGTCACGTGTTTGCAGTGTGTGAGCGGAGGTGTCAGTGGGTCGGACGCTGCCTGTCACGTGTTTGCAGTGTGTGAGCGGAGGTGCAGTGGGTCCGACGCTGCCTGTCACGTGTTTGCAGTGTGGGTGTGGAGGTGTCAGTGGGTCGGACGCTGCGTGTCACGTGTTTGCAGTGTGTGAGCGGAGGTGTCAGTGGGTCGGACGCTGCCTGTCACGTGTTTGCAGTGTGTGAGCGGAGGTGTCAGTGGGTCGGACGCTGCCTGTCACGTGTTTGCAGTGTGTGAGCGGAGGTGTCAGTGGGTCGGACGCTGCGTGTCACGTGTTTGCAGTGTGTGAGCGGAGGTGTCAGTGGGTCGGACGCTGCCTGTCACGTGTTTGCAGTGTGTGAGTGGAGGTGCAGTGGGTCGGACGCTGCCTGTCACGTGTTTGCAGTGTGTGAGCGGAGGTGTCAGTGGGTCGGACGCTGCGTGTCACGTGTTTGCAGTGTGTGAGCGGAGGTGTCAGTGGGTCGGACGCTGCCTGTCACGTGTTTGCAGTGTGTGAGCGGAGGTGTCAGTGGGTCGGACGCTGCCTGTCACGTGTTTGCAGTGTGTGAGCGGAGGTGTCAGTGGGTCGGACGCTGCCTGTCACGTGTTTGCAGTGTGTGAGCGGAGGTGTCAGTGGGTCGGACGCTGCCTGTCACGTGTTTGCAGTGTGTGAGCGGAGGTGTCAGTGGGTCGGACGCTGCCTGTCACGTGTTTGCAGTGTGTGAGCGGAGGTGCAGTGGGTCCGACGCTGCCTGTCACGTGTTTGCAGTGTGTGAGCGGAGGTGCAGTGGGTCGGACGCTGCCTGTCACGTGTTTGCAGTGTGTGAGCGGAGGTGTCAGTGGGTCGGACGCTGCCTGTCACGTGTTTGCAGTGTGTGAGCGGAGGTGTCAGTGGGTCGGACGCTGCCTGTCACGTGTTTGCAGTGTGTGAGCGGAGGTGCAGTGGGTCCGACGCTGCCTGTCACGTGTTTGCAGTGTGTGAGTGGAGGTGCAGTGGGTCGGACGCTGCCTGTCACGTGTTTGCAGTGTGTGAGCGGAGGTGTCAGTGGGTCGGACGCTGCCTGTCACGTGTTTGCAGTGTGTGAGCGGAGGTGTCAGTGGGTCGGACGCTGCCTGTCACGTGTTTGCAGTGTGTGAGCGGAGGTGTCAGTGGGTCGGACGCTGCCTGTCACGTGTTTGCAGTGTGTGAGTGGCCTGCGTCTCGCCTGCAGAGGAGAAGGCACGCCTGCAGAGGCTGCACCAGGAGCAACTGGAAGAGGAGCAGCGGCTCCTGAGCGAGATGGACGAGCCTGAGCGGCAGGAGTACCTGAGGCTGAAGCAGATCAGGGAGGAAGAGGTGAGGCAGCAGTGGGAGGAGCGGCGGCAGCAGGAGGGCGAGAGGAACAGATGGCTGCTCGAGGAGGCACGGAGGGAAGCAGAGGCCTTCCTTAGGTGAGTGACGCAGTCTGCGGATGCACACTCACACACTAGCCCCCACAGAGAGATGCATGGTACCACACTCACACACTTGACCCACACAGACAGCACCCTGTAGACTAGACCCCCTTAGACACAGCTTCAAGTGCACAGACACTGAACTACATACACAAACAGACCACACACACACTATTGCTTACACAGAGGCCCATATACTGTACATACATGATGTCAAGTACATAGGGTGTACCCATACACACGATACCGCATACAGTAGACGCCCCCCCCCCCATATACAGACCAGTATCACATACCATAAAAGTTTGAGAATTAGGCCCATCAAATCTGCTCTGCCATTCCATCAAGCTGATTTATTATCCCTCTCAACCCCATTCTGCTGCCTTCTCCCCACTACCTTTATGTGCTGATTACATTGATCAAGAACCCATCACCTCCATTTTAAATATATCCAGTGATGCGTTTCCACAGCTTCACCACACTGGCTCAAGAAGTTCCTTTGCCTTAGAATGGAGACAAGATGACCTTCTATTCTGCAGCTGCCCTGGACTCCCCTACTATAGGAAACATCCTCTCCATCCAGGCCTTGAAGGGAAACCTGCGATAGGCCCTCTGCACCTCAGATTTCTGAATTTTCTCGCCATTTATGCCTTTATTCCTCTACTAAATTGCATGACCTGACACTATATTCCATCTGCCACTTCTTTGCCCATCCTCTAAATCTATCAAAGCCCTTCTTCAGCCTCCCTGCTTCCTCAACATGACCTTCCCCTCTTAGTGTCATCTGCAAACTTGGCCAAAAGGCCATCAATTGTGACATCCAAACTGTTGGCATATAACGTGGAGAAAAAGCGATCCCAAACCCAACCCCTGCAGAACACCACTAATCACCGGCAGCTAAACAGAAAAGGCCCCTCATTCTGACTCTGTTTCCTGCCAGTCAGCCAATCCTCTGTCCATGTTAGAATCTTCCATGGGCTCTTACATTGTTAAGCAGCCTCATATGTGGCACCTTGTCAAAAGCCTTCTGAAAATCCAAGTACACAACATCCACTGATTCTGCTTTTTCTACCCTGCTTGTTATTTCCTCAAAGAATTCCAACAGATTTGTCAGGCAAGATTTCCCCTTAAGGAACCTACCTGCCCGTCCTTTCAAAACAATATGTATCCTTGGATGTTAAGCTCCAGTGATCTTTCAGCCATGACTCAGTAGTGCTCACAACATCACGCCTGCCCATTTCTAACTGTGCTATTAGATCATCTGCCTTATTCAATATACAGCAACACTCAGATATAACACCTTCAGTCCTGTATTCATCACCCTTTTCAATTTTGCTCCCATGTTTCCGGAAGTTAAATTCTTATCCCTTTCTAAACTTGATTTTTTAAATATATTGTGGATACTTTTGTAATCTCTCCTACACTCTCTCCACACTTGTCCAAACCACTGAACCTACTATTTAGTTTAAAGGCACACTTCACCCTATCCCACTGACCGCAATTTTGTCCTATGAACTGCTCACCCTTCCTCACAGGATCACTCCACACTGCATCTACAGTACGTGCATACCAACTGTCTATCCTCTGCTTTATCACTGGTTCCCATTCCCCCGCCAAATTATTTTAATCCTAAAGCTCTCGCAAACCTGCCCACAGGATACTGATCCCCCTCAAGTTCAGCTGTGACCCTTTTTGTACAAGTCATACCTTCCCCAGAAGAAATCTCAAATTTGAAACCCTGCCCCCGACCCAATTCCTCAGCCACCCACTGATCTGCCAGATCATCCCATTCCTACCCTCACTTGCACGTGGCACAGGCAGCAATCCAGAGCAATCCTTTCTACCTAGCTCCCTGTATTCTCCTTCAGGACCTCCTCTCCTTGCCTACTTAATAACCATATAACAATTACAGCACGAAAACAGGCCATCTCGGCCCTTCTAGTCCGTGCCGACGCTTACACTCACTTAGTCCCACTGGCCCGCACTCAGCCCTTAACCCTCCGTTCCTTTCCTATCCATATACCTATCCAATTTTACTTTAAATGACAATACTGAACCTACCTCTACCACTTCTACTGGAAGCTCGTTCCACATAGCTACCACTCTCTGACTGAAGAAATTCCCCCTCGTGTTACCCTTAAACTTTTGCCCCCTAACTTCTGAACCCAATATGCATCACAACTTCTGGTTGATCATCTTCCCCCTTTAAAATACTGTGGACCTGATCAGAGGCATCCTGACCCTGGCACCTAGGAGGCAATATACTATCTGGGTGTCTCTTTCACATCCACAGGATCTCCCATCTGCTGTTGTAATTATTACTATCAATACTGCACTCCTCTTCTCCACCCTTCCTTTCTGAGCCACAAAGCCAGATTCTGGTAACTCACGGTAACTGCTACTTTCCCCTGGTAGGTCGTCCCCCAACAGTATCCAAAGCGGTATACTTGCTATTGAAGGGATCGGCCATGGAGGTACTCTGTATTGTCTGTCTCTTCACTTCCCCTCACCTGAAAGTCACCCTACCTGTCTCTTGCAACTTAGAAGTGACTACCTCCTTCATACACAGCACCATGTACACAGACTAGACCCCAACACAAAACATAGATACACAGACCAGATCTGCACAGGCAGCTCCAGGTACACAGACGGGACTCATACACACATGGTACTGCGTACACTGGTTAGACCCATTCAGACAGCATCCTGTAGCCAGACTAGACCCATATACCCATGTACGTACTAGATCCGCACACAAGACACTGCTCTAACGGCCCCCAACGTACTCCCATTCCTCACCTTACCCTAACCATCAAAACCGGTCCACTTCCACATTCCTTTAACTTCCTTCTACCTCTCCTTGTGGCTAATGGTCCACTTTCCTCCCTGCAGGCAGAAGGGGCTGATTGGGCAGGGCCTGATGCTGCGTGGAGGCTTGCTGTTGCAGCTGCTGGAGCTGGAGCAGGGCCAGAGCATCACAAGGCCTTGGGTCTTCTCCTACTTTGAGCTGATGGAGATTCTGGGTCTGGAAACACCAGTGAAGAGTGAACAAGCAGAGACTGGGAGTGAGTGAGTCTCTGCTTGGAATGTGAACATTTTCACCAGTCAAGGAAGGACTGATTAAAAATACAAAGGCTCTTATTCAGAAATGTGCATACAAACAAGGAAAAGGAGGCCAATCTGCCCTTCGAACCTGTCCTGTGATAGAATCGTGGCCGATCTGATGACATCCTCATCTCCACATTCCCATCCAACCACGGTAACGCTTCATCCCCTTGCCTTAGGAATATTCCTAGACACACAAGGACTTCAGAGAGCAAAAATAAAACACTTCATCTCTGCCTTGCGTCAGTAGGTGACCCTTTATTTGTAAACTGCAATGCTTCATTCTAGATCCACCCCATGAAGAAATATCCTCTGCTCATTCACAATCCCTCAGTATTTTCCAGTGACACTGTGTGAGCCAAAGCACATCAATTCGATCTTGGTTGTCAAAGAAATACCCACAGTCCCACTCTCCTACTAATTTCCTGCACCCTATTCTCCCACATATTCCCAGTAACACTACCCTGAGTGCTCTATCACTGAGAAGCAAAACGTATTTGGTACGTGGGAGGACATGGGAGAATGTGGTGGTGTCAGCACCAGAGGCTGGGAGAGTGATAGCAAGAAACAAAACTATCATCACTTGTTGATAAAGCTCAACAGCTTTTTAATTTTTTTTTTATAAAATATAAATTTTTTGTTAAAAAGTATTACCAAGTATAATCATAATCTGTGGAAGACGTAAAGTACAAACGCAATTCAGAGTAGAGACGCCTGGATTCTAGCCTGGCAGACAGTATTCTCACAAAAGCAGAGGTTCCCTCAGGCACAGACTCACGCAGATCCAGATTCCCCTGAGAACTTCACATTCCTGGACCCCACAGATTCCAAACACCCCAATGTGCTCCATTCTCATCAGCATACCCGACGTCCTCACAACCATCAGCAGCTCCAGGGGCATCAGTCCTTGAGATCGCCATTTCTGGTGTGGAAACCTGGGGAGGTTTTCCTGAAATCAGCAAAACTTTGCTCCACTGGGAAGTAAAGCTTCTTCCTGAGGGTGTAGCTCGGCTGTGGCATTTGGGTTTTGAGATTCTTGTCTGTTTTCTCACTTACGTCGTTGTTGACATTGGTGAGAATGCTTAGGAGGTCCTGGCTGGGGTGGGAGACAGAGAGAGAGAGAGAGAGTGTGTGTCAGGTGAATTTGCAATGATCAGCGCAATCACTCTTGTCACATTGTGGCTAGGTCCAGCCGCTGTCTCAGAATGACCACCATAACACTGTCTGCCCAACCCCATCACCCTCTGATCCCTCCTCTTCACATGAACCAAATCTAATCTTCCCACACCCACTCTCCCTTCCTCACCCTGACGCCATTCCCTCGCGCTCCGATTGCCAACTTCCTTGCCTGGCCTGCTCTCCCCAGTCTCTCGCTCGTTCCCTACCTGTGCTTCAACTCTCACCTCTTCATCCCTGGGCCCATTCGTATTCTCCGCCCCACCCCCGTACATACACCAGTGTCTCAGTCCAGGGTTAGGGGGCAGAATACCTGGGGCAGTGTTTCTCCAGGTTTTCACACAGCGACTGAATGTACCAGGTGCCATCCTGAACGTGTCGAAAGGAGACGTAGCCTTCCACAGTTGCCATACCCAACAAGAAGTCAGCCTCATCCGGAATAATGGCGCGGGTGGCCGTTATGGCGTCCTCCTCCAGCCTCTGGACAGTAACGCTGTCCCCATCAATTTCAACACCTTCCTGTTTTTCTGTGCCCTGGCACGCCTGGATGAAGAAGATCTTGGGTTTCTGCTTAAGCGAAGGGCACTGTGAAGCCGAGAAGCACGCGGTGATGTCGCGGATGGGCACCTTCTTGCTGTCCGTGCCGAACGTGACCCCCCTCTCGCCATGGGTCAGAATGCAGCAGATGAAGCAGTCGAAGTGCTTGTGGTCTTTCTGAGTGTATTCAACCATCTTCATCCGCATCGCCTCTGCAGTCAGGTTGTTCTCTATTTCCACAGTGAACCCCAGCCAGGTGAAAACCCATTTCAGCCGCTCTGTGGGACACAGATAATGTTAGTGGTGAGACTAGAGCCTCACTTACCCAGAAGGATCTACAAAGCAACACTCACAAAATCCTGGGGGAGCTCACCAGGTCACGGAAATAAATAAACTGTCGACGTTTCGGGCTGAGACCCTTTGTCAGGACAGAAAAGGAAGGGGAAAGATGCCAGAATAAATAAGGTGGTGGTGGGGGAAGGGGGTTAGCTGGGAGGGTGGAAAGGTCAAGGGCTGGAGTGGAAGGAATTTGATAGGAGAGGAGTGTGGACCAGAGGAGAAAAGGAAGGAGGGGACCCAGAAGGAAGTGGTAGGCAGGTGAGAAGAGTGGGGAATAGAAGAAAAGGGGAGGGGGAAGGAATTTGTTTTAAAACCGGAAGGAGAAATTGTACTCGTGCCACCAGGTTGGAGGGTACCCAGATGAAATACAAAGTGTCGCTCCTCCACCCGGATGGGGGCCTCATCTTGGCACATGAGGGGGCCATGGACTGATATGCTGGTACGGGAACAGGAATTGGAGTTAAAACGTTTGGCCACCGGGATGTTCTGCTTTTGTTGGATGGAGCGGAGGTGCTAGATGAGGTGGTCCTCTACCTACTTTTTTATTCTGGTGCCTCCACCCTTCCTTTTCAGTCCCAAAGAAGGGATTCAGCCCAAAATGTCGACTGTTTATTCATTTCCATAGACGCCACCTGGCCTGCTAGTTCCTCTAGTAGTTTCTGCGTGTTACCTAAGGATAAGGTGAGGATTCCAATCATTACCTGCATCCTGATTGGTTCCTTTGCGTGGTTTCATCTCTTGGAAGATACTGTTGTTGATAATGACACAGTAGCCCCTTGGGTTACTCTTCATTTTGTAGCGGCCAAGTATCTCCTTCAAACAAACAAGTTCATGACATTATTCAGAACAACCTGGTTCTAATTTTAAGGTTTTTCCTATTTCTTACATCATGTCAATTTCCCCATTATTCTAGGCTCTCCCACAACTCTTTTCACCTGTTAACATCCTTCTTTATACATTTATTCTACACAATCTGATGGCATAATTTAACCCTTAACTAACCCTGCAGAATCCTGCAACATTCCAGCAGTACTCCAGAGGGAATTTAAACCAGATTATCAGGGGAAACCAGATGCCTGGATAAGGATTTTGATTAGTACTCATATAATGAAACAAAGGGGCTATGTAGATCCATTCCCAGTGAAATAAACACAAGAAGCAACAGCAGGCTAGTCAGAACCTGCACAGAGGCAATCAGATGATGCTTCAGATCAAGTACCCTCATCAGAACAGGAAAACTACTCAAACAAGTAGATTCCAAGTTGTACTGAGACAGAGAGGTGGAGAAAGCAGAGGGAATGTCTGAGAGGATGCAAAGTAATAATTATATTTAGAACAAGCAATCTGATGTAGAGGAGAGGGTTACCTCTACCACTGGAGAGACAGAAAAAATGTTTATATGCAATTGCTAAAATTGAGTCCCAGAAAGTCGGAAGGTATAAATTGGAGAGTAATAAAAAGGAAAGTTTTGTGAGAATGGGAGATGGAAGACCAAGGCGTGGGGAGGTAACAATCACAATGCTGAAAAAGGGGAAGAACATGATTTTACACAGCAGCATCTCTTCGAAGGTGATTATGGAGATTGTTCTGCCAATTTGCTATCTGGTGGGGTGGAAAGTGAAGTCTGAGAATCCTTTCCTTGCTGTAGTCAGAAAGAGAGAAGCTGACAGCAGATGAGATTTAGTAAAGACCCCTGTCAACCGTGGTCAAGAAAAACATCACAAAGACATGAGTGTGCAGTCTCATCTCCGAGCAGATGCAGTGAAGGAGAAACTGGGAGTATGGGATTGATTCCTTACAGGAAGCAGAGTGGGAGGAGATGCTAAATCCAGATAACTATGCGAGTCTGAAATAGAGATGATCTATTAACCTATCCCCTGAGGTGGAGATAGAGAAGACAGGAAAGGGAAGGAAACAATTAGACATTGACCTCATGGCAGTGAGGGAAGAAATTAGCAGCAAAGGTAATTAAACTTTCAAGTTCTCTACAGGTGCGGGAAGTAGCAATGTTGGAGTAACTTAAATTTATTATTTTTTTAACAATAAATTCTGCCACAAAGACTTCTACCCTTTTGAACTCTTGTCTACTAGTGATTATGGCCAACAGTCCATTAATATTTTCAGCACACGTAACATATAACAACTTATAAAGGTACAGATAAAATCTACAGATGAATCACACATAAATAACAAACCAAAATGCATTAATTTTAAATATTGGAAGGTACAGAATAGATTAATCAATGACACTTGGGTAACCTATTCTCACCTGAGAATCAGAAATCAGCTCAGTGTTGTGGGAATTGTAGTTATCCAGCTGCCTCAGATCTGGAAAGGCACAAACAGAAAGATTATCAGTAAATATCACTGCAAATGCAGTATAAATGGCATGCTTATATGGTGGAGGGGGGTTGCGGTGGTGGAGGGAGCCTGGACAACTGAAACAAAAATAGAAATTGTTGGAATCCCTCTTTGAGAAAAGGAACAAGGGTAAATGTTTTAAATCAAGGACCTTCAGCTGGAGTTGGAATAGTGAGAAAGCCAGTGTTTCAGGAGACAAAGAATATGCATGGCCAAATGTAGACCAAAGCTGTCAAGGTATATTAAGAACCTGCAGCTTAAAACAAGAGAAAGAATTTGAAACAGAAAGGTACAGATATGATAACTTTCCCTGAATCAATAATTAAATTTAAAATCCCAAGATGAAAGATGAGATGCTGTTGCTTGAGCTGATGGTGGCTGCAGGCCGAGATCAAAAGTGGTACTGGGACAGAGAATTACACAGACAGGCTTATGGAAGCTGGAGGTTGTTGCACAGATGAATACAGGCACTCCACAACGTGATCCTGAAGACTGCCTCAGGTTTCTCCAGTGTAGAGGAGACCACACTGTGAGCACAGAGTGCAGTGCAGGTGAACAGAAGAATGAATGAATTGCTGCTTCATCTGGAAAGACCGTTCGTGTCCATGGATAGTGGGACAAGGAGTGGATCAGGGATCGTGAAGGGAACAGTTTATTTGGAAAGCATCTGATCGCAGAATCCCCTCAAATCCAGAAGCTAATCTATTAGTTGGAAGGGCTGGTGAGGTGGGAGGCAAGGACAAGGGGAAACATTCTTGCTCTGTTTGGAAGAAGGTGGTGAGTGAAGGAAATAGAGGAAACACAGTTGAGAATTTGTCAACCCTAATAAAGAAGTACAATTAAGACACAAGACAAAATCTTAAAGGCACCATGATAAATCTCAGAGATGGAGAAAATACAACAGAAACCAACTAAAAAAGCTACAATGAGGGAAATGATGAAATATGAAGGCAAGCTTGCCAATAATATCAAAGAGGATACCAAGTTTTTTTTCAGATAAACAAAGAGGTGAGAGTAGATATCAGATGCTGGAAAATGACACTGGAGAGGTAGTAATGGGGGACAAGGAAATGGCAGATGAACAGAATAAGTATTTTCCATTCATCTTCACTATGGAAGACACTAGCAAAACACTGGAAGTTCGAGAGTATCGGGAGCAGAAGTGAGTGTAGTTGCTATTATTAGGGAGAAAGTACTTGGGAAGCTGAAAGGTCTGAAGGCACCTGGACCTGATGCTGTACACCCCAGGTTCTGAAAGAGGTGGCTGAAGAGATTGTGGAGGTATTAGTAAAGATCTTTCAAGAATCACCAGATTTTGGCGTGGTTCTGGAGAAGGGGAAAATTGCAAATGTCACTCCACTCTTCAAGAAAGGAGGGAAGCAGAATAAAGGAAATTATAGGCTCGTTAGCCTGACCTCAGTGGTTGGGAAGATGTTGGAGTGCATTGTTAAGGATGGTCCCAGGGTATTTGGAGGCACATGATAAAGTAGGCCATAGTCAGTATTGTTTCCTCAAGGGAGAATCTTTCCTGACAAATCTGTTGGAATTCCTTAAGGAAATAACAAGCAGGATCAAGAAGGGAGAATCGGTTAATGTTGTGTACTTGTATTAGCAGAAGGCCTTTGACCAAGTGCCACGCATGAGGCTGCTTAGCAAAATACTGGAAAGATACTAGCATGGATAGAGGCTTAGGGGACTGGCAGCAGGAAAACTGTGAATAAGGGGGTCTATTCAGGGTGACTAGTGGCGTTCTGGAGGGGTCAGTGTTGGGACTGCTTTTTATGTGAAACTGTATGTCAATGATTTAGATGATGGAATTGATGGTTTTGTGGCCAAGTTTGTAAACAATACAAAGATAGGTGGAGGGGCAGATAGTGTTGTGGAATCAGGAGGCTGCAGAAAATTTTAAACTGATTAGGAGAATGGGCAAAGAAGTGGTGGATGCAATACCGTGTTGGGAAATGTACGGTCACACATTTTGGTAGCAGGAACAGAAACATAAGACTATATTCTAAATTCTAAAATTCAAAAATCTGAGGTGCAAAGGGACTTGGGAGTGCTGGAGCAGGATTCCCTGAAGGTAAACTTGCAGGTTGAGTTGGTGGTGAGGAAGGCAAATGTAATGTTAGCATTCATTTTGAAAGGATTAGAATCTGAAAGCAAGGATGTAATATTTAAATTATAAGGCACTGGTGAAGCCTCAGTTAGAGTATTGTGAGCAGTTGTGGGCCCCTTATCCAAGAAATGATGTGCTGACATTGATGAGGGTTTCGAGGAGGTTCATGAGAATGATTCCAGGAATAAAATGGTTATTATATGAGTAGAGCTTGATGGCTCTGGGCCTGTATTTGCTGGAATTTAGAAAAATGAGGGGAGGGGGAATCTCATTGAAGCTTATTGAATGTTGAAAGGCCTGCATGGCACAGCCTCAGAATTAAGGAACATCCACTTAGAATGGAGATGAGGAGAAATTTCTTTAGCCAGAGCGAGGTGAATCTGTGCAATTTGTTGCCCCAGTTGGTTGTGGAAGGCAGGTCATTGGGTATATTTCAGACAGAAGTTGATAGGTTCTTGTTTAGTCAGGGCATGAAAGGGTTTGGGGAGAAGGTGGGAAAATGGGCTTGAAAAAGAAAATGCATCAGCCATGATGAAAAGGCAGAGGAGACTAAATGGGCCAAATGGCCTAATTCTGCTCCTATATTTTATGATCTTGTGTGCTCAGTGGTGGGGAAGGTTTTTCCTGTGATTGACTGGGCTGCATTCACTCTTTAGTAGGCTGGGCTGTATTTATTGCTCCCTATAGGCCAGTGTTAGGTAGTGAGTCCATAACCCATATTGTACTGGAGTAAACCTGTCCTCATCAGTTACATACCTCAGTGTGATATAGTCAAACCGGCAGTCACCAGTCTAATGAAGATGACACCCTTCACGAATACCGAACCGCACTAATACACAATGTACTTGTACCTGCCACTACTATATTCTAATATTACTTTCATCAGGCTGGATACACACTGATTCGATCCAAGTGGTGAACAGACAAAATCCTCCAAGCTATTAAATGAACCCTGGAAATTTAAGTTTACACACCGGGAGATTCTGCAAATGAATTCTGGCATTCCATTGGCAAGGAAGGTTCAGTCAGATCCTGCAATGAAGAGAAAGACAGGATTGGTATTTAATGCTACTGGGATTAATGTCAGATCCAAAATACAAACTGAAATCAAACTGGATGAAATGACGGGTGAAGGAGAAAGGGACTAGGACCACTACGTGCACACAGTCTTGTTCAGAGCACTTGGCTGCCCAGATTTCAGCTTCATTACCTTGAGAAAGGATTCAGTACAATTCTTCATAAAGTTATGGTAACTGTAGTTAAAGTGCATCAATTTGAAGACGACTTATTGACAGATTAGGAAATTGAGAACAGTAGGAGACAGACCCAGAAGAGTATGACGTGTTTGGTCGTGAGGAACATTGTTTCGTTTGGCAGTATACATGTGAATGACGATAAACTGAACTTGAACTTGCCTGTAATTCAAACCCTGGTTAGGTTGCATCCGGAGTATATTGCTTTCAATTCTGATTACCCCATTATAGGAAGGAAAGTGAAGGCTTTGGAGAAGGTGCAGGATAAGTTTTACCAGGATGCAGCCTGAATTAGAGGGTTGTGGCTATAAGGAGAGATTTGGCAAACTTGGGTTGTTTATTCTAGACCAACAGAGGCTGAGGGGAGATTATAGAATCATGAGAGGCAATAAAAGAGTACACAGACAGTATTTTTTCCCAGGGTCGAAACATGTAGTGCTAGAGTACACGCATTTAAGATGAGAGGGGAAAAGTTTCAAGGAGATGTGCAAAGCAAGTTTTGTTTTTACAGAGAGTGCCGGGTGTCTGGAAGGTGCTGCCAGCGATGATAGTGGAACTAAATAACAGTGGTGTTCAGGAAGCACTTAGGCAGTAAATATGCAAAGAGTGGAGGGATATGGACCATGTGCGGCAGTAGTGATTAATTTAATTAGGCATCAATATCTTAGTTCAGCACAAAACTGTGGGCCAAACTGCCTGTTCCTGTGCTAAACTGTTATTTAACAGGGAAAGCAGGTAGGTTCTCTAATTGACAGCATGTGACAAATCCCTTGAGATTTTGTACCAAGGTCCCAACTGTCACCATTCAAAGACCCGTGAGACCGAGATTCTCTGTGTGCAAACACTAGTGGCTCCATAATCTAAATAGATCGAAGCATCAAATCAGTAAAATAATGGCATTTGTCAGTTCATCCAATTTGGACTTAAGATGATAGAACACAATACTTTCTAAATGGTGCTAAGCACAGCAATGGTCGAAAGAGACTAATTTGTTGAAATACAAATAGGGATACAGAAAATAATTAAAAGGGGAAAACTGTCCTTTAAATCACAGGGGCACAAAGTGCAAAGTATGCTCCAGATATAGCAAGACCACAACTAGAGTTCTGGCTGTAGTTCTAGAACTCAGAAAGGGTAAACCAGTCTTTGAACAATGTGCTAATGATTTACTAGAATGATAAACTGCCAGAAGAGTTTACACAAACCAGGTTTATATTCCCTGAAATGTGGAAGGTGCATTTTGAGTAAAGTGCATTTCTTAAGATGCAATGGAAAATATTTTTTTTTTTCTTTGACTGTACCCTGGCTCTGCCCGTTGGGGAATCCAGTTCGAAAGCATAAAAATTTGGAACCATGGCTTCAGGAGGAAATTTAGGAAGCACTTCTAAGCACATAGGAATATTGAAGTTTGGACCCCTTTTCAGCTGTTAATCCTCAACAACAGACCAAGAAAAGGGGCAATCCACAGTCTCATTGGCCACATTCAGCTCCTACGGCAAGGTGCAATGCACAAGAACATACTCAAGGACGCACAACTGACTGGGTACTTACCGCAAGCTGCATCCCCGGTGGTGTCGTGGCTTCACGTGCATCGTGTGCTTCTGGAGGCCCAAGGAGGTTGCTCTCAGGAACTGGAGTCAACAATTCCTCACCCTGCCCCCTTCCTAAATTAACAGAGGAACAAACGAACAACAGTGTGTTGGGGTTTTGTCGTAAGCAGTTTGGGGGGTGGGGGTGGGGGAGAGACATGGCAGGTGCTGGTTCAGGTCAGCAGCCACTTAGTTCTAAATTGGAAGCCATGCAAGTACAGGAGAGACAGCCCAAAACCCAGGGTGGGGATGAACATACTGGGACAGGGTGCCTGATGTTGACGGGATCTCCAGTCCCACGTTTCACATGAAGAATCAGTTGGCGACCTGGCATCTAGCACCCAGTGCCTGATGCTACCATCCATTTCACTGTTCGCTGCCCGCCACCTCGCACGTCGCCCGGCTTGCTGCACTCGCCATTGGGCAGAACCCATTGACTGCCGTTCCCCACACAATGCCAGCTGCCCACTGCCCATTAACTCTACACAGCAGCTGTTTACTCACGAGCTTTCACCAGCTCCTCACTGCCCGGGTGCACATAACACCTGCAGCCCCGCAGGGCCTGCATCTGCTGCCTTCCGCAGCCCCCCCAGGCCCTACTATCTGCTCGCTAATTGTCCTACTGCATTAACGTTGCCCACTATCCATTTCTTTGGGGTCCCCTGCTATGCCGGGAATGGCCAGCATTTGAAGTCCCCAGTGATTTTCAATTCTGGGCATGAATTAGAAGGAGAGGCTCTCAAATTCAACACCCTGAGTGGATTCATTGAAATTATCTATTAATGGTTATAAAGGCAGCTTAATGAAACAGCAGTAAATTAGGATGTTGTCATTTGTATTACAATTCTCCAAGACCCTCTCATCAACTATTCCTTCTGCTTTTCCCTGGTAAGAATGGGGCTGAAGTGGATGGTCGTTACCTTCTCTTCGGTAACATTCAAACTTTTCCACCAAGTGGTCTCCAAGCTGTTTGCAGATGTCCTCCAGTATCGTTGTGTTGCAGTCTTCCAGCAGTCCTTCCTTCTCCATTTCAATGAGGGCATCCAACATTGTCTGTGGAAGAAGCCTCAACTTTACACAACAATCAGTGAGGCAAGGGTTAATCAGATGAAAAGTCTGCTGACTTCTCTCGATACAATGTCTCTATATTGAATATGGTCAGTACACCACTGGTCACAGGTCTCTAATCTGAAAATCAACACTCTACCTCCTATCACCAATGTAATTTTGTAACTAGTTTACTATCTTACCCTGGATCCTACATCTCACCTTCTGGACCTGCCATGCAAGACCTTGTCGAGGCCTAGCTAAAATCCATGTAGATAACATCTACTACTCCGCCCTCCTCTTGCTCACTCCTTCAAAAAACACAAATTTGTGAAACACCATCACCCAAGCACGATGCATACTTACTGTCCTGAATCAGTCCTTGTCGTTCGAAAAGCAAATATACCTTGCCCCTCAGATTCCTGTAACATCCCCTCCATTGATGCAAGGCTCACTGGCCTGTCCAGTGGGTACTTCCCCAGCCACCCCAACAAATATTCTCTGCCTTTTCTGCCTTTTCTTCCTCCTTTAAGAAACTGATTATGAATTGCCTCTTTTGAGCTTCCTAAATATCTCCTTTTTTAACAGAGTCTGATCTGCTTATTTGTGCTCTTGTGAAATCCGAGGGATGACTTACCACGTAAACAGGCACACAAACTGTTCTTGCTGTACAGAGTAACGCACAGAGTGGGTTTAACATGTAAATTTAGGATGACAAAGGCAACATTGCCTGTACGAGGAAGGATAGGACATCGAGCATTCACACAGCACAAGCCCTTAAGCCATAAATCTGTACCCAACTTTTAACCTACTCTACGATCAATCCAACACTTCCCTCCTACATAGACTTCCACCTTTCTATCATCTGTGTGCCTATCCAAGAATTTCTTAAATGCCCCTAAGGTATCTGCCTCCACCACCAACCCTGGAATGGCATTAAGACATAAGAGTACAATTAGGCCATTCAGTCCATCGAGATTGTTCTGCCATTTCATCATGGCTGAATTATTAACTCTCTCAACCTCAGTCTCCTGCTTCTCCCAGTAACCTTTGATGTTCTTACTGATCAAGAACTTATCAACCTCCACTTTAAATATAAACAATGAATTGGCCTCTACAGTTGTCTGTGGCAATGAATTCCACAGATTCACCACCCTCCAGCTAAAGAAATTCCTCCTCATCTTTGTACTAAAGGGATGTTGTTCTATTCTGACGCTGTGCCTTCTGGTTCTAGACTCTCCCACTATAGGAAACATCCTCTCCACATCTGCTCCATCCAGATGTTTCAGTATTCAATGAGATTCCCCCCTGTTCTCCTAAACACCAATGTGTACAGGCCCACAGCAATCAAATGCTCCCCGTACATTACAACACAAGAGTCTCAAATGCTGGAAATCCAAAGCAACACACACAGAATGCTGCAGGAGCTCAGTAGGAGAGGTAGCATCAATGAAAATGATTAAATAGTCAATGTTTCTGGCCAAAACCCTTCTTCAAGACTAGAAAAGAAGGTAAGGAGAGTAAAATTTCTGATTATGGGGGGGAATGGGGGAAACAAGATGAAGGAAATGGCTCTCAAAGAGCAGGCAGAGAAGCAGCAGGCTAAATGGCCTCTTCTTGTGCTATGAAGTACATTGTTTTAGAAAAAAAAATCACAGGCTAGCAAGTGATGGACAGCATCACTTACAGTATATTGTACCCACCTTGATGCTCTCCAGCTTGGATTTGGACAAGGATTGATGCAAGAAGTGTTTTACAGTCTCAAGGTCCTTCATAGTAATATCCTCTGATACCTCAAACAAAAGCTGTCTGCAATTTGAAGTATTATGAAATATTTGTCAAATATAGACCAATCAGAGTAGAGCAGAATCTCCTTCCCAAAGCAGTAAGAGGTCAGCACTGATCTACTGACGAATAGGAAGAACAATATACAAATTAAAGCTTTTTATAGTATTCAAAATGCCCATTCAGAGGCTTGTAGAATGGGTACAAGGAAGATTAAGTACAAAATAAAGTTTACTCGATGTTGTTACAGTTGCAAGAGAAATTTGTGAATCCTTTGCAATTACCTGGCTTTCTGCATTAATTATTCATAAAATATGGTCTGTTCTTCATTGGTCACAATAATAGACAAACACAATCTGCCTAAACTAATAACACACGAACAATTGTACCTTTCATGTCTTCATTTAACATATTGTTTAATCATTCAGAGTCTAGGCTGGAATAAGTATGCAAATTCTTGTACTTAATAACTAGTAGAACCTCCTTTAGCAGCAATAACCTCCACCAAGTGTTTCCTGCAGCTGCTGATCAGACTTGCACAATGGCAAGGAGGAATTTTAGACCATTCCTCCATAAAAAACTGTTTAAGTTCATCAATATTTCTGGGATACCTTGCATGAACAGGCCTCTTCAGGTCATCTCATTTGGGTTAAAGTCTGGATTCTAACTTGGCCATTCCAAAATACAAATTTTCTTTTTTTAAACCTTTCTGTTGTTGGTTTACTCTTGTGTTTTGGAATATTGTTTTGTTGTATCATCCAACTCCTATTAAGGTTCAGATGATGGACATTCTCCTGTAAAAGTGTCTTGATACAATTTTGAATTCATTGTTCCCTCAATGATTACAAGCTGTCCAGACCCCGAGGCAGCAAAGCAACCCAAACCATGATGCTCCTTCCACTGTGCTTCACAGTCAGGATGAGGCTTTATTGTTGGTGTGCAGTGCTCTTTTCCCTCCAAACACAGCAGTGTGCCAAAAAGTTCAACTTCTGTCTCATCTGTCCACAGAACACGGACCCAGAAGCGCTGTGGAACATGCAGGTGGTCTTTTGCAATCTTGAGGCGTGCAGCATTGTTTTTTTGGTCAGCAGTTGTTTCCTCTAAAGTGTCCCTTCCATGAACACCGTTCTTGTTCAGTATTTTTTTTATATAGTGGACACATGAACAAAGACTTTAGCAAGTTCTAGAGATTTCTGCAGGTCTTTTGCTGTTTCCCTTGGGTCTTTTTCACCTCCTTCAGCATTGCACATTGTGCTTCTGGTGTGACTTCTGCAGGAGTCCTCTCCTAGGGAGAGTAGCAACAGTGCTGAATTTTGTCCATTTGTCGCCAATTTCCTTCACTGTGGACCGATGAACACTCAGGTCTTTAGAAATGCTTTTGTAGCCTTTTCCAGCTTTATGCATCTCCAGCAATTCTTTTTCGAAGGTCCTCTGAAAGTTGCTTTGATCAAGGCCTGGTGCACATAAACAGATCTTCCTTGAGAAGAGCAGGCTCTGTCAGTAACCTGACTTTGTCCTTTTTTATAGGGCAGGGCACCTCAACAACCTACATCTCCAATCTAATCTCATCTCATTGATTGGAACACCTGACTCCAAATAGTTTTTGTAGAAGGCATTACCCCAGAGGTTCATGTACTTTCTTGAACCTAGACTGTGATTGTTTAAATGGTGTACTCAGTAATGATGAGCAGTAGTAAAATTGTGTTATTAGTTTAGACAGATTGTGTTTGTCTATAATTGTGACTTAGATGAAGATCAGACCACATTTTATGAGTAATTAATGCAGAAAATCAGGTATTTGTAAAGGGTTCGCAAACTTTTTCTTGAAACTACATAAAATACTCTTAAGAACAGTACTGGTTAGATAAAATTTCAAATCTCTCTTTAAATTACTTCAGTGCCTCCCTACAATAGATTGGAAGCATTGTTCTAGATGTACTGAACCATTAAATGCCTTTCATGGCAATTACTGTTTGGTTTATAACCAGCAGTTGGACTGGGACCCAGCAGACCACGAGACCCACAGGCTAAGGTTGCCCCAGCATTTCCCAGACTCCTAGGACAAACATCAGGAAGGGACAGAACAGGTTCTGTAGTTTTGCCACTCTGTACAAGCCTTTACTCACCTATAGGATGAGACCCTGGACCTTCCTGGATGCATCAACTGTTTGGAGACCGTTTCTTTATCATAATTAATCCTCTTCAATAGCCAGAACTGTTTGGTGCGGTACAGCAATTCGGCAACGATTAAAGTGTTCTCCACATGAAGCAGGCCACGTTCCTGTAGAAACTGGAATAGACGGAGCCCGGAGTCAGCCTTGTCAAGCTGGTTCTTGCTCAGCAAATCTTGGCAAAGGAACTTCATGGCTTTCAGCTCATCAGAGCCCAGGTTCTCACTGATGTCAATCAGACATGTACTCAGCCGAAACTCAGCAGATTCCATCCTGCCAAAGACCTGTAAAGGGCAAGATCAAGTTTGCAAGTCCTGTAAATTCCAACTGCAAGCACACGACTCCCATCCCACTTAGTACTGTCCAGTCAACACTTCTGTCCCATACTTGTCTCATGAATGGTCTTCCAAGGTACGTGTTCCCTCTCTCATTCCTCACGTAACCTGACAGCCCTGGCCTCCACCCACTCGCTAACCCAGCCAGGAGTCAAAAATGCACTTTTGACTGTACATTTAACTCTATCGCACCCAAAGCTCACTGAGCTTTAGCCAGGAGTCCGATCCCCGAATCTTCTCTTTCTCTCTAACTTAGCCAAGGATCACAGCGATAGCCAGGAATAAGATCCCCGCCTCTCCTCTCTCTCTCTCTCTCGCAAGGCTCACGGAGCCATAGCCAGGAGTAAGATCACCGACTCTTTTCTCTCTCTAACCTACCCAAGGCTCACTGGACTGTAACCAGGAACAGGAATTTTGACTGTACACTAAGGTTACTGGACTATTAGCAGGATTAGGGCCCCTGACTTCTCTCTCTGCTTGTTACTCTTGTCCCGGTTTGCTAGTCCAAATTACGCGGCAAAAATTCGGGTTACGGAAGAAAGGAGTCGGCCGGAGCCTGGGCTCTGCCCAAAGCCCCGAAGATTCAGTGCACCTCGATCGAGACCCTCCGCTGCGCGAACGGTACTAATAACGCCAACCTGACAGCGGGGCCGGGAGCCGGGGTCCGGCGGGCTGCGGCGGCCTCGATGCCTAGCGTACGCGGAAGAGCCGGCGGACCAGCCCGAACTAGCTGGATCTCCCCTCCCGAACGCCGGGCGTTCCCATCGCAGCGTGACGCACGCCGAGCCCCGCCCCTCACACATGACGCAATCCCTTTGAGCGACGGGTGACATTCTCGGATGTCGTGGTCCCTCCAATAACGTGATCATTAATCTACCTCTAATATAAATGAACCCAGTGACTCAGTTTTCACAAGGTGAGGGATAGAGAATTACAAATATTCCCCGTGTTTAAATGGATTTCGCCTCTTTTCAACCGCAAATGACGATTCTGAGACTGCTAGTTCCAGAGCTCAACTTCTCGTCTAAAACGAAAGGGCGTAGATTTAGGGCGAGAGGGGGAAGATTTAAAAGGGAACGGAAGGGCAATCTCATGAAGAGGTTGGTGTGGCATCAAAGGCGCTGCCGCAAGTCTTCCAGGCCAATGCAATAGCATAATTTTAGAAGCGCTTATACAGGTACTTGGAATTGAACTGACTTGACATATACATGAGTAAAAATATTTACGTTATGTCTCCGTCTGAATGTGCAACGTGCAATTTATAGTAATTTATAATAAATAGTATGTACAACAGGATAGTCAATATAAAATAGAAATACAGTAGTGTCAGCATGAATTAATCTGACCTGGTGGAAGAAGCTGTCCCGGAGCCTGTTGGTCCTGGCTGTTATGCTGTGGTACCGTTTCCCGGATGGTAGCAGCTGGAACAGTTTGTGGGTGGGGTGACTTGAGTCCCCAGTGATCTTTCGGGCCTTTTTTACACACCTGTCTTTGTAAATGCCCTGAATAACGGGAAGTTCACATCTATAGATGCGCTGGACTGTCCACACCACTCTCTGCAGAGTCCAACGATTGAGGGAAGTACCGTTCCCATACCGGGCAGTGCTGCAGCCAGTCAGGATGCTCTCAATTGTGCCCCTGTAGAAAGTTCTTAGGATTTGGGGGCACATGATACTTCCTCAACCGTCTAAGGTGAAAGAGGTACTGTTGTGCTTTTTCAGGACACAGCCCTGAGGGTTGAGGGTCAGAGGGGTGGAAGTGACTGAGCCCACTCTTACCACCTACCAGCAATCTGACAGGAAGTCCAGGATCCAGCTGCACAAGGAAGGGTGAAGGCCAAGGTCTCTGAGCTTCTTGTCGAGCCTGGAGGGAATTATGGTGTTGAATGCTGAACTGTAGTCCAAGAACAGCATTCTCACATAAGCATCCTTCTTCTCCAGGATGTGTAAGGAAGGTGGGTAGAGCTGTGGCTACTGAGTCATCTGTTGATCAGTTGTGTTGGTAGGCGAATTGTAGGGGGTCCATTGTGGGTGCTAGCATGCTGCAGATGTAATCCTCGACCAGCCCTCAAAGCATTTGCTTATTATTGAGCTGAGTGTGACAGGACACTAGTCATTCAGACATGTTATCTTGGTCTTTTTAGGTGCAGGAACAATGGTGGATGTTTTGAAGCAGAAGGGCACTCTACACTGGGAGAGATTAAAAATGTCTGTAAACACACCAGCCAGTTGTGCTGCGCACACTGAGTACCTGTCCTGGGATGCCGTCTAGTCCTACGGCCTTGTGACTGTCCTCTTGCTGGAAACACCTGCGTAATTGGGCCTCACTGATGGCCAAGTGCAGGTCACATCAGCAGCTCTCCTCAGGGGCTCAGTGTTGGCAACATCAAATTGAGCGTAAAAAAGATTTGGCTCGTTTGGGAGAGAGGCAGTGATGTTGGAAACTCCACTACATCTAGCTTTGAAGTCTGCGATGGTGTGGAGACCTTGCCATAAGCTGTATGTGTTGATGGTGGACAGTTGTGTCTGAATTTTGTCTCTGTATTGTTGTTTTGCTACCTTGATGACTTTGCGCAGATCATAGCTGCATTTCTTGAGTTCCTCACACAAAATGCTGGTGGAACGCAGCAGGCCAGGCAGCATCGCAGGGGTGTCAAACTCATTTTAGGTCACGGGCCGGATTGAGCAAAATGCAGCTTCATGCAGGCCGGATCAGTCGTACGCGTGCGAACGCAGCTTTCGTTGCCTCCGTTTTTTCAGCCTACTCTCATGTGTCTCAGTCTCTGCTATAACTACAAAGTGTTTCACTTCACAAATTCCGTTTCTTATGAAGAAGACTGCCGAATAAACACTAAAAACCCTGAAAACCTGGTACCTGAATAAACTCAGCATTAGCCATATCATACGCCACAGGCGCTTCGATTACTGGGGCCAGCTTTAATAGTAATTAGATATTATCTCGCGGGCCAAAGATAATTCCACCGCGGGCCGGATTTGGCCCGCGGGCCTTGAGTTTGACATATATGATCTATAGGAAGAAGCACTGTCGACATTTCGGGCCAAGACCCTTCGTCAGGACTAACTGAAAGGAAAGATAGTAAGAGATTTGAAAGTAGGAGGGGGAGAAGGAAATCCAAAATGATAGGAGAAGACAGGAGGGGGTGGGGTGAAGCTAAGAGCTGGAAAGGTGATTGGCAAAAGGGATACAGAGCTCTGTATCCCCCTCCTACTTTCAAATCTCTAACTATCTTTCTTTTCAATTAGTCCTGATGAAGGATCTCGACCCGAAACATCGACAGTGCTTCTTCCTATAGACGCTGCTTGGCCTGCTGTGTTCCACCAGCATTTTGTGTGTGTTGTTGTTTGAATTTCCAGCATCTGCAGATTTCCTCGTGTTTGTTTCTTGAGTTCCTGTTGGTCACCAGCAACGTAACCTCTATGTCGCACGGTAAGTGCTGCTCGCACGGAACTGTTGGTCCAGGGTTTCTGGTTTGGATAGATCCTGACTGATTTCTGGGGGAAAACATCCTCGATGCACTTCCGGATGAAACTCGAGACCCCTTCCATGAACTCGGAGACACCCTCATCGTGGAAGACATTCCAGGTGATGCCATCAAAGCAGTCCTGTAGCATGGAGACCAACAGCGGATGGTTTTAACTATGGCCGCCTCTTGTTTCAGCTTCTTCCTGTACATTGGCAGTAGCAAGATGGAGCAGTGATCTGACTTTCCAAATTGCAGGTGGAGGAGCACTTTGTAATCGTTGTGGAAGGGAGAGCAGCAGTGGTCAAGTATGCTATCTCCCCATGTGCTCACCTGGATGCGTTGACAAAACTTCGGAGAGACTTTAGTCAGCGACATTCTATTAAAGTCACCAGCAACAATGAAGGCAGTCTCCAGGTATACAGTCTCCAGGTGTGCAGTCTCCAGGTGTGCAGTCTCCAGGGTGTGCAGTCTCCAGGTGTGCAGTCTCCAGGTATACAGTCTCCAGGGTGCTGATGGTCTCGTACAAATCCTTCAGAGCCAGGTCAGCATCAACCTGTGGTGGAATATACACCACTGTGATCATAACAGCTGTGAACGCCCTAGGCAGCCAGAAAGGTCTACACAGTGGAGTTCAGAGGGATATGGGCTGTACACAGAAAATTGGGACAGGCTGGGTGTGCACCATGGTCAGTCTGTGTCCATGCTGCATTATTCTATGATTCCTCAGCAGGGGACATACATATACCCAATATAACCCTCTCAGGGTTTGGTCCTTTCATATTTTATGAAATGGTAGAGAATAGAGCCCTTCTCTATTTAGTTATTCCAATATGATGGACTCACCGTCCCAGGAACCAACCTGGCAATTCTCCATTTCACTTTCATGGCTGAAATATTCTTATAGATATGGAGATAAAAACAATATGCAATACACAGAAAAAGATGCAAATTCTGTCTCATGGGGCACTGGATAACTGTTCCACTGGAAATTAGTTAACTCTGCTTTGGAATACATTGGGATTTTATACCTTCCTGGGCTCGGTTATACTTTGAGAGGATCTACCCAGTGTATGTAGATAGAAGACAACCCAAAATATTTCATTCTGAGCAATTTGTTTACTGGAAGTGTTCAGCAATGCCTTGATGAAAACAATGAAACTTAAGTGTGATGCGATCTTGTCTAGTGTTTGAGTTATTGTCACATTTTACAGCCGCTTGCAAATTGATGCAGAGAAAGATGGCTTGCTTTCCTGAAGGGTAAGCCTGGCAGAAATGTGGGCCATAGACTTAAATGTTCACACCAGTTTTATCATACCATCAGGAACTAGGTAATGCGTTTAGTAAACAAGAGAAAATCTGCAGATGCTGGAAATCCAGAGCAATGCACACAAAATGCTGGAGGAGCTCAACAGACCAGGCAGCATCCACGGAAATGAATAAACAGTTCATGTTTTGGGCCGAGGACCCTTCATCAGAACTGGAGAAAGAAGATGAGAACTCAGAGTAAGAGGGTGGGGGGGGGGGGGGGTGTTGGAAGGAAGAATCAGAAGGTGATTGGTAAAACCTGAGGGGTAGGGATGAAGTAAAGAGCTGGGAAGTTGATTGGTGAAAGATAGAGGGCTGGAGAAGGGGTAATTTGATAGGAGAGGACAGAAGGCCATGGAAGAAAGGGAAGGTGGAGGAGCACCAGAGGGAGGCAATGGGCAGGCAAGGAGATAAAGTGAGAGAGGGAAATGGGAATGGGGGGGGGGGGGCAATACCAGAAGTTTGAGAAATGGATGTTCATGCAATCAGGTTAGAGGCAACGCAGAAGGAATATAAGGTGTTGCTCCTCCAACCTGAGTGTGGCTTCATCGCAGCAGTGGTGGAGGCCTTGACTGACATATCGGAATGGGAAGTGAATTAAAATGTGTGACCACTAAGAGATCCCACTTTTTCTGGCGGACAGAGCGTAGATGCTTGGCAAAGTGGTGTCCCAATCTACGTTGGGTCACACCGATATGCTGTACAGGAGACCACACTGGGAGCACCGGGCACAGTACATAACCCCAACAGACTCACTGGTGAAGTGTTGCCTCACCTGGAAGGACTGTTTGGAGTCCTGAGTGGTAGTGTGGGAGGAGGTGCAGGGAAGGTGTAGCACTTGTGCTTACATACAGTAAGTGCCAGGAGGAAGATCAGTGGGGAGGGATGAATGGACAAGGGAATCATGTAGGGAGCGATCCCTGTGGAAAGCAGAAAGGGGAGTTGGAGGGGGGTAAGATGTGCTTGGTGGTGGGATCCCATTGGAGATGATGGAAGTTACAGCGAATTAAGTGCTGGACATTAAGAGTGGTGGGGTGGTAGGTGAGAACAAGAGGAACCCTATCCCTGGTAGGGTGGCGGGAGGACAGGGCAAGGGTGGATGTGTGCAAAATGGAAGAGATGCGGTTGAGGACAGCGTTGATGGCCGAGGAAGGGAAGCCCTCTTCTTTGAAGAAGGAGGACATCTTCTTAGTTCTGGAATGAAAAGCCTCATCCTGAGAGCAGATGCGGCAGAGTTGGAGGAATTGAGAGAAGGGGGTGGCATTTTTCAAGTAACAGAGTGGGAAGAGGTCCAAATAGCAATGAAAGTCTGTGGGTTTATAATAGACATCAGTAGATAAGCCGTCTCCAGAGATAGAGACAGTGAGATTGAGAAAGGGGTGGGAGGTGTCGGAAATGGACCAGGTAAATTTGAGGGCAGGGTGAAAGTTGGAGGCAAAGTTGAAGTCAACGAGCTCTGCATGGGTGCAGGAAGCAGCACCAATGGAGTCGTCGATGTAGCGGGATGGTCACCAGTGTAGGCTTGGAGCATAGGCTGTTCCATGTAGCTGACAAAAAGGCAGGCATAGCTGGAACCCACGCATGGTTAAACCTTTTGTTTGAAGGAAGTGGTAGGAGCCAAAGGAGAAATTATTGAGAGGGAGGACTAGTTCTACTAGACTAAGAGAGTAGTGGTGGAGGGGAACTGGTTGGGTTAGGTGTCCAGGAAGAAACAGGGCTTTGAGGCCTTCCTGATGGGGGATGGAGGTGTATAGGGACTGAACATCCATAATGAAAATAAGAGGATGGGGCCAGGGAACTAGAAATCATTGAAAAGATCAAGAGTGTGTGAAGTCTCATGGATGTAGGTAGGGAGGGACTGAAACGGGGGGATAATATTTAATACTTCATTTAATACTGTATTACACATTTAATGCTTGGGCTGTATTCCAGAAATTGTGCAGATAGTAGCCAACTCTCAGTATTGATAGGGTCCTTTAGTTTTGATTTGGGGATCAATAATAGATACCCAACACAGATGCATCTCCACCTGAATATTTCAACAGAAATATGGAAGTAATATCTAACTGCTGTCACCACTGTCAGATGATTCCTGTTGCATATGGGTTCCTGTCAAATAACAATGGATCAAAGGTTAACTTGCCACCAAGTTAATTACAGTCCAGAGTTTACAGAGAATGGTGTGAAAAACAAAAAAAAAATCATCTAGTGAGCAGCAGTGCTGTGGGTGAAAATGCTCAGTTGATGAGAGGGATCAAAGGAAAATGGCTAGACTGGTTCAAGCTGACAGGAAGGTGACAGTATCAGCGCAAATCCAGCCTTGAAGTGGATAGGCTATACGAGCACACTTGGTTCCGCCGCTGTAGCTAAAAAAGTCCCACTGAGCGTATATGGCGGCTCAAACCTGGGCAGCCACCAGGTGCTGCAGACTATTAGTAGCAGCAATAGAAATATTCGCCACAATGATCTGTCACTTAATGGCCTGGCGTTTTCTCCACTGCATCCCTCCAATCGAGGCTGATTCATCGAGGGAGACGGAAGGGACCAACAATTGTGGGTGACCCATTGCGGTTTCTTCCAGAGACTCCCGGCATCACTGGAGGATGGGGAGCGGAGTCAATGGATATTGCTTCCGCCGGGGAGGATAGTGTTGAATGAGATATTTCTGCATCCACAGGTTGTATCAACCCCGTTCATCAGCAAATATTCTCCTGAGAGTTTCTATGAGGGGGTTTTCTGCTGGGGTTGATGTAAGGTGAGGGGGGAGGGGGAAAAAATCAATGAGTAAGCAACCACTCCCATAGGGTGAGACATGGCTGCTCAATGGGCAGCCTCACTCTTAGACAAAACAAATATTCAGCATCTGGAGACTGGAGAAATGAGGTTAGAGTTGACACTTGGGAAAGAAGAAGGAATGGGCTAGGAGGTTAGTAAAGGGAGGGGGAACGGGATGGGAGGTTAGTAAAGGGAGGGGGAACGGGATGGGAGGTTAGCAAAGGGAGGGGGAAAGGGATGGGAGGTTAGCAAAGGGAGGGGGAACGGGATGGGAGGTTAGTAAAGGGAGGGGGAACGGGATGGGAGGTTAGTAAAGGGAGGGGGAACGGGATGGGAGGTTAGTAAAGGGAGGGGGAATGGGATGGGAGGTTAGCAAAGGGAGAGGAAACCAGGAACTGGAATCAAGCAAATGGAGAGGTTGCCGTATTGGATCATTATGGATGTATTACGATACGCACCCGACTGCACCAGCTTGCGGGTTTTAGACGCTCCGACACTCCAAAATGCGGATAGCTGGTGCAGCCCCTTTAAATATTCAGGCCCACCCTGTTATTGACAGCCATATTTTGGTGCCAGGATTCTAATATTTAAAGAGTACTGAACCGAGGTTCTGGGCTCCATCGTCCCCTCTACTGTTGATTTTTGTCTGGTTTAGAATCCTGTCCTCATTTCAATCTCATATCATGACTGGATTTGATTCTAGTCTTGGATACTCCAACACTTGGGTCCTAACCATCTTTGACTTGGTATCTCGTGTGTATTCATGATTAGTGGGTGATTGGAATACCTTAGTACAGTATGTGTACTACATCTGCGCAGGAGCCTGTCTTGAACTTCTTTGCCATAGGACTAGAGCCGTTATGTGGACATCGTTGTACAATGTCAATCCCACGTTGAAAGCAATCACAGCTGGGCACTTTTCTGCTCCTCAGTGGAAACAAGTCATTATCCATCCAATTGTTCTGTGCTCCAGGATCTCACAGTGGGCAACCATTTTAATTCCACCTCTCATTCTCACAGTGATGTCTGTCCATGGCCTCCTCCGCTGCCACAGGCTGGAGAAGCGACACTTCATATTCTGTCTTGATAGTCTCTAAACTTGATGGCATGACCATCTCTAGCACAGTAACCACTCCCTTCTGCTTTCCCTTATCCCTAAAGCTCCAGTACCCCTTTCTCTTCCCTCTCCCCGGCTCTTGACCTGAACATCACCTCCTTCCTTTTATTCCATGATCTACACGCTCTCCTATCAGATTCCTCCTTCAGCTCTTTCCCTTCCCCAGCTTCGCACATCATTCCCTTTTCCCACCCTCACTAGTTTGGACTTTGCCAGGACTACTTGGAATCAAGGCGTAAAAGCAAGAGGTTAGATGAGATGAGACATCATTTGACAGAGCAGAGAATTAGAAGAAAAACTGAAATCAAATGGAATAAGGGGAAGCCCCTTTCACAGGAACCAGCCCCCCCTCCCACATTTACTCTGCGTATAATCCTCGCTGCCTCTGTAAAGCAGATGCCGTAATCAAAGACCCTGTCCACCCTGGACATCTTCTCTTTTTCCCTCTCCCACTGGGCAAAAGATACAAAAGCCTGAAAGCATGTTTTACTTTATTGTAGCTCGAAGCACTTGTAATGGTTTGATCTATATAAACAGTATGCAAGAGAAGCTTTACTCTGTATCCTGATCCATACAACAATACTAAACCAAAAGCTTTCAGTGAATGGGAACAACCTCACACATGGAAAGGTTAATCGGCCCAGCACCAGGACCAGGTTATCACTTGGGGTTCCTCAGGGGACTGTCCTCAATAAAAGCACTTCCAGCAGAAATAAACACAGGACCTGACACAATCCAGGTCATCAGTGAGCAGGTTGTCAGTTGGCCAGTGCAACTTGACAGCTTTGTCAATGAAATCTTGCAGCACTTTGCTGCTGATTCAGAGTGGATGTTTGATGGCCTGTTTCCATGCTGTAATTGTTATATGGTTATATGGATGGATTGGGCAGTAATGTGCTAGTTTGGACTTGTCCTGCTGCTTGTGAACAGGTCATATCTGGGCAATTTGGTCAGGTGGGTGCCATTGTTTTAACAACTCTTGTACTGCTTGCTTAGATCTGTTGTCCAAGTCTTTGGAACAACAGCTAGAATTCTGTATATACACAGCATTCAGTATCTCTTTTCTTGACAATACCTAGAATTAATCAAATTGGCTGAAGACCAGTTTCTATAATGCTAGGGTTTGCAGGAAGAAGCCATGATAAGTCATTCGCCCTACACTTTTGGGTGAACGTGGTTGTGACTGATGGGCCAGGGGTTCACTGAGAGTGAGGATCTTCCAGGATGTCCTGATTCCAGCTGTTGTTTCGTGGTCCCACGATTCACAACAAGACTGCAACTGCTGGCTGTGAGAGCTCACACAGCATACTGAGCACTGACGTGTCACTGGGCTGGCACCTCTCTTTTTGGCCACTGTTGGTACTACTTTGGGCAAGCTCTTCAGTGCTCCTTGTTGAGTCAATCTTAGTCACTTGGCTTGACTGTATTGGGGTAAAAGTTACTGGCTGTGATTGTGTATGGTGAGTGAATCCTTGATGTGAAGACAGAAGTTTGTCTTTTAAATTCCGAATAATTGGTGGAATATAAACTCCTGTTTCGGGTTAGCCTGGTGCTCTAGATTACTAGTCTGATAAACTAAACAATAAAATACTCTGGTAGGCACAAATCGGTAGGTCAGAAGGCAGTAAATGGAGCTGAGGCAGAAGAACTTCAAAATCTTACTGAACAGTAGTAGATTTAAGGGAGCTGTCTATTCTACTCCTGCTCCCAGTTTAAAAGGAAGTTTTTACCTGATGCCCTAATTTATTTCTGTAAAACAACTACATTGAATTGAACTTATAGGTACCAGAGCCCAGTGTTGTGCACAGTTCTTAAGGTTTCAGGCTGAACCTGAAAAGTCCAATGTTGACTGTAACTATTGCAAAACTACTTAAAGACAAATGATTTAAAAATTTCTTCAAATATGGAATAAGGAGAAAGCATTAAGTTTATAATGTAGCAAAAAAAATCGGAGAAGTGCATTCAATGATGCTTATTTCCTCGAAGAATCATAGAAAACTATAGTACAGAAACAGGCTCTTCAGCCATCTAGTCTGTGCTGAACTACTTAAAATGCTTAGTCCCATCAATCTGCACCTGGACCATAGCCCTCCATACCCCTCCCATCTATGAACCTATCCAAAACTTCTCTTAAATATTGAAATCAAAATCACATCCACCACTTGTGCTGGCAGCTCGTTTCACACTCTTAACAACCTCTGAGTGAAGAAGTTTCCCCTAATGTTCTTCTTAAAATTTCACCTTTAACCCATGACCCCTACTTGTAGTCAACCTAAAAGAGCTTACTTGTATTTACCCTATCTATACCCCTCATAACTTTGTATCTTTATCAAATCTCCCCTCAATCTTCTACTTTTTAGGGAATAAAGTTCCAATCTATTCAGTCTCTTCTTGTAACTCAGGTCTGCTGGTCTGGGAGCATCCTTGTAAATTTTCTCTGTACTCTCTTCACTTTTATTTACATCTTTCCTGTAGGTAAGTGACCAAAAAATGCACACAATACTCCAAATTAGGCCTTATAAAAATTAAACATAACATTCCATCTCCTGTACTCAATACTTTGGTTTATGAAGGCCAATGTGCCAAAAGCTTTCTTTATGCCCCTGTCCACCTGTGATGCCACTTTCAATGAATCATGGAACTGTATTCCCAGATCCCTTTGTTCTACCACACTCCTCAGTGCCCTACTGTTCATTGTGTAAGATCTACCCTGGTTGGTCCCACCAAAGTAAAAAACCTCACACTTGTCTGCCTTGAATTCCATCTGCCAATTTTCCAGCTGATCCAGATTCTGCTGCAAGCTTTGATGGTCTTCCTTGCTGTCCCTCCATTCCCTAATCTTGGTGTCATCCACAAATTTGCTGATCCAGTTAACCACATTACCATCCAGATTATTGATATAGATGACAGACATCAAACCCAGTACTAATCCCTGCGGCTCACCACCAGTCACAGGCCTCCAGTCAGAGAGGCAACCATCTACTACCACTCTATAGCTTCTCCCGCAAAACAAATGTTTAATCCTGTTTACTACCTCATCATAAATGCCAAGCGACTGAACCTTCTTGACCAACCTTCCATGCGGGAACTTGTCAAATGCCTTGCTGAAGTCCATGTAAACAACATCCACTGCTTTACCTTTATCAGCTTTCCAGGTAACTTCCTCAAAAACTCTAAGAATGGTAGGATATAATCTATCATGCTGACTATCCTCAACCAGTCCCTGTCTATCCATAATCTCATATCTGGTCCCTTAGAATACTTATTTTCCTGCTACTGATGTCAGGCTCACTAGCTTATAATTTCCTGGTTTATTCCTGGAGTCTTTCTTAAACAACAGAACAAGATTAGCTAACCTCCAATCCTCGGTACCTCACATGTCACTGAGAATGATTTAAGTATCTTTGTTAGGGCCCCTGCAATTTCTGCACTTGCCTCCCACAGGGTTCAAGGGAAGACCTTGTCAGGCCCTGGGGATTTAGCCACCTGATTTGCCTCAACAGCAAACACCTGGGGGGGAGGTCACGTGATGACGTAGGATCGAGATGTGGAAATCCAGCTCTCCCGTAAAAAACTAATAAATTAATGTTTAAGTGAAGAAAAGTTAGTAAATATTTTCTAAAAACTACGTCTAAACTACTCAGGATTTTCCTTAGATATGACTCCTAAACAGACGCTGAAGAAAACTACTACTTTGAAGACAGTACAAGCTGGGCCGGCCACCATGAAGAAGCCTCGGACTCAAGTGCATCTCACCTCCGGCGATACAGAACAGGAATCGGCGGCAACATCAACAGTCTCCAAGAAGGAACAACAGGAACTGCACATGCGCGAAGGAAAGGGCATGCGCAAACATGAGCAATTTGAACTACAAATCCTAGCTACGATTGGAAGTGGAAGTGAAAATGAATCCAAGGTGGATTCGGATTCTCTGGAACATACAGATGAAGATGAGGAGGTAAAAGAAGAAGAACAACAACAGGAAGAGGTTGGAGGTGGAAGATCTTCTGGAGACATAAGAGAAGCTTTGGCGCAAATAATGCATGAATTAAAAACATTAAAAATAATAAAAGATATTAAAAATATGAAGACTATGTTTGATAAAATGGTGAAAAAACAGGAGAAAATGGACAAGAAAGTTAAAAAGTTGGAAGAGATAATGGGAGACACTATTGGTAGAGTGAATAAAATGGAAGATAATATTCTTGCCTGGACATCAGAAAGAAAATGACTGTTGGAAAAAAATAGACGTGCTTGATAATTTTAGTAGACAAAATAATATTAAAATTGTTGGTCTTAAAGAAGGGATAGAGGGAGAGGATCCAATAAAAAATTTTCAAAAATGGATCCCGGAAAATTTGGAAATGGAAGAGGGAACCCAGTTGATTGAAATCGAAAGGGTCCACAGAGCCTTAAGACCAAAACCTCAACCTGATCAAAACCCACGACCAATCTTGATAAAATGCTTAAGGTATCAAGATAAAGAAAAGATCCTGAAGGCGGCTGCCCAATGTGCCAGAAAGAGAAATGAGCCATTGATGATAGAAGGGAAAGCAGTTCTTTTCTATCCTGATGTAAGTTATGACCTTTTGAAGAAAAAGAAAGAATTTAATCCAGCGAAAAAAGTTTTATGGGAAAAGGGTTATAAATTTATATTGCGCCACCCGGCAGCACTGATAATTTTTTTGGATGACGGAAAAAGAAGATTTTTTACTGATCATTGGGATGCAGAGGAGTTTGCACAAGAACTCCCAAATATTCGCTAGACACAGTAAAGATTTAAAAGTGAAATAGATTAAAGATGAAGACGGGGACAATGAAGTGAGTTGATGGACATTAAGGACAAAAGAATATTTAAATATACTTTTAATTATATGATACAGGGGGAGAAAGGTAAAAATTTGAGAAATATTAATCGAGAGTAGTGATATTATTTTTTCTACTCTTACATATATTTTTTCTATGCTACGGGGGAGCTGGGGGAACTTCGGATCGATCGCTACGGGATGCACGTGTGTAATCATGGCGTTTGCCATGACCCGCAAAACGGAGGGGGGGTAATGTTTTTTTTTTCATTCACAACATTAGCAGGGGGGGTTTTTGTTGTTGTTTTCTTTATAATCTATTTTTCTTTTATCTTTCTTTCTTTGCCTGGATGATCGGAGGGGAGACACATAGCAACATGGAGAATTTTAAATTAATTCCCCAAGATACTATGAGAGTTGAAATATTATGTATTATTATAGATTGGAGTAACCCCGTTAAAAGTAATGACTAATTTACTGAATTTTAAAAGTTTTAATGTTAATGGGCTTAATGGACCGGTGAAAAAAAAAAGAATTTTAACATACATTAAGAAAATGAAAATAGATATAGCTTTTATACAAGGAACACATTTAACAGAGATAGAACATCAGAAATTAAAGAGAAATTGGGTCGGAAATGTTATTGCAGCTTCATTTAATTCAAAAGCGAGGGGAGTTGCAATTTTGGTTAACAAAACTTTACCGATTAAAATACAAAATGTATTAATTGATTCTGCAGGAAGATATCTAATTATACATTGTCAAATCTTTTCAGAACTATGGACTCTTATGAATATTTATGCACCAAATGAAAACGATGTAAAATTTATACAAGAGGCTTTTTTGAATTTGGCTGACGCACATGATAAAATATTAATAGGTGGAGACTTTAACTTTTGTCTAGACCCAGTTTTAGATAGGTCAACCAAGGTTGTTACAAAACCAAAAGTAGCAAAATTAACTTTATCATTGATGAAAGATTTAAATTTGATTGATATATGGAGAAGAATTAACCCAAGAGAAAGAGATTATTCATTTTATTCAAATAGACATAAAACTTATTCAAGGATAGATTTTTTCTACTATCAGCGAATATTCAAGACAGAGTGAAAAATATGGAATATAAAGCAAGAATATTGTCAGATCATTCCCCCCTGATAATGACAATGATAATGATGGATAAGGAGGAACCGATTTATAGATGGAGATTTAATTCAATATTATTAAAACGTCAAGATTTTTGTGATTTTATGAAAAAAAGATTCAGTTTTTTTTAGATACAAACTCACATTCAGTTGATAAATTTATATTATGGGAAGCGATGAAGGCATATTTGAGAGGCCAGATAATAAGTTATACTTCTAAAATTAAGGAATATATGGTAGAAATAGATCAATTGGAAAAAGAGATTACAAAATTAGAAAAAGAATCTCAAAGATATAGGACAGAAGAAAAACAAAGACAACTTGTTAATAAGAAGCTACAATATAATACACTTCAGACATACCGAACAGAAAAAGCAATTATGAGAACTAAACAGAGATATTATGAACTAGGTGAAAGATCACACAAGATTCTTGCTTGGCAGTTAAAAACAGACCAGGTTTCCAAAACGATAAATGCAATTAGAACAAGTGTAAATAAAATTACTTATAAACCTTTAGAAATCAATGAAACTTTAAATTTTTTTTATTCTGAACTGTATCGATCAGAATCACAAAATGATATTGTTGAGATAGAAAGGTTTTTATCACAAATAACTCTCCCAAAATTGAATTCGGAAGAACAGAAGGGATTAGATGTACCTTTTACATTAAAAGAGGTTGAAGCAGCTCTAGGATTATTTCAGAGTAATAAATCTCCAGGAGAAGATGGTTTTCTGCCTGAATTTTCAAAAAGTTTAAAGGTTTATTAATTGCTCCTTTTATGGAGCTAATACACCAAGCGGAAAGAACGTATAAACTTCCAGAATCTTTTTTGATAGCTATTTTAATAGTATTGCCAAAAAAAGACAGATCTTTTAAAGCCAACATCATATGGACCTACACACACAAAATTTGTGTGTGTTTTGTGTGTGTTGTTTGAATTTCCAGCATCTGCAGATTTCTTTGTGTTTGATCATATAGACCTATTTCTTTGTTGAACATGGACTATAAAATAATAGCAAAGATTTTATCTAATAGATTATCTAAATACTTACCAAAATTAACACACCTGGACCAAACAGGATTTATTAAAAATAGACAATCGGCAGATAATGGAACTCGGTTACTTAGCATAATTCATTTAGCACAAAAGAGGGAAGAAATGAGTGTGGCAGTTGCTTTGAATGCAGAAAAAACATTTGATAGATTGGAATGGGATTTTTTATTTAAGGTATTGTAAAAATATGGATTAGGAGTATCTTTTATAAAATGTATTAAAACCTTAAATACTAACCCCAAAGCTAAAGTGGTGACAAATGGCCAAATTTCAACATCATTTCAGTTAACAAGGTCAACTAGACAAGGTTGTCCATTATCACCTGCTTTATTTGTGTTGGCGATAGAACCATTAGCTGAATTAATTAAAACTGACTCAGATATTTTGGGTTTCAGAGTTAATCAGGAGGAATATAAGCTTGTCCAGGCAGACCCATTGTCTCTGCTTGCTCCTGCCCCACTGAACTCATTTCTGCCTATCTTGACTCTGTTTTATCTCCCCTTGTTGAATCCCTTCCCACCTATGTCCGTGATACTTCCCATGCTTTACATCTCTTCAAAGATTTCAAGTTCCCTGGCCCCCACCGCCTCATTTTCACCATGGACGTCCAGTCCCTATATACCTCTATCCCCCACCAGGAAGGTCTCCAAGCTCTCCGTTTCTTCCTGGATTCCAGACCCAGCCAGTCACCCTCTACCACCACTCTTCTCCGCCTCACGGAATTAGTCCTCACCCTTAACAATTTCTCCTTTGGCTCCTCCCACTTCCTCCAAACTAAAGGTGTAGCCATGGGCACCCGCATGGGTCCCAGCTATGCCTGCCTTTTTGTCGGCCATGTGGAGCAATCTATGTTCCAAGCCTACACTGGTATCTGTCCTCCTCTTTTCTTGCGTTATATCGACGACTGCATCGGTGCTGCTTCCTGCACGCATGCTGAGCTCGTCGACTTCATTAACTTCGCCTCCAACTTTCACCCTGCCCTCAAATTCACCTGGTCTATTTCCGACACCTCCCTCCCCTTTCTAGATCTTTCTGTTTCTATCTCTGGAGACAGCCTATCCACCGATGTCTACTACAAACCTACTAACTCCCACAGCTACCTAGACTATTCCTCCTCCTACCCGGTCTCCTGCAAAAATGCTATTCCTTTCTGTCAATTCCTCCGCCTCTGCTCTCAGGATGAGGCCTTTCATTCTAGGACAAAGGAGATGTCTTCATTTTTTAAAGGGGCTTCCCTTCGTCCACTATCAACTCTGCCCTCCATCGCGTCTCCCGTATTTCACGCACCTCTGCCCTCACCCCATCCCCCCGCCAACCCACCAGGGATAGAGTCCCCCTGGTCTTCACCTATCACCCTACGGATCCAACGCATAATCCTCTGTAACTTCCGCCACCTCCTAAGTGATCCCACCACCAACCACATCTTCCCCTCCCCCCCACTCTCGGCTTTCTGCAGGGATCGCTCCCTACGCGACTCCCTTGTCCATTCATTCCCCCCATGGACCTCCCTCCGGGCACTTATCCCTGCAAACGGAAGAAGTGCTACACCTGTCCCTACACTTCTTCCCTCACCACCATCCCAGGCCCCAGACAATCCTTTCAGGTGAGGCACCACTTCACCTGCGAGTCAGCTGGGGTGATATACTGTATCCGGTGCTCCCGATGTGGCCATTTATACATTGGGGAGACCCGCCGCAGACTTGGAGACCGTTTCGCTGAACACCGGCGCTCAGTCCTCCAGCAGTGGTGGGATCTCCCTGTGGCCACACACTTCAATTCCACAGACCACTCCCACTCCGACATGTCTGTCCATGGCCTCCTCTACCGTCAAGATGAGGCTACACGCAGGTCGATGGAGCAATACCTTATCTCCCGCCTAGGTAGCCTCCTACCTGCCAGCATGAACATCCAACTCACTGACCTCCGTTGATACCCCTGCCCCCCACCCTTACCCCCATCCCTATCTATTATTTTAGTCTGGTTCTCTTTCTCTCTTTTTTTCCCCCTTCACTATAATCTCTCCCCAACCCTACCTTTCTTTCTCTTTTATTTCCCATAATTCTCCACCTTCCCCCAGCCCATTTCCCTCCAGCCTATCACTTCCCAGCTCTCTACTTTATCCCACCCCCCACTTCTCATCCCCCTTCGACCATCCCATGTTACTTCACTCCTGATGAAGGGTTTTGGCCCGAAACGTTGTCACTACCTTCTCTCATAGATGCTGTCTGGCCTGCTGAGTTCTGCCAGCATTTTGTGTTTTTTATTTGGAATATAAGATTAACTTATTTTCTGATTTATCTAACTAACCCATTGCATTCGTTGTGTAAATTATCTTCTAGATTGGAAGAATATGGGAAAATATCAGGGTACAAAATAAATTGGGATAAAAGTGAAATTCTACCCCTTACTAAAGGAGATTATAGTCAATGTCGATTTATAACTCAATTTAGATGGCCGATAAATGGTATAAAGTATTTAGGTATAAGAGTTGATAATGATATAAAGAATTTATGTAAACTAAATTATTTGCCATTATTGAAAAAAATTCAAGAGGATCTTGATAAATGGATGATGTTACCAATAACATTAATAGGTAGAGTCAATGCTGTAAAAATGAATAGATTCCCTAGATTACAATATTTATTCCAAACACTACCAATACAATTACCGCAGAAGTTTTTTCAAGAGTTAAACAAATGTGTGAGGAAATTCCTTTGGAAAGATAAGATGTCAAGAATATCGTTGGAAAAATTGACATGGAAATTTGACCTAGGAGGGTTACAATTACCAAATTTTAATTATTACAAAGCAAATCAACTTAGATTTATTGCTTTTTTTTTTGATGAAGATAAACCGGCATGGATTAGAATAGAATTAGATAAAATAGGAGAAAATATACCAGAAGATTTTATATATAAGTGGGAATCTAAATGGATATGGGCAAAGAAAGAATCTCCTATACTAAAACATTTGATTGATTTATGGAATAAGATAAATGTTGATGATGAGATAAAGAAATCTTTATTAGCAAAGAGACCTTTAATTCAAAATAAACTTATTCCTTTTACAATGGATAATCAACTTTTATATAACTGGTTTCACAAAGGGATTACATATATAGGGGACTGTTTTAAAGGAGGTATATTAATGTTATTTGACCAATTAAATAATAAATATAAAATAGTAAATAACACTCTTTTCTGTTATTTCCAATTAAGGGCTTATTTAAGAGATAAACTGGGTCAAACAATGTAATTGCCGAAACCTAATGAAATAGAAACTTTAATTCATAAAGGAAAAATTAAAAAAAATATTTCTGGTATGTATAATTTGATTCAAAAACAGGTAACTAAACAAGGAATTCATAAGTCAAGACAAAAATGAGAAACTGATTTGAATATTAAAATTGATGAAACAAGTTGGTCAAGATTATGTCTTGACAGTATGACAAATACAATAAATGTTCGACTAAGATTAGTACAATATAACCTTTTACATCAATTATATATTACACCACAAAATAAATAGATTAAACTCAAATTTATCTGATCAATGTTTTCGATGTAATCAAGAAATTGTTACTTTTTTTTACACTTTACTTGGTCTTGTTTTAAAATTCAACCTTTTGGGACAAATTTAAGAGTTTTACTGGAACAAATTATTGGAACACAGCTTCCACACAATCCAATATTATTCTTACTAGGTGATATTGAAGGGATAAAACCGAAACCCAAATTGAACAAATATCAGAAAGAGTTCATAAAAATTGCATTGGCAGTAGCCAAAAAGGCTATTGCAGTTACTTGGAAATCGTATTTATACTTAAGTATAGATCATTGGAAGAATTAAATTTTCAGCTGTATTCCACTTGAAAAAATTACTTATAATTTAAGAAATAAATATGATATTTCTGAAAATTTGGTGCCCTTATTTACAAAAGATAGGATTAAATATATAGGTGCTCCGAAGATAAAATTATTGGTCATCTGGGGGAAAGAAACACACACACACATATATATATATATATATGTGTGTGTATATATATATATATATATATATATATATACATACACACACACACACACACACATTAAAGCTTATTTGAACTCCATGGAGCATGTGGGGATCTTCCGATATCCAGGCAATCTTTCTTTTTTTTCCCTCTTTTTCTTATATATAGGGATATGTTAGGGGGGAGGGGTTAAGGGGACGGGGAGGGTTGATATATATATATTTTTCCTTCTATTTTGTAACCTATTTGAAAATTCAATTAAAAAAAACAGCAAACACCTCCTCCTCTGTAATCTGTACAGGGTCCATTATCTCACCGTTGATTTGCCTCACTTCCATAGACTGTGTCCATCTCCCAAGTAAATACTGATGCAAAAAAATCCATTTAAGAACTCCCCCATCTCATTTGGCTTCACACGTAGATTACCGTTCCAATCTTCCAGAGGACCAATTTTGACCCTTGCACTCCTTTTACTCTCAACGTATGTGTAGAACCCCTTTGCCTTGTCTGCTAAAATAACCTCCCGCTTTCTTTTAGCCCTCCTGATTTCCTTCCTAAGTTATGACATAGGAGGCACCCATACGGTCCACTGAGTTTACAGTGGCTCACATCACATTCACATACCCACATTATCTTTCCCTGTCACCTCATCTACCCACATCCACATCAATTCCCTGCCACATTCTACCAGTCACCTACACACCAGGAGCAATTCGGTCTGGGCTATCAACCTACCAGCCCACATGTGGAGCTCTATCCAATGCTGTACTGTGCCAAGCCTCTGAGTCCAAGCCCACTTCCTCCACCTAGACCCCTCTCTTAGCAATCAGAATCTTCCTGCTGGCTTTGATACCCCTCCAGTCTCTTGCATACCTCACTGGCTGAGATCACCCTCATTTGGTCGAGAGCCCACAATGACACAAGTATCTCTCTTGGACATGAGGACGTGCCTCACCCCTCTTGCTCCAAGTACCCAGGTATCACAGCTTTAAGACAAGTTGGAAAGGTTGTTCTGCTAATGGACTGTTAATAGATTTTCATCACTGGTCCTGAATATATTTCCGAATGCAGACTACAGAGTGTATGTAGGTTTGCGATGGCAGTCAGGGAAAGATGAGCTGCTTCCTCAGAGTGTGCTGCAGGATGAGAGGTGTGGCCTGCAGTTGGTTCAGTTGCTCATTTCTTAACATCGTCTTCCTATTCACCTCGGTAAGTATTGAAATCAAATCCGACCTAGAGACAATGTGGGGAAAAAGTCAACTGCAGATTCAGTAAAGCACAAGAACACTTCACGGACTCCCCCAGCACAGTCTGTGACTCTTTAAACATCCCCAGGGCAGAGTAAGACTCTGCACAATGGCTTGAAGTCTATCTGCAGTAACTGTTGGGTTTTAGGGTTTAACAAGAGTACCTATTAAATCCTGAATAACCATGAACATTTCCAAACTCAGATGAAAGGTCACTGACCTGAAACCAACTACTTCTCTCTCCACAGATATAGCCTGATCTGCTGAATATTTGGGGTTTTTTTAAACCACACTGGCAGAGCTCTAAGATTGGTGAATTCCAAGGCTCTGGGCATATACTGTGAATCCACACCAGGCTCAGGAGTCACATGAGGTAGTTCTAACTGCAGTACTTACTTGTGTTGATATTTCCGCAGATACTCTGACAGAGTGCGCATGAAGGAGGATGGCTGTTGAGGTGCTTGGTGAAGCAGGCTCTGAGAAACCTGGCAGCAACACCACAGGACATCTGCTTCCTGAGGGACTAATTCCTCGCAGTGATTGCCATCAACTTGAATTAGGTCTCCATTACTCTGGGCACTGGGCAGCTCCAATTCACCATTAGCTGCAGCTCTGAGGAAATCCTGAACAAAGAAGAGCCTAGGTTTGCCCACGAGGGAGCGGCACTGCTGCCCTTTGAAATAGTGCTGGATTTGCTTAAAGGGAAGTCCAGGCTCATTCCCATCAACTGCAAGGATGCAATCCTGCGTGCCACGGCTGATAATGCAGCAAACAAAGCAGTCAAGGGCAGCCAGGTCATTCTGCTCCGATGTTTCCTTCAAAATCTTTTCCATCTCGTTCAGTTCAACGTAGAGATGGAGGAGGACATTGAAATGTAGTGCCTCAAATGTCTCCTTTAACAGATCTGGAGAAACAAGCCAGGAGTTAGTACATGAAGGAGAGAGGGGTGGGGCAGTTAAATAGGGAAATGAAGGAAGGAAGATCAAAGCACAAGTGAAGGGAAGCAGGAGATTGGTGTTAATAGACTCATACATAGTGTTAATGCTCAGCCAACAGAGGAGTTAAATAGCTGAGCTTTATTACACATGGAAGGGGAATGTTATTAAATGGAAATGCAACAATAATTAGTAAAAGAAAGAGATTTAATTCACTGCTGGAGGTGAGATTTAATACATGTGAATCAGAGGAAATTATACATTTGTAATTGGCTTATTACTGATACTGGCAGTGAGATATTGGGAAGCGGGGTGGATACGCCTCCAAAGGAGGTGTATGGCGCTCCTTCCCTCTGCTAGCCTGCAGATCACTCTTGGGAAAGGTGTAGCGCTTCTAACGGTCATATGAAGCCATGGAAGCACATGGTGGATAGTTGTATGAGCAGATGGTATGCTCATACATCTGCTCATAAGTCTTAGTTATGTGACCACTAACGCCAGACAATCTCTGAAGAGTATTGATAACAGCTGAGGTCACCTGTAAAGACACTGCCCAGAAGGAGGCAATGGCAAACCACTTCTGTAGAAAGATTTTGCAAGAACGATCACGGTCAAAGACCATGATCGCCCATGTGATACGCCACTGATGATGACGACGACGACTGAGATATAGTGAAAAGATTTTGTTTGCATGCCATAGAGACAGATCATTCCATACACAAGCACTTTGAGGGAGTATAAAAAGCAAAGAAAAACAATAGCAGAATGCAGAATATAATTTTAAGAGTACCAGAGAAAGTGCAGTGCAGGTAGACAGACATGATGCAGAGGCCATGACATGGTAGATTAGGAGATCAACAGTTCACCTTTAATGTACAAGATGTTCATTCAAGAGTCTTACAGCAGCAGGACAAAAGCTGTGTTTGAGCTTGGTGGTGCATCTACTGCCCAATGGAATGAGCAAGAAGAGAGAATGACAGGGGTGGAAGGGATATTTAATTATGTTGACTGCTTTCCTGAAGCACCAGGAAGTACAGGCAAGGTCAACCAAGGGGAAGCTGGCTTTTGTGAGAATTTGGGCTGTATCTACAACTCTTCTTGTGGTTCTGGGAAGACCAGCTGCATACCAAGTTGTAATGTGGCCAGATGGGATGATTTCCATAGTGCATCTGTAAAGACTGGTGAAGGTCAACAGGGTCATGCTAAAATTCCTCAGCCTTGTAAGCAGGTGGTAACACTGCTGTGCTTTAATGGCCATATTATCTACCTGTTCAGTGTGTTTCGTGGTAATGGAGAAGATTTTAAAAAAAGGAATGAGGTAGGGGTTAATAATGTGAAAGTCTTGATGAGCTACAAACAAGTGGTATTGTACACAGCAATATGTGGAGTGGAGGTGGTAGGATTAATATACTGTATACAATGCACAGGGGAGTTAAGGAGGGGGCTAAATACATAATAGATGAAGACGTACTGTTGACCAAGGGGAGTAACAATGGAGAGGAAACTGGGAAAAGGGTGAGAGGGTAGGGGGCAGAGTTAATATACAGAAAACCGAACTTCATGTGGAGAAGGGTTCATGATTAGTAAATGGAGATTAACAATCAACTGCATGGGATTAATACACAGTAAACTGGGCTGATGCACTAAGACAGGGCAGTACACACCATGTAGAGTGAAGCCTACAGCACTCACCTGCATCAGTTCCAATACAGTCAATGATTAAACAAAGGCCAAATGGGTTACTCTGCATCTTGTAAGCTTCCAGTCTGTTCTGTAACACAAAGAACAGCATCATAATAAAATACTCATATTTAGCACAGTGCTTTCCACCTGATCACCTGCTCTAGTGGTATTGGGAATGATATCAATGTTCACTTGTCCCAAAAGGGGTGGTCCTTTGCTGTTTTCCCAATCGGCCACAAGCCAGAGCCCCAGGGGGAAGGAACAGTGTCCATTTACTGGAAGGCAGTAGCTCTAACTTTGTAACAGTCCTTCAGGACTTCAGAAATTCAGCTCACGTCTGTACACAAGTCCCCAGACTGCTACTGAACCCTCGATCTTCTGACTCAGTTTCCAACTGCATGACAACGTGAGATGATAGCAGCCACTGTGAGTTAGTGTCAGCACTGGAGTGCTGTACCGGGCAACAAACTGTGAATGTATTCGGACTTTCATTACCAGCATTAGCTGCAGTCTAATGGGTTTAAGTCCTACTGGAAAGTCTTGAGACAAACACAGTAAGAACATGCTCAGTGTTTGAAGTACCTCTGCTTAGAGATGAGAAGTTAAATTGAAGTCTGTTTGCTCCCTCTACTGAATGATACCATTTTGAAGAGGGCAGAGGAGTTTATCTCAGTGCATTGGCCAATATTTATCCCTCAAATCATTATCAGGTCTATAGCATTGCAATTGCAAGAGTTTGTCATATTTCCTATGTAGCAAGACTGCATAATACAATTCACTGGCTATAAATAGGACTTTCAGGCTATCCTTGTTCCTTCTCCTTCAAGTACCCCATTGTGAATGACCCTTTTGATAACGAGCACTCCCCAATACATGCAAACTCCCCTGTGTGTTCCTTAATATGTAACCAGCCCGAGGAGCAATCACTTAAAGAGTGTCCCTGCCCCACCTCCCACAGCACGTGACCAAATGCTACCTCCTCACAATGAGATATCCATCTCTGGCTGGAGGGACTTCCACTGAAGTATAAGTATTTGCACCCCAAAACCCACCTCATGTGTGCCTACTGCTACCTGCTGTACCACATAGCTTGTTCTTGGAACAGTGGCCTGAGCTGACTCAGGCACTGGACTGCTCAGTTCTGTCACATTAGGCTCCCCAGCTGCAGAAGGAAAACAGACAGGTTGAACGAGGTAGTTCATCACAAACTGTAATACATTGAGCTTCCACATCCAAATGAAGAAACATTTAACAATAAATCTAAGCCAAGTGAAAAAAGGCCTCAATAATTTGGGAGAAAAGCATATATTCTCATTGCACGAAGTGGCATTGCCCAAGTTCTTAGTGCAGTCAAAATCTGCCAGGTGAAGGCCAAGCAAGGTTGTACTTTCATTCTGTCCATGATCAGGTACCCCAGTTGAAACCTCACTCACTCTACTATTATTGAGGTGCTGAGAATCCTGATGTATTTCACTTGTTAAACCACTCCACTTGTCCTGATCTGAACCTGAAAAGACTGCATCGCTGGAGAAACGCAACACAGCAGACGATTTCTTCTAAAAGTCCCTACTGGTACTTAGCCATCACTCAAGCAATTTCCTAGTCCCCTGGGCTCACCCCATTACCTTATCCTTAACTTCTATCAAACCTATGATTAAATTTCAAAATAATCTTTGCTTTAAGTATAGCCTTTGACGATGAATTCACAAACTCGCCACAATCTAATCACACTTTCCCTACATACTGCCAATCCATTGATCATTAATGTCCAAATAGAGTATGACACACATATATGTAGCTGTTAGACATGGAATGGTTTAATTAAGCATACATCAGAAACTCCCCTACACTAGGTACAGAGATTAACATCAATATTTAGTCATTGTTACTTACGTAACCTTGGGCAATTGGAGGGAGCACACTGTCTCAATAACCGGGTTGTAATCACAGGCTGCACAGTGCTCAACTGGAAGATGAAAGAAAACAACAGCACAGAGTTAAGACAGTCTCAGATAACCTCGAGATTTTGGAAGGCAGAGATTATTAGGTTAGTCACATCTAGAGACAGACGAGTCAGAGACACAGTTGAGTAATGTTGATGAGAAGGGAATAAAGAATGGATTTGGAATTCAGCTCATCTTTGGATCAAATACAATGCTGCTGTGGGAAGTCTGGTTCCGATTCAGACAGGGATGGGATCAGTGGCAGTGGAACTGAACTCTTGTCAACCATACAAAATCTCAGTAACCACACACCACTAATTCCAGTCCACGCCAGTCCTGACATGAAAAATTATCAAAGACCATGCCGGTGTAAAGCATGAAAAGGGGGAAAGCATAGGGGAAGGAAGAAAAGTAAAACAAAATGTTTTATAAATATTTTCAAATCTTTTCAGAAATTCCTACCCAAGGTTGTTCAACGTGACCACACTCCTGCTGGGGAACAGAAACAGGAATGACGTTCTGATAGGCATCTGACCTTCTTATACATTCACCTGAGAGTAACAGACAAACAGACAGAGGGGAGACAGATAACAATATTGTCATTAACACCATAATTTATTGTGAGTTGCTCCAATTAATGTAACCCCTGCAATTTATTGCAACTATCCTTAACAAATGTACACCCTACAAAAGCCTGCCGCTCACTCTGAGCTAAGCACCAACATGTGCATCCACAAGGCCCTTCCACATGCAGTGACATGAACACGTACGGTAATCCAAACAGCTCTTTCACAACTGTAGTCAGTGGAGTTTGTTAAAATCTAGGTACTGTGTTTTAATGCATGAAACACAACCTCTGGGTGCATACACGAAGGGCCTACACACAATGATGAAAAACAAATACAATAAAACCCTGACAACCCAGCATGCTATGACTTTATTGCTGCCAGAATAACAATGTGCCCTCACTACTGGATGTTATAATATCTCTACAGTTTTAGATGTTACACAGTGAGATGATAAATTTTCCAGCAAACCAGGTAAATTGAAAAGGGGCATGGGAAGCCAGCATCCCAGTGAGTGGAATGGGAGCATGGAAATCACAGCTCAGATGAGCAAGACTTGAACCCACATACATCTGACATAGGGATGAGAGTGCTGAATCAGGTAACATAGTCACCTATAGCCAATATAACCCCGCAGAATCTTGTAACTGCCTTAAATAGAACAGTATAGCCCAGGAACAGGCCTCTTAGCCCACGATGAATACTGCAGTAACATACATCACCATGACTACCTAAAGCATTCCAACCAATCCAATCACCTCCACAAATAATGACTCACTTTAATCCAACATAACACATTGAGGATAGTTGCATTGTAACCTCCCCCCCCCACCAAAGCAACCCAGCCCCCTCTCCCATCGAGTACTTTCCAAAAATTGGGTCTTTATTCTGCCAATTACCCCTGGGTAGCTAGTCTGTAGCTCCGAAGCTTTCAAGTGAACAGATCAAAATCCCAATCCAAGAGCACCATAAGTGGGCTGATAAACACTGACTGAGTCATGCCTCTAGATTCAGTAACAATCCTGTGCAATTTGATGAACATTCAAATACAGTCTACATCTGTGAACGTCAGTCTGATCCGTTCCCAGGTTGACAACAATCTTGTGTTTATCTTTTTTTCCAGCTTGTCAACTCTGCACTGTTTATTGTCAAGGGTTTGTCCAGTTTTTCAAGGATTCCCTCTCCCTAGTGCACATCTTCCTGGCATTTACAACTTACCCCATTCCCAGTGTGTGTTTACACCTATTGCCTTAATATTTATTTTCCATATGCACTCACGCATCTGCTTGTGTTTTGAGATCTTCCTTTTCAGATCGATTCTCCGAATATTGGTCAGGCATTCTTCCACCACAGCCAAATTATTCTCATCAATTTTGCCACATTTCTCCAGTTCAACAACCAAATCTAAGAAAGTCTGGCAGGAAAAAGGACATCTCCATTAGCTCAGGAGTAGTACCCAACACTTAGCTTGCAGAACCTATGAAAATGCTGACCTAATATTGCTGTCCAATAGTAACAGATAATCATTATGGGGAGGTGAATTTCAGTAATCTCTACCACTCAAATACTAATGGGGTTCAAGGATCTTAAAGGAAGTGACTACAGATATAGTAGATGCATTAGATGTAATTCAACTAAAACCCCTTCCTAATCTCTGGGTCCCCAGAGCATTGGAACACTACTGAAGTAATGCCAGTCTTCAGGAAAGGAAGGAGACTGGAAGCAAGAAACTATACATCAATAGATCTATATTCATCACTGGGAAAATGCTGTAGTCCATTATAGATGAGGTAATAGAATTTAGGAAACTAGAATTTAATTATAGTATTTAGAAAACTAAAAGCTTTGGAACTATAGGCCAGTAAATCTAACATCCGTGGTTCAGTTACCAGAGAGGGTTCTGAATGTAAAGATATACCCACATCAGGAAAGATAGGTTTGAGTAGGGGAAGTCAATGTGGCTTTGTGCACAGGGGATTTTTTTTTTTTAAAAAAGAGCACACTTGACAGAGTTTTTTTTTTGATGAGGTGGCCAAGCAAGTTGACTAAGGTATGGTGGTAGATATAGTTTATATGGACTTCAGTAAAGCCATTGATCCAGTTCCACATGGTAGGCTTCTATGGATGGTCAAGGTGCATGAATCCAGTGAGAGTTGGCTAATTGGATACACAATTGGCTTGATGGTAGAAGGCAGAGGGTAATGGTGGAAGGTCGTTTCTTGTACAGGAGATCCATGTCTATTGGTGTGCCTCAGGGCCAGTGCTGGACTCACTGTTGTTCAGCACCTGTATAAACGATTTGGATAAGAATGTACAGGGCACGGAAGAGAAGGTTGAACGAGTTAATTGCTGCAATGAAGAGGCTGGTGTGTGAAGGAAGGTGGAGCAGGTTCAGCATATAATTGTTGGAGTATAGAAGAACAAGATAATCTTAATTAAGCACAAAAGATTTTGAGAAAGGTTGACAGGGTAAGTACTGAGAAGGTGCTTTCTCTGATAAAGGTAAATAAATCTAAAGGCATAGTTTCAACCGAAGGGATTGTCCATTTTAAATGGAATGAGGAGGAATCTGTTACTGTAAATTTCTGGAACTTAGGCAGAGTTAATGGATGTTACTAAGCAAGGATCAGCAAGGCATTTTAAACAATGAGAGAGTCAAGGGGCCTGGGGAGAGAGCAGGAAATGGTGCTGAGGCCAAGATTGAATAAGCCAGGATCTTCCTTGTGGAACTTGCTTGAAAGACCAAAAGGCCAACTCCTGTGATACCGTTATCACCAGGAACAGCAGTTTCACAGTAAAATCTTCTGAAACAGTCAAAGCTGGCTTGAACTCATTAATGTATCATATGTTTTCAGTCTACTCCCACCCAAAACCGTACACAGGTTTTTTGAGCTTGGTTTGTATCCTGGTTTTGAACAATTGGAGTCCAGGCCATTCCAGGATTAGGAACTCTGACTTTAGAGAACTCTGGGTTAGAAGAGCATGATCCAACCTCTCCCAGGATTTAGAAGATTCTGATCCCGGAACATTTGTGGGGTAGGAGGGCCTTGAATGGCCTACGATCACCAATCTAATCACATTTATAAGATATAATTCCAGCTGGATCTAAGCTTGAGGTAAGTTTGACCCTAAGATTGGGAGAATCTGTTTGAGGTGTTTTTGGTTTTCAACCAATTTGCTTTGAGAGTTCCCAGGTTCAGGAGACTCTGACCCAAGACTGTGCTTGGGTGAAGAGTAATCTGATCCCAGATCATCTCAGATGTCAAACACACTGATACTAGTCCTCCCCTGTCTATTGGATAGTTTCTGGATGATGAACAGACCAATCTTAACTGTAGCCAATGATGAAACCTAATTCCATCTATAACTGAGTGCTAATCACTCTAATCCCCTTTAGACCTAGCAAAGAATGATCCAATTCTGCCTGTGCTCCAGTTCAATAGACAATAGACAGTAGGTGCAGGAGTAGGCCATTCAGCCCTTCTAGCCAGCACCGCCATTCACTGTGATCATGGCTGATCATACACAATCAGTACCCCGTTCCTGCCCTCTCCTCATATCCCTTGACCCCGCTATCTATAAGGGCTCTATCCAACTCTCTCTTGAATGCATCCAGAGATTTGGCCTCCACTGCCTTTTGGGGCAGAGCATTCCACATATCCACCACTCTCTGGGTGAAAAAGTTTTTCCGCATCTCTGTTCTAAATGGCCTACCCCTTATTCTTAAACTGTGGCCTCCAGTTCTGGACTCACCCATCACCGGGAACATGCTTCCTGCCTCCAGCATGTCCAATCCCTTAATAATCTTATATGTTTCAATCAGATCCCCTCTCATCCTTCTAAATTCCAGTGTATACAAGCCCAGTCGCTCCAATCTTTTAACATATGACAGTCCCGCCATTCCGGGAATTAACCTTGTGAACCTACGCTGCACTCCCTCAATAGCAAGAACGTCCTTCCTCAAATTTGGAGACCAAAACTGCACACAATACTCCAGGTGGGGTCTCACCAGGGCCCTGTACAGCTGCAGAAGGACCTCTTTACTCCTATACTCAATTCCTCTTGTTATAAAGGCCAGCATGCCATTAGCTTTCTTCACTGCCTGCTGTACCTGCATGCTTACTTTCAGTGACTGATGAACAAGAACACCTAGATCTCGTTGTACTTCCCCTTTTCCTAACTTTACTCCATTTAGATAGTAATCTGTGTTCCTGTTCTTGCCACCAAAGTGGATAACCTCACATTTATCCAAATTAAACTGCATCTGCCATACATTTGCCCACTCACCCAACCTGTCCAAGTCACCCTGCATTCTCATAACATCCTCCTGACATTTCACACTGCCACCCAGCTTTGTGTCATCAGCAAATTTGCTATTGTTACTTTTAATCCCTTCATCTAAATCATTAATGTATATTGTAAACAGCTGCGGTCCCAGCACCGAACCTTGCGGTACCCCACTGGTCACAGCCTGCCATTCCGAAAGGGACCCGTTAATCGCTACTCTTTGTTTCCTGTCAGCCAGCCAATTTTCAATCCATGTCAGTACTCTGCCCCAATACCATGTGCCCTAATTTTGCCCACTAATCTCCTATGTGGGACTTTATCAAAAGCTTTCTGGAAGTCCAGGTACACTACATCCACTGGCTCTCCTTTGTCCATTTTCATAGTTACATTCTCAAAAAACATAATACAACTGGTGAGGCATGGTGATAGGAGACAAAACAAAAGCAATGAAACACGAGAACAAGAAGTAGACCAACAGAACAGGAATCGTTGGAAAGCACATGTCTTTAGAATGGTTTTCTGGTTTAGGATATGTTTAAGATATCAGCAGAATCCAGGATGAGCAGAGAGAGAACGTTTTCAGAGAGTTAGTTTTCAAAGTGCAGCAGGAATGTTTTTGATCAAGTTGCAGAGCAATCTGGTTTATTGTTCTAAATTAAATCTCTGAACTGTAACTATGAGCAATCAATTGCCTTGTTCATTTGGACAGTTGAAACTCATCTGAGGTGTGACTGAAGACTGATAAAATACTGTTGAGGTCCACTCCTATCATGCAAGAAAAATCACTGGGTTAATAAAACTAAGATGCAGTTTAAAGTATCTGATCATGTATAAAGTTATCCATTTGCATCGCTTGTACTTCACAGCTACAGACTGTGCAGACAGCCCAGGAACAAAGCCATTACCTTCACTGTTTCCAGGCGGCCTTTTGGAATTTGACAACTCAATAAAAATAAGACGGATCTCAAATCTTCTTGCGAGAGGTCCTCACTGATGTTCACCAGCAGTTGTCTGTGGCAAGGATTGCAAATCATCAACAAACCACCAATTCATTATTCTGGAGCACAAAGGGCCATCACCCTCGCCCCCCCCCCCACCCCACCCCACCCACTCCACAGGCTTAACAATATTCTAAAGGAGCACTGGACAGCACATCCAGAATAGCTATAACACTAGTAATATACTTTAAAGGACCAAATTACACAATGATTGGGGTAATTTCACAGCTGTACATCATGTTAGTAAACCTGAGACATATAGACCATGGAGCCACCTTGTGGGTTTGCAACACATATTCACTGGAATTCTGGGGCTTCACGGGTTAAGTTATGAGAATACATTGCACCGACCATGCTCCTATTCCCTGAAGCTGTTTAAAATTGAGCAATTTTAAATTATTTAGGTATTGTTAACATAGATGGAAAGACGCTAATTCCTCTCTTAGGAATTGGACTTAGGCTGTTGAGGAGCATTTGTCAGAATGCCTTTTTACAGACTGGATCATGGAAACACACAATTCCCAACCTCTAGTTGGAACTTTGTGAGGACTGTTATGTATTTAATATTTCAAAAATGTTTGAGTAATATTATAAATATATTGTTTGAGTAGGCATTCTTGATCTTTAAATAATTCATTACGCTTTATATGTATAAATATGTGAATTGCATATGTCATTTTTCAATCTTTTTTATTGATTTGCAAATAAAGAATATACAAATACAAATCGAAAGAGGAGTTTAACAAGTAGATAATATAAAAGACATATAAACAGCAATATTAAAGACAAAAAGCATATAATATCAAACTCAAATAGGTAATATATTATGCTGTTATATATACAATGGTCAGAGAGAAATTACAACTCCTCATAGCAATCGTAAAAAAAAAGATTGGAAATTTTATTGATAGAGTAAGAAAAATCCCACTAACTAAACTAAAACAAAAACGAGAGAAAGAAAGATTGGGCAGTCCAAATGAGGATAAACTTAAAAAAGAAAGAGAGAGGAAAAAAAACACATCCTTCCAGTCATCTCTGAACCTTCATGGACAAGGATATACTCCAAAGAGAATAAAGAAAAATAAATAAATAAATAAATAAAGATAAATTAAATCATGTGAAAATATTGAATAAAGGGTCACCAGACTTGTTCAAAATCAAAAGATGTATCAAATGTTCGGCTTCTAATTTTCTCCAAGCTTAAACATGACAGGATGGAGGAGAGCCAATAGAAAACAGTGGGCGAGTTAGATTCTTTCCAGTGTAGCAAAATAGCTCTCCTAGCCAGTAAAGTTGAAAGAGCTATCACATGTTGTGCGGAGGCAGACACTTTGCTTGCTTCCTCTGGGAAAATCCCAAAAATTGCTGTAAGTGGATTAGGTTGAACATCCATATCTATAACTTTAGATAATATTCCAAACACATCCCTCCAAAAATTATTTAAACTTACACATGACCAAAACATATGGGTTAGAGTAGCCACTTCTGCATTACATCTATCACAAATAGGGCATATATTAGGAAAAATATGCGCCAATTTATCTTTGGACATATGGGCCCTATGTACTATCTTAAACTGAATTAAAATATGGCATGCGCAGATAGATGAATCATTAACTAAATAATAAATTTTACTCCATTGGTTATCTGAGAGTGAATGTTGAAGTTCTACTTCCCAGGAGCGTTGAACCCTATCATTAGGCGATGTGCGAGCATTCATTGTTTATAAATGATAGCTATTAATCGTTTTTGAAAAGGTTTAAACTGAAAAATAACAAGCCAAATTTGAAGAGCAGATCAAGGGGTAATTTGGTAAAAAATCACGTAAGAAATTCCTAACCTGTAAATACCTGAAAAAATGTGTATTAGAGATATCATATTTATCCATTAACTGTGAAAAAGACATTAAACAGTCTTGTAAAAACAAATCTAAAAAAGTTTTTATTCCCTTAATTTTTCATGTTAGAAAAGCCTTATCCAAAGTTGAGGGTTTAAAAAAAGAAATTAGAATAAATATTACTAGAAAGTAAAAAATCATTTAATTCAAAAAATCTATGAAATTGAAACCAAATTTTTAAAGTATGTTTAACAATAGGGTTAAGAGCTTGTTTACCTATTCTGGAGAACGAAAAAGGAAGAGAAGCTCCTAATAAAGAAGTTAACGAAAACCCCACTACTGAATTTTCCTCCAGCTGTAACCATGAAGGGCGATCTTGATCGTCTATATCATAAATCCAAAAAGTAATATAGCGAATATTAATTGCGCAATAATAAAATCTAAAGTTTGGTAAAGTCCTCCATCTTTTTTTGATTTTTGCAATAAAAGTTTATTCACTCTAGAGCTTTTATTATTCCAAACATAAGACAAAATCAGAGAGTCTATTTTATCAAAAAATGTTTTTGGAACAAAAGAGGGAACTGCTTGAAATATATATAAAAATTTTGGTAGAATAACCATTTTTATAGCATTTATTCGACCTATCAATGACATCGACATAGGTGACCATTTGGAAAGCGCCTGTTGAGTATATTCAACTAATCCCTCACTGTCGGATAGTAAAAGAAGAGGCATTTCTATATTTCTTAGTCCCAAAACCCCTTTTGTACACCTTAATAGACAATAGACATACTACTACTGATTTCATTGGAAGATATTTAATTGTTACTGGTTTATTATGCGAGCAAAAGGTAGCTCTGGTGTGTGTATACGCACCTAATGTAGATAATACTGATTTTTTAAATAAACTTTTTTCAGAGTTACCGAATCTCAATGAATATAAGCTGATCATGGGTGGTGACTTTAACTGTTGCTTAAATCCGGCGATTGACAGGTCATCAACCAATCTGTCGCTTCCTAATAAAGCGGCAGCTTGTATTAACTCTTCTTTATTAGAATATGGCCTTGTCAATATTTGGAGATATAAATACCCCAGTGATAAAGATTTCTCCTTTATTTCCCCCACACGTCCATCATAAGTATTCCCGAATTGATTACTTTTTAGATACACATCTGTTAAACTCCGTTGTTGAATGTGCGTATGACATCATTGCGCTTTCAGATCACGTGGCAAAAATTAACCCTTAAGCTCCCGGATAGATTTTTGAAAATCTCACAGTGGAGATTGAACCCCGTTTTGTTACAGGATCCAGCTTTTGTTAATTTTATTAAGGAGCAAATTTCTATATTTTTTTGAATTTAATACAACTGAAGGAATGTCAATTTGGTTATATGGGACACCTTGAAATCTTTTCTTAGGGGTCAGATAATCTCATATTCAGCAGCCTTGAGAAAGAAAACTAAAGCGGAATTGTCAGTGCTTATTAATAAAATTAAACAGATAGATAAAGCGTATTCAGTTAAACCTACTGAAGACCTATATAAAGAAAGGGTCGAACTTCAATCACAGTATGATTTACTTCTGACCTTTCCCATAGAACAGCAAATTTTTAAATCTAAAAGTTTATTTTATTTACCTGGGGAAAAATCTGCTAAACTTTTAGCGGGTCAGTTAAAAGCTGGGATGGTCAGAAGACAGATTTTAAAAATTTGCTGACCAGATAGAACAGAAACTTTAGATCCTTATGAAATTAATAAGATATTTATGGACTTTTATTCTAATCTTTATAAATCTGAATTCTCTGATAGTAATATCACTATGAATAGATTTTTGCAAAGGTTAAACATACCTCAAATTTCGATTCAAGATGTTGATATGTTAGATGCACCTATTAAACTAGAGGAGATAGCCAAGGCTATATCCTCTTTGCAATTAGGTAAAGCTCTGGGACCTGATGGTTATACGGTAGAATTTTATAAGACCTTTCACGAAACACTTACATCACATCTTCATCAAATGTTTACTGATTCTACATCTTCTGGGAACCTTCCTAAAACTTTTTATGAATTGCAAATGTCATCATATTATCAAGTGATACCTGCATACCTCGTTTAAAGTAAACCTAAAGTTAGACTCGCATTGCAGACTCCTGGGTCTTCCTTTGAATTAGCTTAACATTTTGAAGTTACAAAACATTAACAAAAGTTTTGTAAAATATAGATCTCAGAAAGACCGTAAGACACAGGGAGCAGAATTAGGCCATTTGGCACATCGAGTCTGTGCTGTCATTCCATCTTGGCTCATTTATCATCCCTCTCAATCCCATTCCCCTGCCTTCTCCTCCTAACCTTTGATGCCCAGACTAATCAAGACCAATCAACCACCGATGTAAACATACCAATGACTTGGCCTCCACAGCCGTCCATGGCAATGAATTCCATAGATTCACCCCCCTCTGGCTAAAGAAATTCCTGCTCATCTCCGCTTTAAATGGATGTCCCTCTATTCTGAGGCTGGGAACACATCACCTCCACGTCCACTCTACCCAGTTCCTGGGGTAATTCTCGTGAACCTCCCCTGGACACTCTCCAATGCCAGCACATCCCTTCTCAGATAAGGGGCAATAAACTGCTCACAATACTCCAAGTGCTGTCTGACCAATGCCTTATAAAATCTCATGGATATGGGTTGCAGGTGAGCAAATGAGACATGCGTTGGATTTGGCTGAATCGAATCAAAGGCCAGAACAGTCTTATGGGTGAATGTTTCCTTATTGTTGCATTATTTACATGAATAGTTTGACATTCTTACATTCAGATTGATCCAACAGTCCATTATTTCTCTGAGTTGTTAAACATTCCCGTTCTAATATGACAGTAGGGAGAGCTGTGGTGGGTATGAATTTAGTTGGATTGTTAGCCAGTAGACTCAATGGGCAAAATGGCCTCCTTCTATGTTGTAACTGTTTAGTACTTGACCAATGCAGGCACTGTGCTTTCCCTTGATAGCTTACTCTCCACTTCCTTCACGTCAATTCTGATTGCACAGACAGCTATTAAAAATATTATTATTTGCAAAGCACCCAGGGGGAGAAATCCATTTTCTCTGTTAAGTTTATTAGGATACTGGGGATACTGTGCTTTAGGAAACTACATGAAGTGCATTAGCTATGGGGAAAATGCATTTAAAGATATAAACAGTAAATGAGAAATGACCGAGTAGAATCAGGCAAAATCTGTACACAGACATGATGATAGCACTTTTCTTTGGATTAAGGGAAAGAAGGGATTTGGGGTCAGTGTAGGAAAATGGAGCTGAGATATAAGATCAGGCATGATTTTACTGAGCAACCTACTCCTGCTCCTATTTCTATTGATCAAACATTGTTACATGGTTTTACCTGTACGAAGACACGTATCCTTCACCAGCTCTCAAATTATTCTCCAAACGCATTAGGTCTACCTTCATTTTCTTCAGGATATCAAGCCTCCTTATCTGATAAAGCAGTTCACTCAGAAGATCAAGCCTCAGCAGGTTCCGCTTGCTCAGAATTTCAAACAGTTCTTTCACTTCCCCAGTCACCGGGTAGCCTTTAACAAAATCTGTGCACAGAAACACAATGATAGCACTTTCCTCTTGGGATAGTTCAGCAGCTATCGCCATGGCCTCTTTTCTGATCTCCTTATCACCTTGAGCAAACATTGCCAAAAAATGGAGCAAGCTTCCTCTCAGCTCCTTGGAGGCTAATATTCTCTCAGGAGTTATTCTCGTGTTGCAATCTCATTCCAGCTGACATCACCAACTTCTCCTTTTCAGTTAGAAAAAATCCAGAGACCTGAACAGGGAAATAAACATGTTAACCAACCACTGTCCTTATTCACTGAGTCATCCTAATATTTCTGTGTCTCATCACAGATTTGACAGTAAAATGTTATTTTTTTTAAAATTCTAAAGCTGCTTTTGTTCTGCTGGTCTCAGTGAGAACAAAACAAGTTAGAGAAGCAGGAATATACCATTTGATCTTTTGTGACTGCTCAGCCAGTTTTTTTTTAAATCCTTTGGCTCAGTGTTGCTCTCCTGCATTAAACTCAGATACTGTCAATCTCATTCTCTCTGTTGACTATGCTCAGTGACCAAGACTTCACAACCCTCTTAGGTAGAGAATTCTAACAATTTATAACTCATGAAAAAAGAATTTTCTTCTCTGTAAATGGTTGATCTCTTGTTAAGAAACTGGGACATCAGTCTTGAGACACCCCATCCAGAAGAAATAAACTTGTATTGGGACCCATAGAAATGTTCATACTTCTGTGCTCAAAACATATGCTGTCACAATAGTGCCTCAGGATTCAAGAACAAAGAACACTTTGAGGACATCATTTGTCTCAGAACATAATAATTCCACTGGAATTCCCCAGAGAGAAAAAACACATCACCACAGTCCTGCTCTCTTTAAACTGAAAAAGCCCTTTTCCCATTCTTCATTTAAAGTCACCAATGCACCACTTCCCAAACTTCCTTTAAACTCACTGGTTCACAGGAAAAGTTTTTGGCCGTCTCTGGGTTCATTTGATTTTTACAGATGTCCATAAATCAAGCAGATCGATGGGACTAGGCAGAATAGTTAGTTCAGCATGTACTAAATGGGCAGAAGGGCCTGTTTCTGTGACTCTATAATAACCATACCTCCACGGTACAGCAATAAAACACATGGGTAAGAAAGATTAATGACTAAAGGTGGGGGAGGAGAGGACTCTGTGGCCAGACTCTGCTCTAACTCAATCTACAAGTTTGCAGATGATACCACTGTAGCAGGCTAGATCTTTAACAATGCTAGGTCAGCAAACAGGAAACAGATTGACAGTCTAGTGGCACAATAGCAAGGTAACAAGTTTTCCCCCAATGTCATCAAAGCAAAAGAGCTGGTCATTAATTTCAAGTGAGATGGAGTGCATATCCCTGTATATATGATGCAGAGATGGAGGTGGTAAAGAGCTACAAATTCCCTGGTGTAAGTATCACCAATAGTTTGTCCTGGTTCAACAGTGGAAACACTTTGGCCAAGAAATCATACTAGCACCTCCACATCCTCAGACGCCTAAGGAAATTTAGCATGTCCCCAGTGATGCTCACCAATTTTTAGAGACGCATCATAAAATGCATCCTATCTGGATGCACCACTGTTTGTTAAGGCAAATATTCTACCCAAGACTGCAGGATTACACCTAAACCATCATGAAAACGAGCCACATCTCCACTTTGTCTACAGTTTCTCCTGCCTTGGGGAAGCAGCCAACATAATCTAAGGCGACTCCCACCTTGGCCATTCTCTTCTCTTCCCTTGCATCAAGCAGAAGAAACAAAAGCTTGAAAACATGCCACACCAGGCAGCTTCAATCCCGCAAAGACTATTAAATGGACCTCTTGACTTTGTGTTCCTCACACTTTACCTCTACTGAACTTTCTCTGTAATTATAACGCTAAATTCTGCATTCGGTTACTCATTTTCTCTTTGTATTCCCTCAGTGCGTTCATGTTTGGAATGATCTGTATAGATGGCATAAAAAGATTTTCACTGCTCTTCAGTGCATGGCAATAATAAACCAATTACCATATGTCCGAACAACTTCTGAATTTAATGCCATGGGAAGTTGCTTGTATGTAGGGCTGTCTATAAAGTCAATTTCTGTAACCAGGACCTGTACTATAAGACCATAAAATTATAAGACATAGGAGCAGAATCAAGCCATTTGGCCCATCGAGTCTGCTCCGCCATTCAATCATGGCTGAACTTTTTTCCCTCCTCCACTCTACTCCCCGGCCTTTTCCTTCTAACCTTTGATGCCATGTCTAATCAAGAACTTAATCAAGCTCTGCCTTAAGTGCATCCAACAACCTGGCCTCCACAGCTGCCTGTGGTAATAAACTCCATTTATGTTCTGTGTTTTAAATGGGTGCCCTTCTATCCTGAGGCAGTGCCCTCTTGTCCTAGACTTCCCCACCATGGGAAACCTCCTTTCTACATCTACTTTGTCTAGGTCTTTCAATATTCGAAAGGTTTCAATGAGATCCCCCTTCATCTTTTTAAATTCCAGTGAGTACAGATCCAGAGCTATCAAATGTTCCTCCTATGATAACCCCTTCATTCCCGGAATCATCCTTGTGAACCTCCTCTGAATTCTCTGCAATGCCAGCACATCTTTTCTTAAATGAGGAACCCAAAACTGTTCACAATACTTTAGGTAAGGCCTCACCAATGCCTTATAAAGCCTCAGCATCACATCCCTGCTAGACCTTTTGAAATGAATGCAAACATTACATTTGCCTTCCTCGCCACTGACTCTACCTGCAAGTTAACCTTTAGGGTGTTCTGCACAAGGACTTCCAAATCTCTTTGCATCTCAGATTTTTGGATTTTCTCTCTGTTTGGAAAGTAGACTGCACATTTATTTCTACTACCAAAGTGCATGGCCATGTTTTTTCCAACATTGTATTTCATTTGCCACTCTTACCCATACTCCTAAGCTGTCCAAGTCTTTCTGCAGCCTACCTGTTTCCTCAACACTGCCTGCCCCTCCACCAACCTTCGTATCATCTGCAAACTTGGCAACAAAGCCATCTATTCCATCATCTAAATCATTTATAAACAGCATAAAAAGTAGCGGTCCCAACACCAACCCCTGCAGAACACCGCTGGTCACTGGCAGCCAACCAGAAAAGAATCCTTTTATTCCCACTTGCTGTCTCCTACTAATCAGCCAATGCTCTAACCATGCCAGTAACTTTCCTGTAATGCCACGGGCTCTTGACTTGGTGAGCAGTCTCATGTGTGGCACTTTGTCAAAGGCTTTCTGAAAGTCCAAATATACAACATCCACAACATCTCCTTTATCTATCCTATGTATAATCTCCTCAAATAATTCCAACAGGTTCATCAGGCAAAACTGTCCCTTAAGGAAAGCATGCTATGTCCTATCTTGTCCTGTGTCACCAAGTACTCCATAACCTCATCCTTAACTCCAACAGCTTCCGAACCGGTCTATAATTTCCTTTCTGTTGTCTTCCTCCTTTCTTAAAGAGTGGGGTGACATTTGCAATTTTCCAGTCCTCTGGCACCATGCCAGAGTCCAATGACTTTTGAAATATCACTACTAATACCTCCACGATCTCTACCATTACCTCTTTCAGCACCCTAGGGTGCAATTCATCTGACCCAGGTGACTTATGCACCCTTAAGTCTTTTGCACTCACTTCTCTTCCCTCACACCCTTCAACATCTGTCACACTGCTAGTGTCTTCCACAGTAAAGACGGATGCAAAATACACATTTAGTTTATCTGCCATTTCCTTGTCCCCATTATTATTTCTCCAGCCTCATTTTCTAGTGGTCATATATCCACTCTCATCCCTCTTTTATCTTTTTTTTTTAAACACATACTTGAAAAAGCTTGTACTATCTACATCATAGCTTGGTTTCATATTTAATCTTTTCCCTTCTAATGATTCTTTTAGTTGCTCTCTGTAGTGTTTCAAAAGCTTTCCAAACCCTCTCTTCCCACTAATTTTTGCTTCGTTGTATGCCCTCTCTTTTGCTTTTGCATTAGCTTTGTCTTCCCTTGTCAGCAACAGTTGTACTATTTTGCCATTTGAGTATTTCTTTGTTTTTGGAATACATGTATCCTGCACTCCTCATTTTTCCTAGAAACTCACACCACTGCTGCTCTGCTGGCATGCCTGCCAGTATCTGCTTCCAATTTACTTTGGTCAACTCCTAATTCATACCACTGCAATTCCCTTTAATCCACTGAAATACTGCTATGTCAAATTTCAAATTGAGCTCAATCATACTGTGATTACTGCCTCCTAAGGGTTCTTTTACCTCAAGCTCTATAATCAACTTTGATTCATTATATAATTCCCAATCCAGTATAGCTGATCCCCTAGTAGGCTCAACATACAATACTATATAACATTTATAGAAAGAAATTGAACTATGCTGGATTGTTAATAAAAATATAACAAGTCCTTTACTAATATGAAGGTATGCGAGCAGAATATCCACAGGAGTGAAACCAAACATATCTGGTTCATATCCTTGTCAGGGAGAGGAGCAATGCCTGCAGCAAGGAAGTATTCCTTGATATAATTTTTTTGTAATAATGCTCATAACTCTGGGTTATGTGTTTTTGATTTCTATTTTTTCATTACAGTATAACAAACAGCACACCTCTCACTGTCAGTAGAAAGACACTAAAAACATAAATGGATTTACCTCAATCCTATCAATTTAGAAAATCTCATCCAGCAAAACGTTTTTCCAGGAATAATTTCCTTTTGTAAATTGCACCAGTCATGATTTACATAAGTGATATGCTGTAAAAAGTCTGAAGTGAAATTTCACAAAAATCACAAAGGCTTGGCCACATGGCCTACACGTTATTTTCCACAATGTCCTTCAACAGGTAGCGTGAATGACATATTGTTTGTTACAGCAAAAACCAGGTCAATAAATTTAAAAGCCAATGGCATAAGCACACAAATTTCCTCAATATTTATATTTTGGTGATTTCATCTTCCGAGAAGTATTGATGGAGAGTGGTAGAAGCTGTTCAGCTCTTCAAATTTTTGCGAACATTGAACAGCGGGGAGGAGGGGATGACTGTGGATGCTGGAAATCTGAACTAAAGCAGAAAATGTTGGGAACACTCAGCAAGTGAGGAAACATCAACGGAGAGAGAAATATTTTACATTTCAGGCCAGGAACAGATATACAACCCTAAAGCCTTTATTGTGTTAACGCGGGGAAGAAGCGCCCGCCGAGTCCGTGCAGCCCTAGTTGGGCCTACCACTGATCCAGCGTCACCTCCATTATACCATAACACATTAAGAGCAGAATTGGACCATTCTTTCGCTACCCCTCTCAGTCCCATTCTCCTACCTCCACTCTGTAACCTTTGACACCCCTACTAATTAAGAATCTATCCACCCTTGTTTTAAATATGTCAAATGGCGGCCTGCACAGCCTTCTGGGGCAATAAATTCCACGCACTGGCCGCTCTCAACGCCATCTCCGGCCTCTCCACAACAACTAATTCCCGGGCGGGCTTCGGGCCTGCGCTCGGTTACCGCCCCCACTTAGCGGAGCTCGACTACAAATGCCCGCGGGATGCCCCGCACGCTGAATCTCACCCACCGAAGTCACGCTGTTTGATATCGACTCTCGGCTGCTGTTCCGCCCCTGCAAACGAAAGTGAAAGCGGTTGTGCCTTAGGCAAATACCGATTCAGACTCCGCAGTCAATAACTCTCAAAACTCTGGGTGGGTTTGGACATTCCTTACTATTTTAAATACATCCGCTAACCAGTTAACCCTTTTACGACCACAAAGTTGTAATCTCTTCGTGCAGTTATAAAACACCTTTGGACTTTCTGATTTTACTTCTCAGTATTTTTCCCTGCCCTCTCAATGCTTTCCTAGTTTTCCTCTTTTAATACCATTCCTGTACTTCCAATATTAGGCAGAGCTTTGTGCAATATTAAACTCTTGAGGTCTTGTAACAGCGTTTGTGAACAACCTTGCAAAGGGAGATCCCAGCGAAGAGAAACGCAGTGAGAGTGATTGATTTTCTAGCAAGTAGTAGCACCAGTGTAGCGATCTGCCAGTCTGTATGAAGAAACAGGTTTTTTAAAAAGTAAACCTTTTTTTGCGCCTCATTTTGGCTTTGAGCACCTTGTCTTGAATCTCCTTTGTAATTGCTTCCATTGCTGAGACTTTTCTACTAGACTACCTATTGCTAAGTGATTTCTCAATCTCATAAAATTGATTTGCCCCAACTAAGAACATTATTTATTTTATTTGTCCTTTTGCGTAACTATGCGGAATCTAAACAAGTTATGATCACTTAACACAAAATGTTCTACAACCATCTTCCCACTTATCTAGCTCCATAACTTGAAACCAAATAGAACATAGAATGTAGAAATCTACAGCACATTACAGGCCATCCGGCTCACAATGATGTGCCGATCATTTAACCTACTCTAGGAACTGCCTAGAATTTCCCTAGCGCATAGCCCTCTATTTTTCTTGGCTCTAAGAGGCTCTGAAAAGACCCTATTGTATCCACTTCCACCATCATGCCAGCAGTGCATTTCAGGCTCCCACCACAAATCCTGAAATGCAATTGCAAGAGATTCAACAAGATCTTGTTAATTTAAGAATTGTTTCCTGAATTTCTTTTATAATTGAACTTAATTCCAGTTAATATGAGGGTGATTAATATCCCTTGCTTTGTGTTGCTCTCTATTGTGCGATTGGCCCCTTTTAAACTTGTATAACTTCATTTTATCTTTATAATGTCACCCCTTATTGCAGCTGTGTTAACCTCTTCAGCCAATACTGATGGACACTCTTCTCATTCAAGAGTCTCCTGAAACATTTATTTGCTTCATATACTTAGAAATTAGCCACTCCGTTTCGGAAGCACTCCCTTGAACTGCGAGGTAATCATTTACTGAAATATGTGATGAGTCACTCACCATTGCAGATGAAATACAGATGTCAGTTCACCATACAAGATATGCCCTCTTCTCATTGCTACCATCACGGAGGAGCCTGAAGACTAATACTTAACATTTTTGGAACAGCTCCTTCACCACTATCAGATTTCTAAACTGACTATGAACCTCTGAACACTACTGTAATATTTTGATCTCTTTTTGCACTATTTATTTATATATATATATATTTCTTATTGTAACATATAGTGATTTTTTTAAATATAAACGCAACTCTCCAGATGCTGGAAATCGAAGGCAACACACATAAAATGTTGGAGGAACTCAGCAGGTCAGGCAGTGTCTATGCAAGTGAATAATTAATTGACGTTTCAGGCCAAGACCCTTCTTCAGGACTGAGAAGGAACGGGGAAGATGCCAGAATAAAAAGGTGGGGTTAGGCGAAGGAGGCTAACTGGAAGGTGAAATGTGAAGCCAGGTGGGTGGGAAAGCAAAGATATGTTTAGTGATAGGATCCCTTTGGAGATGGCACAAGTTGTAGAGGATAATGTGTTGGATGTGGAGGCTGATGAGGTGGTAGGTAAGGACAAGAGGGACCACCCTCTGGTCACGTTCTCTTATGTCTTGGAAAGGAAAGCTGCATCCTGGGAACAGATGCAGTGGAGACATTTTTACAGGAGATCAGGAAGAGGTATAGTTGCGATAATCATGGGAAACAGTAGTTTTATAAGACACAAAAATGAGAAAATCTGCAGATACTGGAAATCCAAGCAACATGCACAAAACACTGGAGGAACTTAGCAGGCCAGCGTAAGCAGTCGACGTTTATAAAAGATGTTGGTTGACAGTTTGTCTCCAGAGATGGAGACAGTGAGATTGAGACAGGGAAGGGTAGTGTCAGAGATGAACCATATAATTTTTTTTGCTTTGCACCTTACTGCTGCTGCGAAACATCAAATTTCACAGCATGTTAGTGATAAAAAACCTGATTTTGAGTTCTATTTAAGTTCTAAGCCTTAAGTGCTCACGCCCCTCCTGGTGATAGCGAGTGTTACTACTACAGTATATGGCAGAATCCAGTTCTACAGAATACTCCTACAGAGAATGAAGCTCAGAGTTTTTCAAGTATCTCCTGCTTCTGTTGCTGGGGTTTGGTGGTGGCACAGTCATTGTTATTGGATGAGTAATCCCATTTTAGTACCATGTTCATGTCATATCATTTAATGATATTAACATTCCAGCCATTCCTAGTAACGATGACCACATTGTGAAAATAATGTCTTTTGGGGAGGAAATATGCTATCCTTAACTGCCCTGTTTTTAGACACACTAATACGATTGACCTTGACTTCAAACAGCACAGAATCCAGACCTGCAGAGGACTACTCATAAGAGTACAAAATGGGATTATGGTATTAGGTGAAGAGGAGGGACATGATCCTATTCTAGTACCGTATAAAAATAGAAGTAACTAGCTTGCGTGTCATAGACACAAGAGGTACTGCAGATGCTGGAAATCTAGAGCAATACACATGATGTGCTTAAGGAGTTCTGCAGGTCAGCAAGCATCTTTGATTGGAATGAACTGTCGATGTTTCAGGCCGAGACCCTTCATCAGGACTTCAAGGGATTCAGCCTGACAAATTGACTGTTTATTCCCGTCCATAGATACTGCCTGACCTGCTGAGCTCTTCCAGCACATTGTGTATAGCTTGGATGTTCTCCACGATTCAGATTTTAAATCACACATAAAGAAACCAGAGCAAAATGTCTATACTTAAGAAATAGTGCAAAGGTATGTTTGTTTCTGTCACATAATGATGCTGAAAAGCTAATTCATGTCTTTATATTGAATAGATTACTGCAATGCACTTTTTACTGGCCTTCCAATCTATTGACAAACTTCAACTCATTCAGAACGCTGCTGTAGACTTTTAACCAAAACAGGATGAGGGAACATATCATTCCCATCCTAGCTACTCTGCGTTGGCTTCCTGTATCTTTTAGAATTTATTTTAAAGTTCTCTTACGTAAAGCTCTCAATGGTCTGGGACTAGAGTACATCACAGAATAGTTTTCATTTTATAATCCTGCTCGAGCTCCCAGATCTTCTTCCATCAGTCTCTTAAATTTAAACAATCTCCCTCAGAAGGTAATTGGCAGGTCAGCTTTTTTTAACCATGCTCCTAAACTGTGCAATTCCTTGAACAAAGTTTTAGGGGAACTTTATGAGTTCCCCTAAAATGGTTTAACATCATGAGATGGAGTAAACAGTAAAGGTTTATTTCCCTTACCAGAGATTGGTAATTAAGAGACACAGATTCAAATTTGTTGATGAAAGGACTAGATTAGTGTTGAGGAAAAAAGTTATTTCCATCAACAAGCAATATGGTTTGAGAACTCACTCCTCATTGGGTGGTGAAGGCAGAAACCTTTATCATGTGCAATAAATACCTGGATGACCCCTTGGATAGCATTATCCCACTTCCAAGTTCTGTAGGTTGAACTCAAATTCACTTTTGATCAGATTTAACATGATGGACTGAAGCTCAATTGAAGGTCAAATGGAACCTTAGGGCTTCAAATAATCCCATACAGCCTGACACTAATATAGACGTGGAATAGAATGACTCCATGAGGATAAAACATTGATTTTTGTTTCCACAAGGGAAATTATGACTTGTTCACTGACAACATGGAGAACTTGATAGGATAGTGGGTGATTACGATGACTGTGTGGTTTTGCCAGAAAGATGGCAATGAAAGCTAAGTACTCTTTGCATACCTGTAGAATCTGACAATAGTACTGCAACATACCATATAGATTAGGGTACTTGCAGAATTAATGCCACTATTACCCTTGTTAAACAATAACCGCATGGAACAGGTACCGGAGAGTGATGAGCTCCAATTACACCAATCCCCATCTTCAGGAGGGGACACAACCTGACAAGAAATCAATGGATAAAAAGCAGAACAGTTTTTGACTCAGTAGGTTGTTTTATTCTTAAATAAGAGTTCAGCTCTCATTTCAAGTGCTAGCTATTTGAAGAGAGTTGGGGAGAAACCACAAATTCCTGGAAGCTTCAAGGGTTTTAAGAGTTCATTCTTTAATGATGTCCATCATTCTTGTTGGGAGATGATAGTGCATATTCGACACCCAAAGCCACAACAAACGCTGCAAATCCCCACTTGAAGCCTCGGAAGAAAATATTGCTGAAAGTGATTGGCTTATTAAAGCCTCCGCTGAACCGCCATGCCTCGTTGCTGCAAAGATACAAGATAGGAAATAATCAGTCCATTTCATCACATGGTCACATACCGAGAACAGCATCACTTGGTTCCAATATTAACTGAAATCTTAATTTGCCAATAGGATTGCTCTGTCGGTGACAAAAGATAGTTGACACCTCCAACAGGGGATAAATCAGCATCACGAAGACAGAGAAAATGATGGAAACAACAACTGTGAAAGTACAGAGTTAATATTTCAGAACTATGAAACAATACAATTTAGTATAAAATTGCAGAGAGGGATGGATTGGAAAAAGGCAACATCTTTGATAGGTTGAGATCAGAGATGCTGAGGATATTCTGTCAATGAGGTTATTTAGTTAAGAGGTTAATGAGAGTTAGAGGGAGAATACACACTTTAAAAAAAAACATTTAAAAGCTACAGTAGGCCAGAACCACAGGAAATGTCCAGCAGATTAATAAGTATTAATAGAAAGAAAATCTGAGCAAAAATTACAGATGAATATTCAATAGCAGGCGAGGCCAGTTCTGATATACACAACTTTTTCCCTGAAAATGTTGAATTTGATAGTTGACCGTTGACATTCTGTTTCATCGGCTGACATTAGTTTCATTTTAACAGTGCAGGAGGCCACTGGCAGAAAGGTCAGAATGGAAGTGGGACAGAGGTTTAAAATGAGAGACATGTGGAAGGCTGAATATAGGCACTCCACCATGTGATCTTTCAATGTGTATTTGATTTAATCAATATACAGAACACACTGCCAACACTGAATACAGTACACTAGAGTGGAAGAAGTTCTAATTATTCACTGCTTCACCTGGATGAACTGTTTGGTTCTCAATGGAATTCAGACAGGTAAAAGGACAAGTGTTGTATATAGCAGTCTTACAGATTTTATGTCAAATTTAACAGTTTCAAATGACCTAGTGTAGGTCATCCACCAGTGGGGGAAATTCCCTGAGAAAAACCCTACTTACTGCAAGAATTATTATCTCTTTGTTAACACCAGCTAATCCACTGGGAGCATCTTGTTCGCCTATGTATAGTCGCTGGGGAACAAAATTGAGGACCCAAGGGTAAGATTGTTGTTATCAGAGGAAAATGAGGAATTGCTCTTTTCTGTGTTTCACAGAGACTTGGCTTACTCCAAACACACAGGGTTTGGCTTCTCAATACACAGGATGGACCAAACTGCTGATTTGGGGAAGGCAAAAGAGTGTTTCATGAGAAACATTCTGCAGTGCTTGGTCTTGTCGCACTCTTGTTCCCCTGACCTGAACCATCTAACGATTAAATGCTGACTGTTCTACTTACCAAGAGAGTTCTCCTCCGTGATCCTGACCAGTTTACATACCGGCAAAAGCTAAACAGGCACTCGAGATATTGAATGTTGCCATCATCAAACAAGAAACAGCCCATCCTGACACATTTTAAATCATGGTCAGAGACTTCAATCAGGCTTGCTTGAAGAAATCTCTGCCCAGTTATCATCAGCATATAATCTACAGCAGTAGGGGTCCCAACATACTCAACCACTGCCATACTACAAATAGAAAAGCCTAACGTTCCATGCTTCAGTTGCATTTTGGGAAATCTGATTACTTGGCCTTCCTTCTCCTATCTGCATACAGGCAGAAACTAAAGAGCAAGGCACCTGAGCTAAGGAGAAGAAAGTGGTGGTTGCGGGAGGCAGAGAAGCAGCTACGGATTGTTTAGAGTCGACGGACTGAGCCGAGTTCAAGTCCTCATCAGAGGATCTTAGTGAATACACCATGGTTGTGACAGACTTTATAAAAACTGTCATAGATGGGTGTGTCCCTACAAAATCATTCAGACTTCCAAAACCAGAAGCCCTATACAAACCATGAGATCTGCAAAATGTTGAAGGCCAGATCAGTGGCATTCAGGTCTGATAAGCAAGCAAAGTAAGTGAGGATAATGTACAATCTCTGGAAAGCTGTCTCACAGCAATTCTGGACCAAATTTTAAACACCGAAGGGTGCTCGACAGCTATGGCAGGGCTTGAATACTATTACCTCCTAAAATTGAAACCAAGTGACATGGGCAACAACAGGGCTTCACTCCCAGGTGAGCTCAATGCTCTCTATGCTCACTTTGACTGTCAAAACATGGAGGAGCCTTCTCAAACTCCCACGTCTCCCAATGACTCTGTGACTTCAGTTCCTGAGGCAGAAGTGAGAGCATCCTTCAGGAAGGTGAACCCACAGAAAACATCTGGCCCAGATGGAGAACCTGGCTGAGTACTAAAGACCTGTACCAATTAACTGGCTGGAGTGTTCACCAATATCAGCACCCTCTCGTTTCAGCAGTAGGTGGTACCCTCCTGCTTCAAGCAGGCTTCAATTATACCGAAACCCAAGAAGAATATAGTCACCTGCCTCAATGACTAACAACCAGTAGCACTTGCATCCACAGTGATGAAATGTTTTGAGAGATTGGTGATGAAACGTATCAACTTCCGCCTGAGAAATACCTTGGATCTGCTCCAAACTACCTACTGTCACAACAGGTCCACAGCAGATCCCATCTCGTTGGCTCTTCACTCAACCCTGGTACATTTGGACAGCAAAGATGCATACATCAGGATGTTCCTTATCAACTACAGTTTGGCATTCAATACTATCATCCCCTCAAAACTAATCAATCTTTCAAGTCTTTGGCCTCAATACCTCCTTGTGCAGTTGGATCTTCGATTTCCTCACTTGCAAATCCCAGTCAGTTCGGATTGACAACATCTCCACAATCTTCATCAGCACAGGTGCACCACAAGGCTGTGCGCTTAGCCCCCTGCTCTACTCGCTTTGTACTTGTGACTGTGAGGCTAAGCACAGCTCCAATGCCATATTTAAGTTTGCTGTCGACACCGCTGTGATAGGCTGAATCACAGATTGTGACGAATCAGCATATAGGAGGGAGATTGAAAACCTGGTTGAATGGTGCCATAACAACAACCTCTTACCCAATGTTAGCAACTCCAGGTAGCTGATTGTTGACCAAGAGGAGGAAACCAGAGATCCACGAGCCAGTCCTCACCAGGGCATCAGAGGTGGAGAGGGTTGGTCAACAACTTTAAATCTCTCAGTGTTGTCATTTCAGAGGATCAGTCCTGGGCCAGGCGCTTAAGTGCCATTCCGAAGCAAGCATGGCAGCGCCTCTACTTCCTCAGGAGTTTGTGAAGATTCAATATGACATCTAAAACATTGACAAACTTCTATAGATGGGCAGTGGAGTGTACATTGCCTGGCTGCATCACAGCCTGGTATGGAAACTCCAATGCCCTTGAATGGAAAATCCAACAAAATGTAGTAGATAATGCCCAGTCCATCACGAGTAAAGTCCTCCCCACCTTTGAGCGCATCTACACGGAGCGCTGTCGCAGGAAAGCAGCATCCATCATCAAGGACTCCCATCACCCAGGTCATGCTCTCTTCTAACTGCTGCCATCAGGAAGGTGGTAGAGGAGCCTCAGGGCTCACACCACCAGGTTCAGGAACAGTTATTACCCCTCAACCATCAGGTTCTTGAACCATAGGAGATAAATTTACTTTGAACTTTGAAAATCAGATGGCCTATTAATATCCTGGCCTCACATGATCAAAATTGCTTCCTTTCCCCCCATCCATTGCTCCTGGTTTTTACTAGAACTTAAAACAAAATTGTTTTTTGCTTTATCCCCAATTTTGATGAATGGTCTTTGACCTGAAACATCAATGCTGTTTCCCTTTCTACCGATACTGCCAGAGATACTGAGCTTTTAGTACTTTCTCAATTTACTTCAAACTCACAACTTTATAGATACTGGGAAATCATCACTGACTGATCACAATTGATAAAGAACCAAAACATGGAATGTCATTACAGCCTGGCAACTCTGGTTTAAGAGTTCAAAACTCTACATAGTCATACACTATGCTTCAGACAGACTCTGACCTAGGGTGTTAAAGCTGATAAAGTGTAATATTTGCTTCACAAAGTATTATTCCCGTGTCTGCCCACTCATGTCTTATTTCCGCAGTCACAAACCAAAACTCTGAGATGCTCTTCCTTCCAAGAGAAAGAGACAATGATCAGGCTCTAGGCTAGGATCTTTCATATCATCACTAGTTCAGGCATCGGGACACAGATGGACAAAGTAACTGCTGGACGGTCGTACACTCGTACACCAATCCCCGCTCGTAAGAATGATAAATCAGACGTATAGAAGGAGAAAGAGAAACGCGCCGCGGTGTTCTCACAAAACTCTACTTTGCCCTTGTAAGGTGACTTGTCAATGACGAATTGAATGACCGGTACTGTCCGATTTCAGATGGCATGTTTGTTAAAGGAAGGCTCCCGAATTAAACCGCTTGGGCTATTTTTGAACAGTCTCAGGTGGGCGGGAGAACTTCCACACTATCGTCACCCCTCAACTCCCTTCAGGCATAAACAGGTGATCACCGCCCCGCCGCCCTGCTCTCACCGGGCCCAGGGGTCGCGCAGGCCCCGCCGCGCCAGCCTCTCCTGCACCTGCTCCAGCGGGGTGCCCTTTGGGCTCCAGACCTTGTAGTCAGGCAGATCCAACCCGCGCCCCATGCTCGGCTCGGCCGCCTCCGAGTGAACCGGAAGTACCGCGAACTCGCCGGAAGTCCCTGCAACCCCATCCCCCAGCTCACTGCGCGTGCGTGGCCGGGACCGGCAGGGAAGTGGAAAGGAAATTGATTGTATTGTCGTATAGGAGGGGAACTGGGATTTGAGTAAAGAATACAGGGAGCAGGGATTGAGAAGACCGGGGACAGAAATGGGATTATTGCAAAGTTGGAAAAGGATAGAGTGATTAACAATCAGTGTGGTAGAATAATAAATAGGAACGTGGTTTGCAAAATGGGAGTGAGTGGAGTGCGATGTGGAACTGAGGGATTTTTTTTGTCAGGGAATTAATTCAAATTAAAACCTTTAAGTGGGATGGAAGTAGGTTAGAATTTTTTAAATCATACATCCATCCAATGTGAGGGAGTAAAAATCTTTGCGTTATGACTCCGTTGCAATGTACAGACGGACATGTTAATTTTAAAAGTCTAATGGCTTGTAGAAAGAAGCTGTCCCATCGCCCGTTGGTCCTGCTGCGGCACCGTTTGCTAGATGGAAGTAGCTGAAACCGTTTATGGTTGGAGTGGCTGGTGTCCCCGATGATCTTCCAGCCCTTCTTCCTTGCACTTACTGCTACAAACCTCCTCAACGGGTTAATGAATAATATTAGGATAGGGAATGATTAAGTGTCATCTCCCGTTCTGCGCACTTCCTCGCACGTTCTGTGCTAATATTACTCAGTGATTCTACGCATATTAGCTTTAATGGCGTATTCCTAATTGCATTTGAGAAGTGATAATAAAGCTTTGCATTCTGAATGTTGAAGGTACTAGCACTTAGTAACTAGATAAGGAATTCCAGGATTTTATTAAAACAGGAATGATGACATATTTCCAAATAGTGTGTTCCTTTATGTCCACAGCTCTTGAACTTTCAGGGCGTAGTGTTTGTGAGGTGCTGATGGAAGATACCTTGGTAAATTAGCAGAGAGTAACTTTGTAGATGGTTGACAGTTCAGTTTGTAGATCAGATGCCAATTGTCAAGGATGTTGTTGAGTTATTTTTGGATTTGCCTTTTAGGAACATGGAAGAGTACAGCACAGGAACAGGCCATTCAGCCCACAATGTTGTGCTGAACCAGCTAAAAAGCAATCAAACACTAATCCCTACACTTCGTCCATATCCCTCCATCTTACTTACATCCATGTACCTATCCAAATGTTGCATAATAGACTCTAATGTGTTTGCCTCTACAGTACCACCATAGCAGGCTGTGCATTCCAGGCATTCATGACTTGCTGAGTAAAAAATTTACCCCTCCCATCCCCCTTGAACCTACTCCCCTCTCACCTTCACTGCATGCCCCCTGGTGTTAGACATTTCAACCCTGGGAAACATACTCTCTATGCCACTCATAATCAATCAGATTTCTTCTCAGCCTCCAGCGCTCCAAAGAAAACTACCCACGTTTATCCAGCCTTTCCTGATAGCACATGCCCTCTAAACTAGACAGCATCCTGCTAAGCCTCGTCTGCACCCTCTCCAAACCAAGGTATCTTCCATCAGCACCTCACAAACACTACTCCCTGAAAGTTCAAGACATAAAGGAACACACTATTTGGAAATATGTAATCTTTCCTATAGTGGGGCGACCAGAATCATACACAATACTCCAGATGTGGCCTAACCAAACTTTTATAAAGCTGCAATATAACCTCCTGAATTTTGGACTAAATCAAATCAAAAATACAGCGTCACACTTTCGGTGGAATACACAGAAATACTTTGGGAAATCAGCAAACAAATCAGTGGCTACATACTACTCAACCTCTGACCTGCTGTTGCAAATGTACTAAATAATCTGCATATTGATGGTACTGATTTCTCCAGTATCACTGGGCTCCAAAGCTCATCACAGTCTTCGATCTTCGTCCAAATGTGAACCAAAGAGCTGAATTCTGGAGATGAGGTGAGGGTGACCCTCCTTGACACCAAGGCAATTCTTGACCAAGTAGTATCATGGTGTAATGAAAACAATTTAAAATTCATTCCCTGTTCTTTTCTGATTCAGCACCAAGAGGTATTTGCAAACATAGGAGGCTCTGTACATGTGTTGAAGGTTACAAGAAATTATTAGAGTGATATAAAGAATAAAATACAGAAAGAATGAATGATTAATTAAGTACTTGAAGCAGACTCGATGGGCTCAATGGCCTAATTCTGCTCATATGTCTTATGGTCTATGAGACAAAATAATACTTATTAACCAATCAGTAAGCCACTCCACATAATAGAATATCAAAGACATCTTATCCCACCAGCTAAGGGCTTGGAAAAATACGGCCAACTTCTTTATGATTAAAGTAAGAATAACAATAATGAGTAAAATTGAGGATTAAAAGACATAAAACAGTAAGAATTAACTAATGATTTCTTGGGTCTCAGCTGCCTACATTTATTGGCGGAGATGCTGATGAAAAGTCAGATGCAAAAGTTGGGAGGTGGATACAGAGATGTGGATGGTCTGCACTGCCGGTGTTGCGTGGTCAGGTCCCTGGGCTGTACAGCTTTGTTGTACTCCCACCCCCCACCCCAAACATCAATAGCCAGAAAATCCAACAGAATGCTGTTCTCAAAGAAATCCGGCTTATAAACAAACACCTGCTGTTTCTCCCATTGCCTGGGCAGGTCCATGTGATAAAAGTAATTAATTCTCTTCTATGTCAAATTTCATGTTTTCTCCCTGGTATAATTTTTGATCCTTTAACATCTTCTGTTTCTCTCTCTCACCACCTCTCCCATTGAAACAGGAGAGAAGCAGCAGCGTACAGTTTAATAATCAAATTTTCCCCATCTGCTCGCTCCAAGTTCTCCCCTTCACATCTTACCCTCACTGTTTTTTGTTGTTGCTATTTTTTTCACTGCTTTGAGATTTTTACTTTAGTTAAACCTAAACTTTAATGGCAATGGACTATGGTAAGGTTTAGTGGGATTTGAGCCAAGCACGGGGAACTGAAGGGTATGGATGACATGGGCCAAAGGGCCTGATTCCATACTGTAATACTAACTCACATCTCCCCAAGCACATCCTTCACTACCAGTAGAAGGAAGGTCAGCGAGCCCCTGGTGGGCAAAGGCATCAAACGTAACATCAAAATGTGCCTGAAGAAATTCATGACATCTAAAACTGGGCAGACACAGCACCCAACAGATACACCTGGAGGAACTCTGTTCAAGAGGGAGCTGTGCTACATGGGGGACCTCTGCTGTGCCATAGAGAACAAGCAGCAGCTGCCAAAGGAGAGACTGGACAACCCAGCCATAACCACAACCATTACTTACACTTGCCCACACTGCTCCAGACTGTGTGGATCCCAGATCGGCCTCTACAGCCACCTGAAGGCAAAACAATAGATCACACCTGACCCGAGTGATCGCACTACTACTATTACTCCAAGTGTCATGGGGTAATTTCTGTCTCTGGAACCTTTTTTTTTAAAATGGGGGGGGGGGGTATAAAAATGTAAATATATGCATCACCTTCCTATACAAAACACATCTCTGGTTCCAGGGGAGTGAAGCAATCTCCCAAGTGTTGACTCAACTCCAAGTAGGCATTATTCCTGCTGATCTGTTGCTCGAATCAGCAAATCGACATGCAAGCTTGTGGTAACTAGGGGATAATTTTTCCTTTATCTCTTTATTAAAGCACTGTCATTTTGACCAACTTACCCTTACCTTTCAGTGTGGCTGATGGAAATGTGAGAGAGCAGAAACACATGCAGTTATGTAACACAGTTACATAACAAAAACTTGCAACTGTATGGGGCCTTTGAACTAAGTCTCCCAAGGTCTTTTATAGTGAAATTAGGAAACAAAATTTGGCACCAACCACATTAGGAAATGTTAAAGTCTGATCATTTTTAGAAGCATTCTGAACAAGGAGAGAAAAAGTGAGTGTGAGTGTGTGTGTGTGCGCACTTAGCATCGCGGTTAGTGCAATGCTATACACCGCCAGCAGTAAGATTGGGGTTCAGTTCTGGCCGCTGTCTGTAAGGAGTTTGTAGATTCTGTCCGTGACCGTGTGGGTTTCCTCTGGGTGCTCCAGTTTCCTGCCACATCGCAAAGATGTGTGGTTAGGGTTAGTGAGTTGTAGGCATGCTACGTCAGCACTGATGCGTGGTGACCCTTGCTGGCTGCCCAGCACAGTCCTCACTGATTCGATGCAAACGGCGCATTTCACTGTGTGTTTCAGTGTACCTGTGACAATTAAAGCTTATCTCATCTCATAGACCTGATTCAAATGACCAAGTTGGATACAAAGTGGTGATGGAGGAATTTGAACTCAGATTGTGGATGGAAAGAAAAGCACATCATTTACTAAATGGGTCTGTACTCACTGGAGTTTAGAAGAACAAGGCTGGATCTCAGTGAAACCTATCGAATATTGAACGGGCTAGATCAAGGGTTCACAACCTTTTTTTATGCACAGACCCTTACCATTAACTGACAGGTCCATGGACCCCAGGTTGGGAACCCCTGGTCCAGAAAGAGTAGATGTGGGGAGGACCTTTCCTATAGTCTAGGACCAGAGACCACAGCCTCAGAATAAAGGGACGTCCATTTAGAACAGAGATGAGGAAGAATTTCTTTAGCAAGAGGGTAGTGTATCTGTGAAATTTGTTGTCACAGTCAGCTGTGCAGGCTAAGTCACTGAGTGCATCAAAAGCTGAGGTTGATAGGTTCTTGATTAGTTAGGGTAAAGTTTACTGGGAGAAGGCAGGAGAATGGGATTGAGAGGAATAATATATCAGCCATGATAGAATGGTAGAACAGTCTCAATGGGCTGAATGGCCTAACTCTGCTCTTATGTTTTATGGTTTAAATCTGAAATTGATCATGGGACTGACACTGACTGTTAACATACTTTGTCTTAAATATCTTTCTGAAGCAAGAGTAACCGTATAGCCAGTTTCACCCATGCTGGGTTCTACACATTCAGCAACTGTCCCCAGGCTACCTGTAATGAAACTGTTAAAGTCTTCCAGACTTACCACCATTTGCTGAAGAGTGAAAGTAGCTTTCTGGATAGTGAGTATGATTGGGGAATTATTAAAGTGGTTATGAAGATGGGTATTCTGTGTTTAAATCAAAAATGACTCAGCAGTTGAAATTAAATACAGAGTGTATTGTTTAATAAATTTTAAGAAGCCCCAGGTGTATTAGATGAAGGGTCTCGGGCCGAAACATCAACTGTTTACTCTTTTCCATAGATGCTGCCTGGCCTGCTGAGTTCCTCCAGCACTTTGTGTGTGCGTTGCTTGGATTTCCAGCATCTGCAGATTTTCTCTTGTTTGAGAATTGACACCTGTAACAAATGAACATTAAACAAAGTGTTCTTACATTTTTATATCACTAAAACTCTGGTAACATTTTTTCACATTTACATGAGACAAAGTCTTGAGTGACAAGGACAGGCTGAATAGGCTGGGGGGTTTTCCCCCCTGGAGCATAAAAGAGAGTGTGGGGTGATTTTGTAAAGATTTATAAAATTATTAGGGATTATAGACAAGGTGGATAGGAGGAGTCTTAAACGAGAGGGCCTAGGTTCAAGGTGAAGGGGGAATATTTTAAATGGGGCCTGAGGGTAGACCTTTTACACAGAGAGTGGTAGGAAATGGTAGAGGTGGGTAAATTACAAATTTAAAAGGCATTGGGACAGTTACATGGATAGGAAAGGTTTGGAGGGATACGGACAAATGCAGGTAAATGGGACTAGCACTGGTTGACAACTTGGTCGGCATGAACGAGCTAGGCCAAAGAGGCTATTTTCAAGGTGCCTATAAAAAGAATTCAACCACCCCCCCCAGAGGTTTTCCTGTTTTATTGTTTTACAACTTTGAATCACAGTACATTTGTCTTTTTTGACTGATCAACAGGAAAGATTTTCATGTCAAAGTGAAAGCAAATTTCTGCAAAATTGTCTAAATTTATTACAATTATTAAACACAAATTAATTGATTGCAAAATTACTCACCCCTTCAAGTCAATATTTAGTAGGTGCACCTTTGGCAGCAATTACAGCCTTGAGTCTGTGTGGATAGGTCTCTATCAGCTTTGCACATCTGGATACTGCAATTTTTCCCCATTCTTCTTTACAAAACTGCTCAAGCTCTGTCAGATTGCGTGGGGATCGTGAGTGAACAGCCCTTTTCAAGTCCAGCCATAAATTCTCAATTGGATTGAGGTCTGGACTCTGACTTGGCCACTCCAGGACATTAACTTTGTTGTTTTTAAGCCATTCCTGTGTAGCTTTGGCTTTATGCTTGGGGTCATTGTCTTGCTGGAAAACAAATCTCCCAAGTTGCAGTTCTCTTGCAGACTGCATCAGGTTTTCCTCCAGGATTTCCCTGTATTTTGCTGCATTCATTTTACCCTCTACCTTCACAAGCCTTCCAGGGCCTGCTGCAGTGAAGCATCCCCACAGCACGATGCAGCCACCACCACGGTTCACGGTAGGGATGGTGTGTTTCTGATGATGTGCAGTGTTTGGCTTACACCATTCATATCGTTTAGTCTGATGGCTGAAAAGCTCAATTTTGGTTTCATCAGACCACAGAACCTCCTTCCAGCTGACTTCAGAGTCTCCCACATGCCTTCTGGCAAACTCTAGTCGAGATTTCATCTGAGTTTTTTTCAACAGTGGCTTTCTCTTTGCCTCTCTCCCGTAAAGCTGTGACTGGTGAAGCATGCGGGCAACAATTGCTGCATGCGCCATCTCGGCCACTGAGGCTTGTAACTCCTCCAGAGTGCAGGCCTCCCTCACTCGTCCCCTCCTCGCCTGGTCAATCAGTTTTTGAGGGCGGCCTACTCTAGGCAGATTTACAGCGGTGCCATATTCTTTCCATTTCTTGATGATTGACTTAACTGTACTCCAAGGGATATTCAGTGACTTGGAAATTTTCTTGTATCCATCTCCTGACTTGTGCTTTTCAATAACCTTTTCGCGGAGTTGGTTGGAGTGTTCTTTTGTCTTCATTGTGTGGTTTTTGCCAGGACACTGACTCACCAGCAGTTGGACCTTCCAGATACAGGTGTATTTTACTACAGTCAATTGAAACACCTTGACAGCACACAGATGATCTCCATTTTTTTTCTAATTACGCGACTGCTGGCTGCAATTGTCCGCACTGCGCCAGTGATGATCTGGGGACCCGGGTCGGGTGGCTCGGAATGGTGTGGGGATGTTGGGAATCGTGTAGGTTCAGGGAGGGGAAAAGGATCTGGAGAAGGAACCGGAAATGCAGATTTCGAGCGGGGGCGGGTCGGCGGGAGGAGGTTGAAAGAAAGTTGAATCTAGATCTGGAAAACGGAGGCAGAAACATGATATTGGAGTGATTTCAAGTGAAGGAGAGGAAGGGCGGGATTTTTTTTTAAAAAGAAAGCAGACTTCACGGTATTGTTTAAATTTGACCCGGAATAGCCGTCTTCTATCAATCCTATAAATTAACTGCAGAGTTGACATCGGCTACAGGGAATCGTACTTCGGGAGGAAGAATGTGTTAATTGTTTGTAAGGATAAGAAACAGTGTGAGAAGGCATCACGTTTGTAAGACTTTACTTGGCAAAAAGATAGCATCTATGTTGCCTAATGGAAATGAGAGATGTTATAACGGGTGTTTCGGGATGTTAGATCTCATTTATTGAGAGGCAAGTTAAAAGGAGATAAAGAGATTGCAAGTAGCTAGAAATGAGGAAAGGATCGATTTATTTTGATGGGGTGAAGCTCCCTGATAAAGTTAATTTGGGGTATGATAGTTATACTGTATGAGCTTATATTCAGACCCCGCTTAGATGTTACGAATGTCGTGGGAAACTAAGATGTAGTAAGTGTGGTGGGGAATTAAAGTATGAAGATTGTGAAGGTGTAAAGTTTAATTGTTGTAATTGTGGAGGAGATCATAGTGCAGTTTATAGAGGATGTGAAATGTTTTAGAAGGCAGCTGGTTAACGTAGAGTTAGATGTGTCTTGTGCAGAGGCCTTGCAAAAAGTTAAACCGATGATGATAAAGTATTATCAATCAGAGAACAGACTTTCAAGTCAGTGGCTATACCTTGACATCACAGTTCTCTTACTAAAGATACTTTTCTGGTGGATAAAATGAAGCTTGTGATGTTTATAACGGATATGGTGAATTGTACTGATCAGATATCTAGTCGTACTGAGAAAATTAGAATTGTGAAAGCTGCTGAAAAGCATCTGGGTATAACTGGTGCTATGTGGGAAGCTGCAAAGGAAGCTCTGATGGGTGGGGTATCTGTATTTCAGTCTCCATGTGAAGGTACCTGATGGGATTGAGAATATCGCAGGCGAATGTGAGAAGCACCCAGTGACACAATGGAATAAAGGAATTACAGAGGCATGAGAGAGGAGCTTGCCCAGGTGGATTGGAGGAGGATACTGGTGTGGATGACGGCAGAGTAGTGCTGAAGTTCCTGGGAATAGTTCACATAGTGCAGGATAGATATGTCCCACAGAGGCAGAAGTTCTCAAATGGCAGGAGCAGGCAACTGTGTTTAACAAGGGAAGTTAAGGACTGCACAAAAGCCAAGGAAAGGGCTTATAAGGTAGCAAAAGTGAGTGAGAAGTTGGATGATTGGGAGGCTTTTAAAATCCAACAAAAGGCAACTAAAAAAACTATAAAAAGGGAAAAGATGAAATATGAGGGCAAACTGGCCAATAGTACATTGGAGGATACTAAAAGTTTTTATAAAGATCAGAAGGGAGGAGAGAGTTGATATTGGACCACTGGAAAATAATGGTGGTGAGGTATTAATGGGGAACAAAGAAATGGCAGATGGACTTCACTGTGGAAGACACGAGCGATGTGCCAGTGGTCTGCAAGTGTTGGAGCAGGAGTGAGTGCCATTGCTATTACAAAGGAAAAAGTGCTAGGCAAACTCAAAGGTCTTAAGGTGGATAAGTCACCTGGACCAGATGGACCACATCCCAGAGTGCTGAGAGATTGCTGAAGATATAACAGATGCATTGGTCCTGATCTTTCAAGAATCACTTCATTCTGACATGGTCCTGGAGGACTGGAAGACTGCAAATGCCACTCCACTCTATAAGAAGGGAGGAAAGCAAAAGAAAGGAAATTTTAGGCCAGTTAGCCGAACCTCAGTGGTTGGAAAAGTGTTGCATTCTATTATTTAGGATGAGGTTTCGGGGTACTTGGAGACAAATGATAAAATAAGTCAAAGTCAGCATGGTTTCTGTAAAGGGAAATCTTGCCTGATAAATCTGTTAAGAGTTCTTCGAGGAAGTCACAAGCAGAATGGACAAAGGAGAGGCAGTGGATGTCATTTACTTGGATTTTCAGAAGGCATTTGATAAGGTGCCACACATGAGGCTGCTTAACAAGAATGAATCTGGAGTTACAGGAAAGATACTGGCATGGATAGAGGAATGGCTGATAGGCAGGAGGCAGTGAGTGGGAATAAAAGAGGCTTTTTCTGGTTGGCTGCCAGTGACTAGTGGTGTTCCTCAGGAGTCAGTATCGGGACTGCTACTTTTCACATTGTCAGTGATTTAGATAACGGAATTGATGGCTTTGTGGCAAAGTTTGCGGATGATACGAAGATAGGTGGAGGAGTAGGTAGTGTTGAGGAAGCAATGCAATTGCGGCAGGACTTGGACAAATTGGAAGAATGGGCACAAAAATGGCAGATGGAATACAGTGTTGGGAAATGTATGATGCAAAAGGAACAATAAGTGTGAACTATTATCTAAATGGGGAGAAGGTTCAAACATTAGTGGTGCAAAGGGATTTGGGAGTCCTCGTGCAAGACTCCCAGAAGGTTAATTTACAGGTTGAGTCTGTAGTAAAGAAGGCAAATGCAATGTTGGCATTTATTTCAAGGGGAATAGAATATAAAAGCAAGGAGATAATGCTGAGCCTCTATAAGACACTAGTCAGGTTGTATTTGGAGTATTGTCAATGGTTTTGGATCCCATAACTCAGAAAGGATAGGTTCTCATTGGAGAGAGTGCAGGGGAGATTCACAAGGATGATTCCAGGAATGAAAGGGTTAACATATGAGGAGCGTTCGGCAGCTTTGGGCCTGTACTCACTGGAATTTAGAAGAATGCATGGGATCTCATTGAAACCTACTGAATGTTTGAAGCACTAGATAGATAGCTAGATAGATACTTTATTCATCCCCATGGGGAAATTCAGCTTTTTTTCCAATGTCCCATACACTTGTTGTAGCAAAACTAATTACATACAATACTTAACTCAGTAAAAAATATGATATGCATCTAAATCACTATCTCAAAAAGCATTAATAATAGCTTTTAAAAAGTTCTTAAGTCCTGGAGGTTGAATTGTAAAGCCTAATGGCATTGGGGAGTATTGACCTCTTCATCCTGTCTGAGGACAGGAGGCCACTTTTAGGTGGAATTTTGGTAAAGCAAATTGGGAGAAGTTTAAGATTTTATGTGATGGGCGTTTGTCAGGGCTGAATGTTGAGGATGATGTGGGTATCTGTATTGAAAGGTTATGTCACATTATTCCTCAAACTGCAGTGGACCTAGATAGGGTGGCTGTGAAGAGGGTGCTTTCTTTGATGGGAGTATCCATAACTAGAGGGTGCAGCCTCAGAATTAAGCTGCACCCTTTAGAACAGAGGTAAGGAGCACTGTTTTAGGCAGAGAGTAGTGGATCTATGGAATACTCTCCCACAGACTGCAATGAAGGCCAAGTCCATGGGTGTATTTAAGGCGGAAGTTGATCGTTTCCTGATCGGTCAGGGCATCAAAAGATACGGCAAGAAGGCAGTTGTATGGGATTGAGTGGGATCAGGATCAGCTGTGATGGAATGGTGGGACAGACTTGATGGGCTGAATGGCCTAATTCTGCTCCAATGTCTTTTGGTCTTATTATTGTCTAAGCCTGATTTATAGTGGTCAAGACTTAAGTTTCTTCTGATTTATCAAATCCACCCAATGTTATATGTATTCAGGAAACCTGGTTGTTGCACATTTAAGTTTTTCTTTGCAGGATTACATTGTAATCAGACCTGATAGGTTAGCTGGTAGAGCGGGTGGTGTTGCAAGTTTTATAAGGGAAGGGATAGGATCTAGAGTTGTGGCTGTGAATGAAGTGTATCAGGCACTTGTAGTGGAAGTATTTGATTCAACTGGTAGGGGTATTAGAGTGGTAAAGTTTTACACCCTTGAAAGCTCTCAATTGATTTGCTGGGAAGTGTATGTGGATCTAGCTCACTAAGGGTTGTATGGTGTGGGGATTTTAATGCACATAGTTCACTGTGGGGCTGTTCGCAGAGTGATGGTAATGGTTTGAATGTATAAGAATTTTTAGATATTTCCCATCTTGTGTGACTTAATAATGGGAGAGGTATGAGACTTAATGTTCATAATAGTTCTGAAACTGCTAAAGATTTAGCTGTAGTTTTGAACTGGCTGGAGTGAGTGAGTGAGTGGGAAGTCATGGGAGATGAAACATTGGTAAGTGATTACTTTCCTCTATTTATAAGCTTGAGTTTGGATTTGTAAAGGGACAGGAGGCCACTTTTAGGTGGAATTTTGGTAAAGCAAATTGGGAGAAGTTTAAAATTTTATGTGATGGGCGTTTGTCAGGGCTGAATGTTGAGGATGATGTGGGTATCTGTATTGAAAGGTTATGTCACATTATTCCTCAAACTGCAGTGGGAGTGATTCCTATTAAAAGGGGCACTAATAGACAAAGGCTGTACCACGGTGGACTGAGGAGTGTGCAGAGGCAATCAGGGAGAGAAATAAGGCATTTAGGACAGTTAAGAAGTATCACTCTCCGAGTGACCTTAAAGGAAAGTGGTGAAGATTGCAAAAAGGTTTACTGGAGGTCATACTCTGATAGTATTGGAAGAGATTTTAAACAGATGTTTGGGAAATGATTAAGAAAATGGGGGGGGGGGGGGGTGAATCCGTAGGGCCAATAACATTCAAGTATTGATTAAAAAAGGAAATACGAGGTGTGATTGATACGTTTATGGCCTAAGATAGAAGGAGTCAATTTTAGAAAACCTAGCACATTTATTTTTCAACCTAGTCCCTTCCTACATGTACACACTTAGTCCAGCGGTTGTGGAGCATACGGATCCCTTCTTTGTAGAAGTGGTCCACAGTAGGGGTGGTTGATAAGTTTGTGGCCTAAAGTAGAAGGAGATGAGTTATACAGTTCTCGTTACATGCACGTGCAGTTCAACGCTGAGTGAAAATGCAGGAAGTTTGAAGTCAATAACTCAGCTCCTTCTACCTTAGGTCACGAACTTATCAATCACCCCATGCTGTGGACCACTTCTGGAGGTCCAAGACGCCAACTTCGACCAAGAAGGGATCCATATGCTCCACGACCGCTGGACTAAGTGTGTAAATGTAAGAAAAATAAATGTGCTAGGTTTTCTAAAATTGACTCCTACCTTAGGCCACAAACTTATCAATCACCCTTCGTACAATTGTTACTGGAATGGAGAAAGTTGAATTACTGGCTCGGTCATATGCTGCAAATCATAAATCAAGACAACTTAAGTGAAGAGGCTAAACAATGAAGGGATAAGGCTCTAAGTGAATACCATGATGTGTTGCAAGCCAGCTGTAGCAATAATAGTATTAGTGACGTAGAGTTTTCTTTGTGTGAATTTAAGAAAGCTATTAATAGGACAGCTTAGACGGCTCCAGGAAAGGATGATGTATGTTATTGTATGTTTAAACAAATGGCTGACAACTCTTTTGAGACAATAAAATTCTTGAATCAGAGTTTGGGCTATCTTCCCCCCTCATGGAAAATAGCAGTAGTAGTGCCTATTCCAAAACCCGGGAAACCCCCATCAGATCTTTCTATTATATACCAATATCAGTAGCAACCCATTTGTGTAAGCTTATGGAACTTTATGGTATTAGAATGGTTGAAATATATTTTGGAAAAAAAAGGTGATTATAGTGTTCTATCAGAGTGGATTTTGGAGGGATGGAGTGACATTGGATTCAGTTTTATGTTTGGAAGTTGATATTAGGAAAGCACAGATGAGTAAATAAGTTGTAATAGCAGTATTCTTTGATATTGAAAAAGTATATGATATGTTATGGAGGGAAGGTTGTCCTTTGTTTAAATTATGGAAATTAGGAGTCAGAGGAAGGCTATATAATTTTTTTGTTTTATTTTATTCGGATGGTCGGTGCAGGTAAAGGTAGGTAAAGTATATTCAGGCATCTATGAGATAGAGAATGGGACTCCACAAGGCAGTGATAGTAGCCCTTTATCGTTTAATATTATTAATGATATTTTCTCTGAGATAGTTTCTGGGGTGAGTAAATCATCATCTGCAAAAAGTGGAGCATTATGGATTAGAGGTAGAACTGTATATAGGATGCAATTAGCAATTAATAAGGTCAAATAGATGGGGTTTTAAGCTTTCAGTAGCTAAAACACAAGTATGTGTTTTACAAAGGGTATCTATAGACCTGCATTTGATTTGAAATTATATGGTCAAACTCCTGAAGTGTCAGTGGTGAGATTTCTCGGCATGTGGCTGGATGATAAGCTGACTAGGAAGCACCAGATCAGTAAAATAATTGATCAAGGTAGAAGGGCTTTAAATATCCTTGGGTGTCTGTGGGTTTTCTTGGGGTGCTACACAGAATCCTTTGTTGGCCATTTATATTTGTTTAATTAGATCTGTATTTGATTATGACTGGGTGGCCTATGGATCAGCTTCATCTTCAAATTTAAAATGTTTGGATGTGATGCAAGCACAGGCTCTAAGACTGTGTTGTGGTGCAGTAAGGTTGTCCCGTTTTGGCTTTACTGGTTGAAATGGGACAATTATCATTGCAGTTACGGAGTTTGAAGTTGTTAATATACTGGATTAATTTGAGGAGGCAGAGAAATGATCACTCTGTTAAAGTGTGTTGGAAGACTGTTGGGAACATCACAAGAAGAGTGTTTTTAGTTTTGGATGGCTGGGTTTGTGTCACGCTAGGAATATGGGTTTGCTGGATTATGCAATATGTCCCACTGTCGCTTTCTTGGTAACCCCACCTTGGTTTTTTCCCCAATGACTTTAGTTGATTTTGGATTGCTTGATTTATTGAATCCCAAGGATCCTCATATGCCTGAGAGTCTGTTGGTTCATCAATTATGTTAAGGAAAATTATTGTGATATGTTAACCATTTTTACTAATGGATCCAAAGATAGTTTGACTGGGAATGTTGATATGGCTGTTTTTGAGCCTGAGTTACAAGTAACAATAAAGACAAATCTTACCAATCATTTATCAGTATATACTGCAGAATTGGTTGCCATCACATTGGGCTCACAGTGGGTGGAGGAAATTTGTCCTTGCAAAGTTGTAATTGGTTCAGGTTCAAAACAGGTCATTCTAACAGTGGGTCAGATTTACAGCTGGAAGTTCTTCAAATTTTATTTCTTATTCAAAGTTTTGGTTTACATGTCTTAATGGGTTCCTGCACATAGAGGTGTTGAGGGGAATGAGCAGGTTGATTACTTAGCTAACAAAAAGCTGTTACAAGTCCGACTGTGGATCTAGACCTTCCACTTAGCAAATCAGAGACTAAGGAGTTGGGAGGACTAAGTATTAATAGATTATGGCAAGCCTTGTGGGATAATGGGCATAAGGGGAGACACCTTTACAGAATACATAAACCAAACAGTTTTATGAGGGAAGGGAATGTATTGACTCGACTTAGAATTGGGCATACTATGCTTAAAATTTCCTTTTATCTTGTTGGAAAATATCACTCTGGGGTGTGTAGGTGTTGTCATCATTATGAAACAGTTGAACACCTTTTACAATGTGAAGCATACAAGGTTGAAAGACAGCAAATGCAGGCTGTACTACTAACTTTGAGGGTTGATAGTTTTCATTTAAAACTTTAATTTAGTTCACAATATTGTCTTTCATTATTTACAATCTATAGGACTTTTGGGGTAAATTAGTTTTGTTTGATAATGAATTAGTTGTGGTTTTATTTCCCAACTCTACACCACACTCCAGTCCAGTTGGTGGCGTTAATACACCTTTAAGTTGGACTGCCAATCACCATTATAAGTCAGAAGAAATTAATTTGGGGTATCATATTAAAAGGGGGTGAATACTTATGCAATCAATTATTGTTTTACATTTGTAATTAATTTAGATCATTTTGTAGAGATCTGTTTTCACTTTTTCTGTTGATCAGTGTAAAAAAAGTGACAAATTAAATCCACTGTGATTCAATATTGTAAAACAAAACGTGAAAACTTCCAAGGGTGGGGGTCAGGAGGGTGAATACCTTTTATAGGCACTGTAAAACTCTATGTACAACCGCAGATTTAAAATGGTTCTGTGTAAAACATGGACCTGGGACGTATGTTAATTGTAACTGGGCACATTGTTGAAGGGACATCAAACTCACCCTCCCGCCCCCCCCCCCCCAGCACCAACCACAATGGTCCCACAGCCTCATCTTTGACCACCCATGTTCAAAAATGTTCAAAGATTTTTTGTCTTATAAATACAAATGCAGCTTTTTAATGCTTTTTTTTCTCTCTTCAGTTAACACACAATCATGTTCTGGAGTTAGACAGCCAGAGACACGAGAGTTATCCTAACCGTAGTTTCACCTGTCAAATGTGGTGAGTATTGTCCACAGGACGGGTTATAACTCTGGTATAGCCACCTTTTCTTAACAAACCTCAGCTCCCACCCCCTCACCTAACAACACCCAAGCAAAATGTGTTAATTAATTCAATGCCTGACAGCTGTATTGGAGATCAAATATCTGGAGATGATAGAAACTGGAGCCAAGAAACGATGGCCCGATTAGGATGGACTGTAATCTCTGTAATAAGCAAAATAAACACATCTTAACTACATTACAGTTTTATAACAAAAGGACCTGTCAAATAGATTCAGACATTTTCAAATTGAGAACTGATTGTTTTCTTCAGGAGTGGCTACAGATGGGCTTTGTACTCCGTACATCATTCACCAGTTATGTCGCATTCTTTCAAGGACTCTTTACAATTTGTTCTCAGTATTATTTTTATTATTTGCTGTTTGCATATTGGTCATCAGTTATTGTTTACAAGGTTTATTTATCGTCAAAGTATGCAGGTACAGTACAACTCTGATTTGTCTTCTCCAGATAGCCATGAAATACAAATGGAAAAAATAAGAATCAAAACACAGACCCCAGAATCCCCTACCCCATCTCCGCAGATAAAAACAGCAACAGTAACAATCCCTGACCCCCTCTCCGCAGATAAAAACAGCAACAGTAACAATCCCTGACCCCCTCTCTGCAGATAAAAACAGCAACAGTAACAATCCCTGACTCCCTCCCCACAGAATAAAACCAGCAAGAACACTTCCCCTGCCAAAAACATCAACAATAACAATCCCTGACCTCCCCCACAAGAAAAATAATAACAATCCCCAGCCCCCTCCCCACAGAAGAAGACAGCAATAAAAATCCTCATTCCCCTTTCCCACAGAAAAGAACACAGCAACAATAAAAAAATCTCGGACCCCCACTTGCAGAAAAAAAAGACAGTGACGATAGCAACACATCCCCCAAACTCCTGCCCTCAGAGAGTAAAGACAGCAAGTAACTGTCTCGCTTGAGGGGGAAAGAACAGCAACAGTGGTATCAACACACACACCCCTTACAGATGACCCAACCACTAATCGGCCACGAGAAAGAGAATGCTGAGAAACTGATGGGGATCAATATAAAGTACAGTCCAATCACACAAATCTCAGAGCATTGAACAATCCTTCCATGACATAGATCTCACACCTGGTCCGAAGAGTGGCCTCCATTGGGAGCAATTGCTGACCCTCTGGCCGTTGGGGGCGGTCGCTGACCCTCTGGCCTCCATTGGGGGCGGTCGCTGACCCTCTGGCCTCCATTGGGGGCGGTCGCTGACCCTCTGGCCTCCATTGGGGGCGGTCGCTGACCTTCTGGCGTCTGTCAGGAATGCTTGCTGACCGGGTCCAAACACCTTCACCTCGATGTTTCAATCTTCCTCACTGCTTTGAGATGGAGTCGTTCATGACCCTGCATCGTCTTTTGATTTTCTCCACGAGGCCGCTCTCCGGACATAGCACAGTGCTGGATCCTTCGATCGAGATCCAAACTGTACGTTATTGGCACCAACAAGCAGAAGGTGTAGAAAAACTGAAATAATTTAAAAGATTTGCAATCTGGAAGGTGGTACTCAAGGAATCAGTGTCTGCTGGTGCTGCCTTGACCAGATAGTATAGTTGTTTGTAAATTCTGTTGTATTTCTTTATTTTTCTATAAATAAAAATGAATCGCAAGGTAGTACAGTGGATTCTGGTTAATTGGGCCATCAGTTAATCAGGACAGATACTTATTTGAGACGACTCTTAAAGAACAAAAACAAATTGAGAAAATAGCTGGGATCCATTTCTTTATTTGGGACTTAATTGGGCCAGGAGAGTGTTGCTGAACAGTTTCTAATTAGCGTCAGTTGCGTGCACTTGTGGCCATTGGACACTGTACCGTGCTTTTGCAAACAGTTTTTAAATAGCATAATTTGTATGTGGTTGTGTTCAAAAAGCAGTGTTCTTTGTCACTGATAGAAATAAGCAGTAAAACAATTCAGAACCGTTTTGCTCACTGTGGTTTCAAGCATTCAGTCTTGCAGATGCCAGAAACGGCCAGGAGTGAAAATGAAACTATTTCACTACTTTAAGTCATGAACCATGAAGAATTTGAAGGTATCAACAATCTTGAATATTGCAATGAAAATGAAGATTTGGAAGATACATTTGTTAAAAGGATTGTATGAAGGCAGTTCATGATCTATACAAGGTGTCTGAGCTGATTTTGCTCATTTACAGTCAATCAGAAGAATATGGCAGCATACACTGATACTACAAGTATCTGGGAGTACAGTTAGACGAGAAGCTAGACTGGACTGCCAACACAGATGCCTTGTGCAGGAAGGCACAGAGTCGACTGTACTTCCTTAGAAGGTTGGCGTCATTCAATGTCTGCAGTGAGATGCTGAAGATGTTCTATAGGTCAGTTGTGGAGAGCGCCCTCTTCTTTGTGGTGGCGTGTTGGGGAGGCAGCATTAAGAAGAGGGACGCCTCACATCTTAATAAGCTGGTAAGGAAGGCGGGCTCTGTCGTGGGCAAAGTACTGGAGAGTATAACATCGGTAGCTGAGTGAAGGGCGCTGAGTAGGCTACGGTCAATTATGGAAAACCCTGAACATCCTCTACATAGCACCATCCAGAGACAGAGAAGCAGTTTCAGCGACAGGTTGCTATCGATGCAATGCTCCTCAGACAGGATGAAGAGGTCAATACTCCCCAATGCCATTAGGCTTTACAATTCAACCGCCAGGAGTAAGATATGTTAAAGTGCCGGGGTTGATTGTATTTAATGTATTTAAGTAAACTACTTAAGAACTTTTTAAAAGCTATTATTAATGCTTTTTGAGAGAGTGATTTAGATGCATATCATATTTTTACTGAGTTAAGTATTGTATGTAATTAGTTTTGCTACAACAAGTGTATGGGACATAGGAAAAAATGTTGAATTTCCCCATGGGGATGAATAAAGTATCTATCTATCTATCTATTAGGAACCAATTTACAGTTTTGTAGTACTGCAATAACATTGGTATTGTTCTAATTTGTTCTGTATTTAATTTAAATACATAATTTGTTACTCAGTTAAATGGTGGTTTGCCTTTTTTAAAAATATATACCTTTTTAACTATTTCTGTGAAACTTCTAATTGGGGCAGCCGCTTAATTGAGCCAAAATGTACTGGTCCCAATGTGTCCCAGTTAATCAGAATGCAGTGTATCTCAGATAACATATGTAATTTGATAATACATTTAACTTTGATCTCTCACCAGGAGCTATAGGTCTTGTAGACCTATAAATGCATCTATTTTAATGCTAGGAACATTGTAAGAAAGGTGGATGAGCTTAGAGCATGGATTGATACCTGGAAATATGATGTTGTAGCTATTAGAGAAACATGGTTGCAGGAGGGGTGTGATTGGCAACTAAATATTCCTGGATTTCGTTGCTTCAGGTGTGATAGAATTGGAGGGGCAAGAGGAGGAGGTGTTGCATTGCTTGTCTGAGAAAATATTACAGCGATGCTCCGGCAGGATAGATTAGAGGGCTCATCTAGGGAGGCTATTTGGGTGGAATTGAGGAATGGGAAAGGTGTAGTAACACTTATAGGGGTGTATAATAGACCACCTAATGGGGAGTGAGAATTGGAGCAGCAAATTTGTAAGGAGATAGCAGATATTTGTAGTAAGCACAAGGTTGTGATTGTGGGAGATTTTAATTTTCCACACATAGACTGGGAAGCCCATTCTGTAAAAGGGCTGGATGGTTTGGAGTTTGTAAAATGTATGCAGGATAATTTTTTGCAGCAATACATAGAGGTACTTACTAGAGAAGGGGCAGTGTTGGATCTCCTGTTAGGGAATGAGATAGGTCAGGTGACGGACGTATGTGTTGGGGAGCACTTTGGGTCCAGTGATCACAATACCATTAGTTTCAATATAATTATGGAGAAGGATAGGACTGGACCCAGGGTTGAGATTTTTGATTGGAGAAAGGCTAACTTTGAGGAGATGCGATAGGATTTGGAAGGAGTGGATTGGGACAATTTGTTTTATGGGAAGGATGTAATAGAGAAATAGAGGTCATTTAAGGGTAAAATTTTGAGGGTACAGAGTCTTTATGTTCCTGTTGGGTTGAAAGGAAAGGTTAAAAGTTTGAGAGCGCCATGGTTTTCAAGGGATATTGGAAACTTGGTTCAGAAAAAGAGGGAAATCTACAATAAATATAGGCAGCATGGAGTAAATGAGGTGCTCGAGGAATATAAAGAATGTAAAAAGAATCTTAAGAAAGAAATTAGAAAAGCTAAAAGAAGATACGAGTTTGCTTTGGCAAGTAAGGTGAAAATAAATCCAAAGGGTTTCTACAGTTATGTTAATAGCAAAAGGATAGTGAGGGATAAAATTGGTCCCTTAGAGAATCAGAGTGGACAGCTATGTGTGGAGCCGAAAGAGATGGGGGAGATTTTGAACAATTTATTTTCTTCAGTATTCACTAAGAAGAAGGATATTGAATTGTGTAAGGTAAGGGAAACAAGTAGGGAAGTTATGGAAACTATGACAATTAAAGAGGAGGAAGTACTGGTGCTTTTAAGGAATATAAAAGTGGATAAATCTCTTGGTCCTGACAGGAAATTCCCTAGGACCTTGAGGGAAATTGGTGTAGAAATGGGGGCTCTGACAGAAATATTTCAAATGTCATTAGAAATGGGCATGGTGCCGGAGGATTGGCGTATTGCTCATGTGGTTCCATTGTTTAAAAAGGATTCTAAGAGTAAACCTAGCAATTATAGGCCTGTCAGTTTGACGCCAGTGGTGGGTAAATTAATGGAAAGTATTCTTAGAGATGGTATATATAACTATCTGGATAGACAGGGTCTGATTAGGAATAGTCAGCATGGATTTGTGCATGGAAGGTCATGTTTGACAAATCTTATTGAATTTTTTGAAGAGGTTATGAGGAAAGTTGACGAGGGTAAAGCAGTGGATGTTGTCTATATGGACTTCAGTAAGGCCTTTGACAAGGTTCCACATGGAAGGTTAGTTAGGAAGGTTCAATCATTAGGTATTAATATTGAAGTACCGTAGTAAAATGGATTCAACAGTGGCTAGATGGGAGATGCCGGAGAGTAGTGGTGGATAACTGTTTGTCAGGTTGGAGGCCGGTGACTGGTGGTGTGCCTCAGGAGTCTGTATATATGACCCTCAGGGGTCATATACATTAATGATCTGGATGATGGGGTGGTAAATTGGATTAGTAAATATGCAGATGATACTAAGGTAGGTGGTGTTGTGGATAATGAAGTAGGTTTTCAAAGCTTGCAGAGAGATTTAGGTCAGTTAGAAGAGTGGGGTGAACGATGGCAGATGGAGTTTAATGCTGATAAGTGTAAGGTGCTACATTTTGGTAGGAATAATCCAAATAGGACATACATTGTAAATGGTAGGGCATTGAAGAATGCAGTAGAACAGAGTGATCTAGGGATAATAATTCATAGTTCCCTGAAGGTGGAATCTCATGTGGATAGGGCGGTGAAGAAAGCTTTTGGTATGCTGGCCTTTATAAATCAGAGCATTGAGTATAGGAGTTGGGATGTAATGTTAAAATTGTACAAGGCATTGGTAAGGCCGAATTTGGAGTATTGTGTACAGTTCTGGTCACCGAATTATAGGAAAGATAGCAACAAAATAGAGGGAGTACAGAGAAGATTTACTAGAATGTTACCTGGGTTTCAGCACCTAAGTTACAGGGAAAGGCTGAATAAGTTAGGTCTTTATTCTTTGGAGTGTAGAAGGTTGAGGAGGGACTTGATAGAGGTATTTAAAATAATGAGGGGGATAGATAGAGTTGACGTGGATAGGCTTTTTCCATTGAGAGTAGGGGAGATTCAAACAAGAGGACATGATTTGAGAGTTAGGGGGCAAAAGGGTAACACAAGGGGGAATTTCTTTACTCAGAGAGTGGTAGCTGTGTGGAACGAGTTTCCAGTAGAAGTGGTAGAGGCAGGTTTGGTATTGTCATTTAAAGTAAAATTGGATAGGTATATGGACAGGAAAGGAATGGAGGGTTATGGGCTGAGTGCAGGTCGGTGGGACTAGGTGAGAGTAAGCGTCGGCACGGACTAGAAGGGCCGAGATGGCCTGTTTTCGTGCTGCAATTGTTATATGGTTATAGACAGTTCTGTGAGCAACCCAGGAGAAATATAACTGAACATTCAACAAAATGTGTATCTTCTATTCTGATTTGTTTGTTGCAGGTGAGGGGAAAGATTATGATGTCTGTCGGGGGGGAGGGGGGAATTGAAGAGAAGAAAAAAAATATCTGCAGGAACAGGTCCAACTAAATTTGGCAGCAGTATTTCTATTCTTCTGCAGGCCTGCATTTAGACCTTTAAGTGGGAATAAGAATATGCTCTGGGACCCGAGTTATCTCTTGCTCCTTCTGGATCCACTTCAGTGTAAATCTAAAGAGATTTTTGGGGAGTAGCAGTCCCTCTGAAAGCAGATGGTCAAGGCCAGTACATTCAGCCTTGCCCAGAGAGCCCCATCAACCCCATAGGTATAAGATTTGCACAATGAAACTAGTTGTAATAAGGTGGGTAGTTAGCTGAAATTACAACAAAAGCCCATCAGATTGGAAAGTCCTGTCATATATCTGTTTATAGATGTCCCTTGAATCACTGACAAGTTTAGCCATTGTAAAGAGCCAGAAATATGCAGTACCTGTCACACTAAAATCGTAACTTTTGGGTGAGTTGAAACTCCTTTTTCCTCAGCAACGGAGAAGTGAGCGAGCTGGAATTTGTAACAGGTGACCTATCCAATATTACCTGCTTGTGTCACTTTGATTCCTTCCCTTATCCATCTAAAATGTATCGTAAATGGTGTCTGTGCTCACACCAGGATCTACCAAGGATTGTTTGTGAAATATCTTCAAAGGAACTGGGATGTCCCTTTGATATCACAAAGAAGAGAAAATCTACAGATGTTGAAAATTGAAGCAACACACATAAAATGCTGGAGGAACTCAGCAGGCCAGGCAGCATATTTGCAAAAGAGCAAAGAGTTTATGTTTTGGGCCCTGAATGGTAGTGAGGGGCAGGTGTAGCACTTAGAAACATAGAAACCCTTCAGCACAATACAGGCCCTTCAGCCCACAAAGCTGTGCCAGACATGTCCTTACTTTAGAAATTACCTAGGGTTACCCATAGCCCTCTATTTTTCTAAGCTCCATGTACCTATCCAGAAGTCTCTTAAAAGACCCTATCATATCCGCCTCCACCACCGTCGCTGGCAGCCCGTTCCATGCAGTCACCACTCACTGCATAACAAACTTACCCGTGACATCTCTGTACCTACTTCCAAGCACCCTAAAACAATGCCCTCTCGTGCTAGCCATTTCAGCCCTAGGAAAAAGCCTCTGACCATCCACATGATCCATGCCTCTCATCATCTTACACACCTCTGTCAGGTCACCTCTCATCCTCTGTCGCTCCAAGGAGAAAAGGCTGAGTTCACTCAACCTATTCTTATCCTTACTTGTTCCACTTGTAAGGATTAGTGCCAGGAGGGAGATAGTGGGGAGGGTTGAATGAACAAGCAAAAAGTAAGGGGAAGAAAAGAGTCGAGGTAGAAAAGACTCACCCACTGTGAGAGTCAGTGGGTTTGTAAAAGATCATTAGGTAAGCTGTCTCCAATGATAGAGACAGAGAGATTGAGAAAGGGGAGGGAGGAGTCGGAAATGGACCAGGTAAATTTGAGTGCTGGGTGAAAGTTGAAGGCGAAGTTGATGAAATTGACGAGCTTCGCATGGGTCAGGAAACAGCATCGATGCAGTCATTGATACAACTGGCCTGAGAACAGCAAACATACAGTTTGGCTCTTACTCTGGTTTGCTGGCCAGTAAACAAAAATAATTCATTGTTATTTCCACCACAGTATCGTTGGAAGAAACTCCCATAGCTTGCAGAAGTCTGAAAAACAGAAATCAAAGTCTAATGAGTTTCAGATCATATAATTTGTTAACACATTGGAATACATGGTAAAACACTTCCAGCATTTCATGCAGTTGGAGCAATGGGGTGGCAAATTTTGCCCCCAGAAATGTGTTAACCATATGCTCTGTTAGAGAGGTACAAATGCCCCATCAAATTAAGGGCCTTCAGACCTCCATTTGATGTATTTGTGTCATTCCATTGTTTAATTGGTACAAGTGGAATCTTTCCCTTTGCCTCCTCCACTTATGAGCTTGTTCCTGTTGCATATAAACTTAGCACAGGAAGTTAAGCTGGTCAATCTATCAGATCAAATCTAGAATAGCAACAATTATTCCATGAGGTAACTTATATTTCCTAGAGAATTGTTTATAGATTTCCTTACTTTCCTTTTTATTCTCTCATTTAATGGAATATTCTTTTCCCTGTCTTTGGAGAGGGTTCTTTACCGAGAAAATTGGAATTTTCTTTACAGAGTTTTACATAGATTTGGTTTCCTTGACAATTATTAAAACTATACAGGCACTACTGCCAGGATTAAAATCAATGGATATTTATCAAATAGTTTTACCCTAGAAAGGGGCACGAGACAGAGTTGTGCATGGTCACCACTACTCTTCACATTATATCTGGAATCATTAGCTCAATACATCAGACAAATGAAGATATCAGGGAAATTACTATTAAAGGGACAGAGCATAAATTGGCCTGTTACGCAGATTACATTTTGATCTATCTAGGGCAACCAACATACTCTTTACTTAAATTGATGCAATTCTTTGAACAATATGGTCAATTATCAGAATACCAGATCAACATAGATAAAACCCAATTACTTTCATATTACTATAGCCCACCAAGAGAAATTGAAAGTAGATATCCCTGGGCATAGCAAACTGTCTTTCAAATATTTGGGCATCATTATGCCAAAAGATTTTGCAAAATTATCAGAATGTAATTACCAGCCTATATATAAAAAAATTAAGATGTAGCAAGATGGAACCTAATTCCTTTTTTTTTTAGGCTCAGTTCAAGGATTGAATCTATTAAAATGAATATACTGCCCAGACTATTATATCTCTTTCAGACCCTATCAATAGAGATTAATCAAAATCAATTCAATGAATGGAACAACATGTTATCAAGATATATATGGCAAGGTAAAAGGCCTAGAGTCCGTCTCAAAACTTTGCAATTAGCCAAGAAAAAGTGGGGGGATGGGGCCTACCCTCTCTTAGAGATTATTATTTTGCAGCACAGTTGAGAGCTGTGATATGTTGGTGTAACCCATCATATGACGATCAATGGAAAAACATTGAGGAGTGGGTACTTCCCATCCCCATACAGGCAATTTTAGCTGATAACAACCTGCAAAGGTACATAAATACTATTGATAACCCATGGGTGAAATGGACTCTTAAAATATAGAAAAGTATTATAAAAGAATATAAACTAGAGGGAGATATTGCAATTCTTAAATGGTGTGCATTTGACTTGGATTTTACTCTGAATAAAGTAGATGCTAGATTTAAGGACAGGACAACTAAAGGAATAACAGTTCTTTGCAATATAATGAAAGAAGGAACACTGTTCAGTTTTGAAATGCTTAAAGAGAAACATGTATTAGAAAAACAAGACTTTTATTGGTATTTACAGATGCAACAGTATGTTAATAGGACGGTTAAAAATGTAACCAAGGCAAGTACATGCTTGGTAGAGCTATTTCAAAAAGCATATAATTCAGATAATGGTAGCAGAATCATTTCAAGCGTGTATAAGGGTTTGTCAAATCTTAAAACACATTCGACTTCATACATTAAAACAAAATGGGAGAAGGAAGGAGGGATAATTATATCTGAAGAAGAATGGACAATAATATGGAGATATCAATGGAAGTGTACTGGTTCACAGAAATGGAGAGTTCGGATAGAAAAATTTGATAAGATATTTTATTACACCCTCTCAGATATCCCATTATGATAGTAACCCCCCCCCCCCCCACTGTTTGCTGGAGAAATTATGGAAATCAAAATGCAAATCATATTTTCTGGGAATGCCCCGTTATCAAAGACTCTCCTGTGATAACCATCTCCCGGAAGAGTCTTTTTACCAGCCTCCAGCAGTATATTCATTAAATATTTATCTCTTTTCAACCACTCTTGAGGTATCTACCCAAAATATATGGAGGGGGATACACAAGGCATCTTTAAATGTGAAATCCCTTAGAAAGTAAGACCATATATTTTGGGTAGATACCTCAAGAGTGGTTGAAAAGAGATAAATATTTAATGAATATACTGCTGGAGGCTGGTAAAAAGACTCTTACGGGAGATGGGAGATGGTTATCACAGGAGAGCCCAACTTTAAATGTAGGATGGAAATTACAAAGGACATTTACAAAATGGAGAAGTTAACAGCATCTGTTAATCATAAGTTGGAACAATTTGATTCATACTGGGAAAAATGGTTTAACTACATAACACCTCATAGGCCTGATTTTATTCTCACAAATCAATGAATATGTTGTAAAAAAAAAGATCACTCCCTGCTTGTACATAGTTTTCTCCTTTTGTTTGTTCTTTCTTTCCTCTCTTTTCTATAAGTGTATACCTCAGATAAATATTATGTGGAGATTTGTGGCAAACATGACTATATGCTATATATGTACAATATCTGAAGTACATCTTATGGAAATATTTGTTTGATGATGAACTTCAATAAAAAATAAATTACAAAAAAAAGAAAACAGATAGAAGCCCCAGGGCTGGTTTCACTGAAGCCCTGTGGATTTGCAGCATAAATTCCCATTATTCAAACCTTTTGTAATAAAAGGGATAACTGAGTTTGAATGTTTGTGGCAATATTTCATCAGGCCTGCAAGGGTGGACTTATTTTAGGGAGATGGCTTTCTCAGTGAGTTTTAATCGATTTTTATATTGTGAAAAGGGAAGGAAGGCACTTTAGGGAGTATTCTGGTGTTAAAGTGAATATAGCAGATATTAATTCAATCAAGCAAGAACCAGTCTTCACGTTTTATTGTAAATTGCAAGCAACAAACTGAAGTTACAAGCCCACAGACTGAGAGAGATGGTTTACAAAAAAGTGACCATGGTATACTTGCACATGCATGAGTCAAATATTAAGACAATGGGGTTGTGTTAATTGGCCTGCATCAAACCAGGCAACATGGGCTACCTTATTTGCACCATTGTGACTTGAGTTCAAGCTGGCAGACCAGACTGATGTTGACACTTAACATATCAAACATGGTCACAGGTAGAGGCAATCAATAGTTTTTTGTGTACTCAGAGACAGCCCTGATAACACTGATTGTAGGTGTCTGGCTCTTTGTCTTCAGAAGTTTTTAGACTATCTGTGTGAATTACTTAGTGACCAGGGTGTTTAAGCATCCAGAGGTGTTTCCCCACTGTAGAGATGTAATACAAAGGTAGCATTGTCAATGCAAAATAATGAAGCATAAAATATTGTAACTATTGAGATTGTATTGAAGCACCTGCTGTTACCTTTGATCTTAAGGGAAAATGGGATGTACTTTTGGTTTGTAAATCTCTATTGAGAGTCTCCATGAGAATGCCTGCTTGTTGTGATGAATAAAGACTTTCTATATCACCAGCTTCAGTATCCCTCCTGTGACTTTGATTACAGTCACACCAGGCAGTGAAAAGTCCTTGATAAAGAAATGTCAGCAGAGGCATTGTGTAACGTTTGCTTCTGATTTCAGTAAGATTCAATAACCCTGTTGTGGTTCCCCTGGCGATTGACTTCAGTGGACAATAACACTGGGCATAGTATTATGAAATCCTTAAAGTAGAGAAGGCGGCCATTTGGGACATACTGTTCATTCCCTTTCTCCTCTCTTTCCTTATTGACCTGAAATTTTAATCCCATCAAGTACATCAAATTCTGTTTGAAAGACACATCATGCTTTCAGGCAGAGCATTGTAGATCATGCCAACCTTGCCTGACACCTTATTCTGGCATCCTCAGAATCAGGTTTAATATCACTGGCATATGTTGTGAAATTTGTTGTTATGTGCCAGCAGTACTCTGCAATACATAATAATAAAAACTAAATTACAGTAAGTGCAGTATAAGTAAATATTTTTTTTGCAAAAAAAGAAAAAAAGTGGTGAGGTAGTGTTCATGGGTTTAATGTCCATTCGGAAATCTGATTTCAGAGGAGGAGCTGATCCTGAATCATTGAATATGTGTTCCTGCAGCTCCTGATGGTAACAATAAGAAGGGGGCATGTCCTGGGTGAAGGGAGTCCTAAATGATGGATGCCACCTTTTTGAGGCATCTCCTTTTGAAGATGTCCTTGATGCAGGGGAGGCTAGTGCCCATGATGGAGCTGGCTGAGTTTCCAGCAGCTTATTTCAGTCCTGTGCAGTACCACTCCCCATATCAGACAGTGATGCAGCCAGTTAGAATGCTCTCCATGGAACATCTATACAAATTCATCAGTGTCTTTGGTGATGTATCAAATCTCCTCAAACTCCTCATGGAATATAGCCATTGTCGTGCCTTCATCGATATGTGGAGCCCAGGATAGATTCTCAGAGATGTTGACACACAGGAACTTGAAATTGCTCATCCTTTCCACTTCTGATCCCACTATGAAGATTGGTTTGTGTTCCCTCGTCTCACGCTTTCAAAAGTCCACATTCAATTCTTTGGTCTTACTAATAATGTCAAGTGCAAGATTGTTGCTGTATCACCTCTCAACCAGCTGATCTATCTCACTCCTGTATGCCTTCTCGTCACCACCAGAAATTCTGCCAACAATAGTTGTGTTGTCAGTAAATTTAAAAGTGGCACTTGAGCTGAGCCCAACCACAGTCATGGGTGTCGAGACGGTAGAGCAATGGGTAAGTACACATCCTTGAGATGTGCCAGGGTTGATTATCAGCAAGGTGGAAATGTTATTTCCAATCTGCACAGCCTGTGGTCAGACAGTGAGAAAGTCGAAGAACTAGTTGCAGAGGAAGGTACAGAGGCCCAGGTTTCGGAGCTTTTTGATTAGAACTGTAGGAATGATTGTGTTAAATGCTGAGCTGTAGTCAATAAACAGCAACCTGATGTAAGAATTAGTATGGTCCAGGTGATCCAAGACCGCTTGAAGAGCCAATGATTCTTCTGTCAATGGACGTGGTTAGAATCTGGCTTTGTCAGTAATGCTGGAATCCTGATACCATTCTAGAAACTTTCTTCTGCCGCCTCTCCAAGGCCTTCACCTCCTTTCCAATCTGCAACATTATCTCACCAAAAACAGTCAATTCAACTCGATAGAAATGATTTGCCTTCTAGATATCACACTAGCTTTCCTCGATTGATCCACAAGTAATTAGGTATATGAGGAGTGACTGGCTGGAACACCATGCTATTCTGCTAAAGAAATCCACTTTTACTCTAAATAAGTCACAGCGTAGCTCTCTCCAGGTTGTTTGTTGCTTTTACTCAACTTTCAATCAACCCCAGATTTGAGCACTAACTAATTGATCAACTAACTTCTCACATCAATGATGATTCTTACCTTTGCTCTGTTATTTCAAGTAAAGATTTAGCTGCTTCCGGATCTTTCTTCAGGAACGTTTGGTAACTAGATAAGGATTTAATAAAACCCATAACCCATGAGATAGATACTTGGTGCTTGATTAGAATATTGTCAACTCTGGAGGCAAAAAAAAAGGAAAACCAGTTCAAATACAAAACCAGAAAATGCAAAAACCCAGCAAGCTAGATAGAATCTGCACAGAAATGAAAGTTAAATATTTATAACATGTATTAGTTTTCACTAAACAAAATGTTTTCTTTTTAAAGTATTAGTAATGAGATCTTCCTTTTAATATCTGGTGAAACTGTTTTCCAAGTACTTTGGCTTGATCAAACTAATCTTAAGTTTATGTTTGCTATTTAGTTAATAAAAATACATCACCTTTAATGAGATTGAATCCAATCTGCCATGTCTTAGCAAACACGAGGAAATCTGCAGATGCTGGAAATTCAAACAACACATACAAAATGCCTGAAATGTCGACAGTGCTTCTTCCTATAGATGCTGCCTGGCCTGCTGTCTTCCACCAGCATTTTGTGTGTCCTGCCATGTCTTAACTCATTTTCCCATCTAATCAAATTCTTTCTTCAGTTTCATTGTCTTCTACAATTGTTCTGATATCACATACATAGTTAAGAGCTCTCTTTTAACATACTTAATTTTGAAATTTATGACTTCAGATTTCTTCTGGGTCTAGTGGAATAAAGAGCTTCTTAATAAAAACAACTTACTCACACACAGTAACCATCTCCTAATCCTATTCCCACCTACCTGCTTTCACTTAAAATTTCCTCTGTTGCCTTCAATAACCTTTAAGCTGTTATTTTAATACAACCAACTCACACAAAACGCTGGAGGAACTCTGCAGGACAGGCAGCATCTATGGAAAATAGAACAGTCGATGTTTTGGGCCGAAACCCTTGAGCAGGACTAGAGAAAAAAAGCTGAGGAATAGTTTAAAAGGTGGGGGAGGGGAAAGAAAAACAAGACGATAGGTGAAACTGGGAGGGGGAGGGATGAAGTAAAGAGCTGGGAAGTTGATTGGTGAAAGAGATACAGGGCTGGAGAAGGGGGGTTGGTGGTGGTGGTGTCTGATCGGAGAGGACAGAAGGCTAAGGAAGAAAAAAGTGGGGAGGAACAGAGAGAGGTGATGGCCGGGTAAGGAGGTAAAGTGAAAGAGAGAAAAGGGGATGGGGAACGGTGAAGGCAGGGGCATTATCAGAAGTTTGAGATATCAATCTTCATGCCATCAGTTTAGAGGCTACTCAGATGAATATAAAGTGTTGTTCCTACAACCTGAGTGTGGCCTCATCACAACAGTAGAGGGGGACGTGGATTGACATATTGGAATGGGAATGGGAAGTGGAATTAAAAGGGATGGCCACTGGGAGATCCCGCTTCTGGTGGATGGAGCGTAGGTGCTCGGCGAACTGGTCTCCCGATGTACGTCGGGTCTCACCGATATACAGTACTTAAATAGATTAAAGATTAGCAGTATTTGTCACATGTGCATCGAAACAGACATGAAATGCATTGTTTTTGTCCATGACTAACACAGGTCAAGGATTTGCAGGGGGTAGTCTGCACAGCATCTCCATGCTTCCTGTGCCAAAATAGCATGCAGATGTTGGTAAGACAACAGACAAAATTGAGCATGGTACAACTAGCATCCTGAGCTGTGTATATTTCAATGCAAGAAGTATCATAGGAAAGGCAGATGATAATGTTGATGAGGTAGCTCGTTTACAAACTGAGGCAATGTACAGTGAGGAGAATCTGTTGATAGGACAAAATTGCAGTCAACAGGATGAGTTGCAGTGTAAAAGGTGGATAAATTCGAATGGGTGAATAAAGGACTGAATGTGTTGTATTTGAATGTGCACAGTATACGGAATGAGGTATCTAGCACAATTGCAGATTGGCAGGTGGGCATCACTGAATCATGGCTGAAAGAAGATTGTAGCTGGGAGCTTAATGTCCAAGGATACACATTGTATCAAACGGACAGACAGGAAGGCAAAGGGTCTGGCGTTGCTCTATTAGTGAAAGGTGAAATCAAATCTTTAGAAAGAGGGGACATAGGGTCAGAAAGTGTTGAATCATTGTGGATGGAGCTAAGGAACTGCAAGGGTAAAAAGACCCTGATGGGAGGTGTATGCAGACCCCCAAACAGTAGTAACGATGTGGTTGACAAATATTACAACAGAAGTTAGAAAATCCATGCCACAAGGACAAGTCATTGGGATTTCAATATGCTGGTAGATTGGGAAAATCAGGTTGGTGCTGGACTCCAGCAGGGCGAATTTCTAGAATGCCTAGCTTGTGGTTGTAGGGGGATCAGCTATTCTGGATCGGGTGTTGTGTAATGAACCAGAATTGATTAGAGAGCTTAAGGTAAAAGAACCCTTAGGGTTAGATGATCATATGATCGACTTCACCATGATATTCAAAAAGGAGAAGTTAAAGTCAGCTGTATCAGTATTACAGTGGAGTAAAGGGAATTACAGAGGCACGCGAGAGCAGTTGGCCAGAATTCATTGGAAAGGAACACTGGCAGGGATACTGCAGAGCAGCAACGGCTGGAATTTCTGCAAACAATTCAAAAGGCACAGCATCCCAAAGAGAAAGTAGTATTATAAAGGCAAGATGACACAGCTGTGGCTGACAAGAGAAGTCAAAGACAACATAAACCAAAAAGAGGGCATATATTAGAGTAAAAATTAGTGAGGTTAGAGGATTGGGAAGCTAAAAACACACAGAAGGCAACTAAAAAGTCATTACAAAGGTAAAGATGAAAACTAGCAAATAATATTAAGGAGGTTACCAAAAGTTTCTTCAGATACATTAGGTGTTAAAGAGAGGTGAGGATGAACATTAGACCGCTGGTAAACGATGCTGGAGTTTTGGGAATGGTGGACAAACTAAAGTATTTTGCATCAGTCTTCACTGTGGAGGACACTAGCAGTATGGTGGAAATTCCAGGTGTCGGGGTCATGAAGTGTGTGAAGTTGCCATTACTAGAGAGAAGACAGATTTCACCTGGATCAGATGAAAGAGTTTCACCAGGGTTCTGAAAGAGGTGGTTGAATAGATTGTGGAGGCACTAGTAATGATCCTTCTAGAATCACAAGACTGGAAGACTGGAAAATTGTAAATGTCATTCCACTCTTCAAGAGAGAGGTGGAATAAAGGAAACTATAGGCCAATTAATCTGACCTCAGTGGTTGGGAAGATGTTGGAGAGAGTTATTAAGTATGAGATCTCAGGTTACTTGGAAGCAAATGATAAAATAGGCAGTAGTCAGCGTGGTTTCCTCATGGGAAAACCTTGCCTGACAAATCTGTTGGAATTCTTTGAAGAAATAACGAGTGGGATAGAAAAAGGAGAATCAGTTGATGTTGTGTTTGGATTTTCAGAAGGCCTTTGACAAGGCACCACACGAGACTGCTTAACAAGCTATGAGCCTGTGGTATTAGAGGAAAGATGCTGTCAAAGATAAAGCAGTGGCTGATTGGCAGGAGAGAAAGAGCAGGAATAATGGGAGCCTTTCCTGACTGGCTGCTGGTGACTCGTGGTGTTCCACAGGGGTCTGTGTTGGGACTGATTCTTTTTACATTATATGTTAATGTTGTGGATGATGGAATCGATGGCTTTGTTGCAAAGTTTGCAGATATGAAGATAGGAGGTGGGGCAGGTAGTTTTGAGGAAATAGGGAGGCCACAGAAGGGCTTAGACAGATTAGGAGAATGAGCAAAGAAATGGCAGATGGAGTACAGTGTCAGGAAGTGTATGGTCATGCACTTTGGTAGAAGAAATGAAAGGTAGACCATTTTCTAAATGGAGAGAAACTACAAAAACTGAGGCACAAAGGGACCTGGGAGTCCTTGTGTAGGATTTCCTAAAGGTTAATTTGCAGGTTGAGTCTGTGGTGAGGAAGGCAAATGTTAGCATTCATTTCAAGAAGACTAGAATATAAAAGCAGGGATGTAATGTTGAGACTTTATAAAGCAATGGTGCCTCACTTGGAGTGTTGTGAGCAGTTTTGGGTCTCTTATTTTAGAAAGGATGTGCTGAAACTGGAGAGGGTTCAAAGGAGGTTCACAAAAATGATTCCAGGATTGAATGGCTTGTCAAATGAAGAGCGTTTGATGGCTCTGGGCCTGTTTTCACTAGAATTCAGAAGAATGAGGGGTGATCTCATTGAAAGTTATCAAAAGGTGAAAGGCCTTGATAGAATGGAGGTGCAGAGGATGTTTCCTATAGTGGGGAAATCTAAGACCAGGGGATTATAGCCTCAGCATAGAGGGGGCATCCTTTTAGAATGGAGATGAGGAGGAATCTTGTTATCCAGTGAATGGTGAACCTGTGGAATTCTTTGCCACAGGTAGCAGTGGAGGCCAAGTCTGTATGTATATTTAAGGCAGAGGTTGATCGATTCTTGATTGGTCAGGGCATGAAGGAATACAGGGAGAAGGCAGGAGATTCAGGCTGAGAGGAAAATTGGATCAGCCATGATGAAATGGCAGAGCAGATTTAATGGGCCAGATGGCTTATTTCTGCTCCTATATCTTATGGTCTTTCCACAGGGATTGCTCCCTCTGTGATTCATTCACCCCTCTGCACTAATCACTCTCCTGGCACGTCCCTGCAAGCAGCCTAGACACTACACCTGCCCAGTCACCTCCTCCCTCACCTCCATTCAGGGGCCCTAAACTGTCCTTCCAGGTTGAGGCAACACTTCACCTGTGAACCTGCTGGAGTCGCCTATTGTGTCCAATGCATCAGATGTGCCCTCCTGTACACTGGTGAGATCTGTCGTAAATTGAGGACCGTTCCGTTGAGCACCTCCGCTCCATCTGCCAGAAGTGGAGCTTACCAGCAGTTAATCATGTTAATTCCAATTCCCATACCTGTTCTGACACGTGCCAAGATGAGCCCATCCTTACAGTGGAAGAGCAGCACCTTAGTCTCCAACCTGATGGGATGAATATCGATTTCTCCTTCTGGTTAAAAAAAAGAATTCCCTCCCCTCTTGAATCCCTCACTCTGGCCTCTTACCTCTTCTCACCTGCCTATTACCTCCCTCTGGGTCCCCTACCCCTCCCCAACCTCCTATGGTCCACTCTGCTCTCCTATTAGCTTCCTTCCCTTCTAGCCCTTTACCTTTCCTACCCACCTGGTTTCACCTATCACCTTTGAGCTATCCCCCTTCCCCACTCTTTATATTTTATCATCTTCCCACTTCTTTTCCCAATCCTGATGAAGGATCTCAGACCGAAATGTCAACTGTTTATTCATTACCATCCAATTGTACAAGGCATTGGTGAGGCCAAATTTGAAGTACTGTGTACAGTTCTGGTCACCGAATTATTGGAAAGATGTCAACAAAATAGAGAGAGTACAGAGGAGATTTACTAGAATGTTACCTGGCTTTCAGCACCTAAGTTACAGAGAAAGGTTGAACAAGTTAGGCCTTTATTCTTTGGAGTGTAGAAGGTTAAGGGGGTACTTGATAGAGGTATTTAAAATTATGAGGGGGATAGGCTTTTTCCATTGAGTGTAGGGGAGATTCAGACAAGAGGACATGAGTTGAGAGTTAAGGGGCAAAAGTTCAGGGGTAACACGAGGGGGAACTTCTTTACTCAGAGAGTGGTAGCTGTGCGGAACGAGCTTCCAGTAGAAGTGGTAGAGGAAAGTTTGATTTTGTCATTTAAAAAAAAATTGGATAGGTATATGGACAGGAAAAGAATGGAGGGTTATGGGCTGAGTGCAGGTAGGTGGAACTAGGTGAGCGTAAGCGTTCGGCACGGACTAGAAGTGCCGAGATGGCCTGTTTCCGTGCTGTAATTGTTATATGGTTATATGCTGCCTGACCTGCTGAGTTTTCTCCAGCATCTTGTGCGTGTTGTTCTGGATTTCCAGCATCTGCAAAATTTCTCATGACTAAAATCCAATTTCCATCAGCCCAGATAAAGTCTGAAAAGTTATTCATCAAATCCTATTCACAATTATCTTTGATTATTCTGCAGGACAGCTTCTTATCTAGAATATAACCGGAAGATCCTCTGAGATAGCATCCCACCTCTGGTCCACTCTGAGAATGCTGTATCAGGAAAGGAGGGTCTTCAAGCCTGCCTCAGTACTGGGATTCTGATTTAAGCAAAGCCTGTGTATAGTGAATAAAGTATCAATTGCTACCTCCGGGAATGATTATTCCATTAAAGACCCCTCTGAACTGTTTACTGCCTGTATCTCATACGCAGGGGTGGCAAGGTAGCATACTGGCTAAGCACAGCTCTTTACAGCGTGCCAGTTGTAAAGTCAGGGTTCAATTCCCATTGCTGTCTGTAAGGAGTTTGCCTGTTCTCCCCGTGACCACTGGGGTTTTCTCCAGGTGCTTCGATTTCCAAAGACACACGCAGGTCGGGATTAGCGAGTTGTGCACATGCTATTTTGGTGCAGAAGCCTGGCGACTCTTGGGGGCTGCCCAGCACAGTCCTCACTGATTTGATTTGATGTGATGACACATTTCACTGTATGTTTCGATATATATACAGCAAATAAAGCTAATCTCTCCTTAATTTCATTTTTCCCCTTCATCCCTCCATTTCAAATACAAGGATCATCAGGTTCCTTTGTACGGCAACATTTTGCACACTCATTCCCTTTAAATAATAACTTGCTTGCTTACTTCTCCCTCTAGAGTGGATAATCCTAATTTTCTCCACATGATATTCCAAATGCCAAACTTCTTCCCCATTCACTTAATCCAAATAAATCTCCTTGCTGACTCTGTCCTCCTCACACCTACCTTTGCATCTTCAGTGAACTTGGCCCAGGTGCTCTCAGTTCTTTCCTTTATGACATCAATGTAGACTGTTAATAGCTAAAGTCCCAGCACTGATCACTGTGGTACCACTCTCCCCCCCAAAACATTGCTAATTGACTCCTGATTAGGTCTTGATGAAAGGGTCTCTGCCCAAAACATTGATTGTACATTTCCCTCCATAGATGCTGCTTGACCTGAGTTGCTCCAGCATTTTGTATGTATTGCTCAAGAATTCCAGCAACTTCAAAATTTCCTGTGTTTGTGATTTACTAATTGACTCATTTAAATTGGCCATTGATTTTCTGTAAATTGAACAATCCCTATTCATGTCACACTCACGTCCCCATCTACATCAACGGAGCTGTAGTGGAGCGTTTTTTAAGCTTCAAATTCCTTGGTGTCCACATTTCTGAGGATCTCACCTGGTCCCTGAACTCCTCCATCCTGATCAAAAAGGCGCAGCAGCACCTTTATTTCCTGCGGAGCATCAAAAAAGCTCACCTGTGTCCCAGGATACTGACGGACTTTTACTGCTGTACCATTGAGAGCATACTCACCAACTGCATCTCAGTGTGGTATGGCAATTGTCCCATATCGGACCAGAAAGCACTCCAGCGGGTGGTGAAAACTGCCCAGCAGATTATCTGTACCCAATTGCCCACCATTGAGAACATCTACCATAAACGCTGCCTGGGCAGGGCGAAAAGCATTATCAAGGATGCATCTCACCCTAACCATGGACTTTTTACTCTCCTCCCATCCAGTAGGTGCTACAGGAGCCTCTGCTCCAGCACCAGCAAGCACAGGAAGAGCTTCTTCCCTGAGGCTGTGACCCTGCTGGACCTCACATCACAGCGCTAAGCAGTATTGCACCCATATTGTACTGTCTCAGTACTTTTATATCTGTGTGCTGTAGCACTTGCTTTTTATTTACAGCTATTTTGTAAATAACGCTATTCTTTGCATTCCTGGTTAGATGCTAACTGCATTTCATTTGGCTTTGTATCTGTACTCAGCACAATGACAATAAAGTTGAATCTAATCTAATACTCCCAATCCTGTGTCCTTCTACCTTGTGCAGTTATCATATATGTAGCACTGTACCAAATAGATACTTTTTTGATTCCAAAGGAAAATGCAGTCTGGAAATACACAGTGCCTATATAAAGTATTCAACCCCCCCTTGGAAATTTTCATGTTTTATTGTTTTACAACATTGAATCAATGGATTTAATTTGGCTTTTTGATGCTGATCAACAGTAAAAGACTCTTTTGTGTCAAATTGAAAGTTATCTAAATTAATTACAAATATAAAACACTAAATAATTGCACAAATATTCACCCCCTTTAATATGACACACCACATCATCAATTGGTATTAGAAGTCACATAATTAGTTAAATGGAGATCACCTGTGTGCAGTCGAGGTGTTTCAATTGATTGTAGTAAAATACACCTGTATGTGGGCGGTCCAACTGCTGGTGAGTCAGTATCCTGGCAAAAACTACACCATGATTACAAAAAGAACACTCCAACCAACTTTGTGAAAAGGTTATTGAAAAGCACAATCCAGGAGATGGATATAAGAAAGTTTCCAAGTCACTGAATATCTCTTGGAATACAGTTAAGTCAATCATTTAGAAATGGAAAGAATATGGCACAGTCGTGAATTTGCCTAAAGCAGGCAATCCTCAAAAACTGTGTGACCATGCAAGAAGGGGACTAGTGAGGGAGGCCACCAAGAGACCTATGACAACTCTGGAGGAGTTACAAGCTTCAGTGGCTGAGATGGGAGAGACTGTGCATACAAAACTGTTGCCCAGGTGCTTCACCAGTCACAGCTTTATGGGAGAGTGGCAAAGAGAAAACCACTGTTGGGGGAAAAAACTCTCATGAAATGTCTGCTACATTTTGCCAGAAGGCAAGTGGAAGACTCTGACGTCAGCTGGAAGAAGGTTCTATGGTCTGATGAAACCAAAATTGAACATCTTGACCATCATTCAAAATGCTGACTTTGGCATAAGCCAGACACGGCACGTCATCCCTACCCTGAAGCATGGTGGTAGCTGCATCGTGCTGTGGGGATGCTCACTTAACAGGCCTGGTGAAGGTAGAGGGTAAAGGAATGCAGCAAAATACAGAAATCCTGGAGGAAAACCTGACGCAGTCTGCACGAGAACCGCAGCTTGGGAGATTTGTTTTCCAGCAAGACAATGACCCCAAGCATTTTTGTTGATCAGTGCCAAAAAAAGCTAAATTAAATGCACTGTGATTCCATGTTTTAAAACATGAAAACTTTCAAGAGGGGTGAATACTTTTTGTAGACACTGTAATTACTTTGGATTCTGTTATCCACTTGTGGTGAACTACATATACCTGTCTGGACACGCCCCCCCCTGCTGACTGCTCCTGTGGCTCCTCCCACAGACCCCGGTATAAAGGCGATTGAGGCCTGAGCCCCGCCCTCAGTCTCCAGGATGTAGTATGGTGGTCAACTACTGCTTGTTCTTTCTTCCAGTCAATAAAAGCCGATATCTCGCCTCCTGTCTCAGAGTTACTGATGGTGCATCACCACTCTATATGTTACATCCTCATAAATCTCTAGAGATTTGACAAGCATGATTTTCAGAGAGCCGTACTGACCCTGGCCTTAAGAACAATAGAAATCGAGTATTTGATAATGCTAAACAAAATGGCCAAAAGCTTTCTGTCCTCTGTCCCCGGCTTCTTATTTCATCCCCTCCCCCACCCACTCATTATCTTCCCTCAACTGGCTTCACCCATCATCTGCCAGCTTGTACTCCTCTTCCACCATCATTCCTTTTAGTAACCTCCTCCCCCCCCCCCCACTTTCCAGCCCTCATGAAGGGTCTCGGCCGAAACACTCACTGATTATTCCCTTCCACAAATGCTGCCTGTTCTGCAAGTTCCTCCAACATTTTGTGTCTGTTACTATAGCTTTCTGTTTTGTTTTCATTTTTTTTTTAGTTAAAATGCTGAACATTATTAAACAGAATGAAAGAGAACTTAATGAAGTTTCTTCCTCTAGTGGTTTAGTCCTGAAGGGGGAGGGGTTATTATCTTAAAGTGACTGTTTTGCCATTTACAAATATTGGCAGGATTCTTACATTGAGTATTTTTTTTAAGACAGTTCAAGAAATTTTCAATATTAGCTGGTCTAACCTTTCTTTGTCTAAGAATGTAATAGCTTCAAATATTCCTTTGTATTTATTCCAAGACATCTGTGTTCTTTCACTCTTGTAGGGCTCAAATCTCTCAAACAGCTGCAAATAATTGATGAGAAAAATTATGCACTGTATTAGTCAATAACAATTGTTAAACTAATAACTACATTGGATGTTGGCAACAAGAAAGCATATCCCATATTTTCAAGCCCTGTAGCAAAATTGTGACTGAAGCATTTCTGGGACTTAGTTTAAACAAAACAAAGTCTATTCACTAGTTTGACAGAAAGGCCATATGTTCAGTGAATTTCTTTTTTTTTGTTAGTTTTTTTATACATTTTCTACAGTGAATTTTTAAAAGACAGAGCCTACCCAAGTTATGAATAGATTCCATTTGTACAAGTAGCCACTAGTCCATTTTATCCTAGTCTGAAAATATACAAAAATCCAGTACAAAACTACACAAAAATACAAACCAGCAATTCAGTTTTTTTCCCTCAATATTTGTCATGTATTGTATTGTACTGCTGCTGTAAAGTTAAAATTTCACCACCTATGTTGATGATATTAAAACTTGGTTCTGAAAAATCACTGATTACAGTAACCATACCTTCACAGTATTGTAATGAATAGCACGTCCAATAAGGAAGAACAATGAATAAATGGAGGGAGGGAGGGAGGGGAAACAAGTTCTGTCATTCATAGTGGTGAACATACTGTATGCCAGTGAGTTGAATTTAATAATATCATGAGAGCTTGTTTGTATGTAGAGGTGTCCAAAGGTCAGGTGTTTATAAACTGGGAACAATCTGTGGACAAAATGAAAATTAGCATTTGTCCTTTTGTCTACAGATATCATGAAAAATGATTTTCAGTTCAACAGTCCAGCGTGAAGAGGACAATGGAAAACTCAGACCAGTAACATTAGTTTGAAATCTGTAAATCTGTGTGAAACATACTCGAAGATGAAAATACAGGAAAATTGCCAGAAACCTTGATTAAGGAGGTCAGAGCAGGACACTTAGTTATAAAACAATCAAGCAAAATTAATGTGATTTCATGACAGGGAAACGATGCTTGCCATATTTGCTTGAGTTCTTTGTACATAGAAGTAACATAAACAAGATAGGTAAGGGAAAACAATACATGTAGTGAATTGAGTTTCCAAAAGGTGTTCAATAATGAGGCCCATAAAAGGTAATTGCACAAGGTAAGAGAGCATGGGGTTGGGGTAAAATACTGGCACAGATAACTAATGAAAGGCACAGTTAGAACTAACGTGTGATTTTTGGATCAGTAATTAATGGGAAGTCACAGAGATCGGTGCAAGTACCTCAAATATTTACAATCAATCTTAATGATTTGTATCAAGCTGGTGAATTTTCTGTAACTCAGGTTTTCGGAAGTTCAAAGATGGGTCCTGATGAAGGGACTTAGCCTGATACATTAACTGTTTATTCCACTCCATAGATGCTGCCTGACCTGCTGAGTTCCTCCAGCATTTTGTGTGTGTTGCTCTGGCTTTCCAGCATCTGTAGAATCTCTTGTGTCAAAGTCAGTGTAACAAGTTTTGAGGAGGTTACAAAGAGTTAGCAAAGGGATATGTTTAGCAAGTGGTCAAGAAGATGGTAAATGGAGCACAAGATGGGGAAGTGCATGATCATCCTTCTGAAAAGAAAGAATAAAAAATATTTTTATCTTTTTTAAAAAGGAAATTAGTCATGATATATTGTGGTAAAAAGAGATTCGGGTGAAGGTCCTAGTGCTTGCCGTTACAAAGAAAGCACAACAGCGCCTCTACTTCCTTTGAGGTTTGTGCAGATTCGGCTCGTTATCTGAAACTTTGACAAACTTCCATAGATGCACAGGGTTCATCAGAGCCTGGTATGTCCACGAATGGAAAAGCCTGCAACAAATGGTTAACACAGCCCTCCCCACCCTTGAGCACATCTGCAGGGAGTGCCGCAACAAGAAAGTGGCATCTATCATGAAGGACTCCAACCATCCAGACCTGGTTCTTCTCTCTGTTGCCAGTGGTAAAGAGGTTCAGGAGCCTTAGGTCCCATACCACCAGGTCCAGGAGCAGTTATTATCCTACAACCATTTGGCTCCTGAACCAGCTTCACATTACTCATCTCAATTCACTCTCAAGGACTCTACCACTCATGTTCCCAGCATTATTTATGTTCTGTTATTTGTATTTGCACAAATTTTCCTCTTTTGCACATTGTGTTTTTTTTGGTCAGTCTGTATGTAGGTTTTCAATGACTCTTGTATCTCTGATCTACTGTGAATGCTGGCAAGGAAGGGCTGCACAGTGGCTTAGCGGGTAACACATCACTTTACTGTGCCAGTGATTCAGGTTCGATTCCCGCCGCTGTCGTATTCTCTCCCCGTGACTGCAGGAGTTCCTCTGGGTGCGCACGGGTTACTTGGTCCTATGGGTGTCATTGGGCAGGAAGGGCCTGTTACTGTGCTGTATCTCAAAATTAAATTAAAAAGAATTTCAAATTAGTATATGGGGATTATATATGTATTTTGATCATTAATTTACTTTGAACTTTAAAATGCAGATACAACAAATAATCAGAGTGTGTGCTCTGTGAGAGATACTGCACATGAAGTAGAGATGTTTGGATCCAACTTTCCAAGGCACTGGCGGGACCGTAACTGGAGTACTGCATACAATTCTGGGCTCTGTATTTACAGAGCTTACAATAGAGTCCGTGCAGAAAAGATTTACTGGGGTGAAGAAGTTAATCTAATGAGAGGAAGAGCTTTTAATCATTGCAGTTTAGAATGAAAGCTGAAGCGGACACGTAAGATTTTGAAGGAGGTTGACAGGACCGTGCTGAGGGGATTTATTCCCAAGTGGGGCAAAATACAACTGGGAGTCATATTTTCAGACTAAAGAGTAACCCATTTCAGATGCAGATGAGGAGGAAATTTTGTTCTCGGGGATCATAAGAGTTCTCTAACTCAGTGAGCTGTGTTGACCGAGACTTGGAATATGTCCATAGTAGAGACTGATAAACACCTGAACTATTTCATTCAAGGAGTTTAAGGACAGAGCAGTAAAGTTGAAGCCAATGTTGGATCATGATCTTACTGTGTGGTAAAGTAGTTTTGAAGGATCAACTGTTTTACAGCCTCTCCTGCTTCTTATGTTCAGCCTTACTGGTCTGATCACAATATTGACACAATCTTACTTGTTGAAACTAAGATAAATGTTACGCAAGGCATAGAGTAAACATACAGTTGGTTTGGAAATTTAAGATTAAAACTCATACCCTGATAAGCAATAGAAATATACCTGACCGCTATAACATAAAAGCTCTCTGAGAATTTCAAGAGACACAAAGACGTGCCTGTTTCAGTTGCAATGACATTTGACCTCTTACCTCTTCCACAATCAGAGTCAGATGCTCGGAGCAGTTGCTATAATGCATGGCAAATGGAAGTTGGTAGCTATGGAGAGCCAAGCAGCCTTTTGGCTTTAGAACCCTGTCAACCTCCTTCACGAACGTCTCCACATCAAACCAATGTGCTGCAGCCGCCGCTGTGACCAAGTCAACAGACGCATCCTGGAAATCCAGCTTCTCCGCCACACCCTGTCTGCGGAAAACAATTACACGTACAGAGATACAACATTGTCAATGATCCGCTGGCTTCTATGGGAGGGATCTGATTCTATTCCAAATATAAAGAAATATTTATTGGCAAAAATTAATTGGCTACCAAACTAGGTTGGGTAGTTCCAACGTTTTGGCTCTGCAAAGATAATTCACAATTCACGTACAAGATGGAAGAAAGTGCACTAATTTAGTGCAATTTATGCTATTGGACAAATTGTTTACTCTGATAGCATATGCACTCACACCACAAGTATGCAGAGCAGGTAGTGGGTGTCATATCACACAACGTTGATTGACACCAACCCCGCCAAATGGGCCAGGAAGATCCAGTTAAACCAGTGCGATTATTATGCATGGATTCCTTACATATAACAGAACCCACAACTGTGTAATATGAAGGGATCCTCAATCATCAGTAGTTCTCCCAGCGACTGAGTTGGGACAGAGTTGCGTCTGTTCACTTTGCACTCTCAGTACCACAGCTCTCCATACGTTAACTCACATCCTTTGGCTCAAGCTCGTGCTTTGGTGGAATGTAACAAGAGGGAGGAGGAAGAAGGGAGCAGGAAAGGCTGACTAGTGGAGGGAGGGGAAAGGCTTCTCCGCACCAGGGTTTATCCAGCGGCATTGTAGAGAACAGCTTTGGCAGGCTCTGTGAGAACAATAAGCAGCACTTCAGTGAAGATGATCTGAAAGTGGGCAACTTGCCCATAAAATGCCTTTCAGCCGCCACCACAATCTGTTCCCAGCACTTCACTAGTACCTCTGCTCCATTCAAAACGTACAGATGGGCGAGAGTGCAGCTGATTATATGAAGCATCATCCGGCACATTCCTCTGACAACTGTTTTCCTGCATGTTAAAGCCAGTTACTGCAACAAAACTGGAATAAATGATCTCTGAATAACATAAACATGAACAATCACAAGAAAGTTACAGCAACTCTAAAAACCTAAAGAACAATTGCTTATTAACTCATCTCCACTTACAAGCAGCAGGCTGACATCAGAGCAGTAATTGAAGGCTTGACAGGAGATAGGAAATATGCAAGAGCAGAGAGTGATAAGTCTTGGAGTCAAAAGGGTGAGGTTTGCCAGAAGGAGTTGAAAGAAGATGAATAATCTCTCTTCTTGTACCCACCCTGTCACTAATCCCTTACATTACATGGGTCAGGACACTGGAGCAGAGATCCAATCGCAGACCCAGTACTGTGCACACAGTGATATAAATCGAATAACAAATCCCAAGGTGCAAACAAAGTCAGGCTCAAAGTTCAGTCAGAGATCAAAATATCCAGAGAAATCCAAAAATCAAAATTGGGAAACAGGCAGAGTAAACACACACACACACACACACACACACACACACACACACACACACACACACACACACACACACACACACACACACACACACACACACACACACACACACACACACACACACACACATGATACAAATGCTGGAAAGGCTCAGGAAAATTCACTGGTACAATCTGGCAACAAACAGGTGAAAACACAGGACTGAAATACACTGAGCAATAAACAGAGAGGCAGATGATAGGTGGAGCACAATGAGACAGAAGCGGCAGCAAAACAGGTAATAATGAGAAACAGGTGAGAGGCCGGGTACTCAGTAATATGGGGGCCGGAGTAGAGCAGGAGCGGGGACAGGAGCACATGGGGCATGAAAACAAACAAGAGCACATGGCAATACAAAACCACAGAATGACGGCTAGGGAGAAACACACAAAAAGACGAAGTTCAGCTGGAGGTACTGACAACATGGTCTATGAGGCCAAGAATATTAATTCTTTAGCTGAACACCCAGAGGTTGCACCCATCTTACAGTTTTCACTTCTATATCCCAGTTTTCACCCTAACTGGCCTTCAAAAATTTTCAGTTTAAATCACTAATTTTCAGCACACGCATATTAAGCGATTACCTATAGGAAACGTTATCGAGTCCACATGTCTTCTTGGCCTCTTCAATCTGAGCCTCACTCACGTCAACTCCAACCACGGTGTCAAAGAAAGGAGCTAGTCCCCTGGAACTCTGGCCAGAACCGCAACCCACATCCACTGCAAGGCTGAATGGCTTCCCCTTCTGTAAAGGGAGACACGGTTCAGCCAAACACTTTCCACTCCGCTGCAAATACGTCCTCAATAACACATCCACTTGCACAAGATACAACTGCACCTTCAGCAACAAATTGGATAGCATCTTTAACGTATGACTCCACAAAGTATTTTATAGGAAGAAGACTGACCCATATAAGGAGATGTTTGGAAAGTGAGAAGTGAAGAGGGTGAGAAGTTTTGAGAAGTTATGGCTTGGAAAGCTGAAGACAATTCTGACAGAGGTGAAATAATGGCAGTCAATGTTGTTGAACTGGAAAATATAGACATTCTAGAGGTTGCAGAGGTACAGAAGAGCAACACTTTACATTTATGTCCCCCATCTTTGAACCAACTGCAACTAGAAACAGTTTCTCTCCGAAAATTCTATCAAGTCACTGTGATCTTGCAGGACAAATGAAAAATGTTTAAAAACTGCTCACTGTAGGAGTTCTGAAATAATAACAGAAAATGCTAAAGGTTGTCGATAGGTTAGGCAGCATCTGTGCAGAAAGAGGATTAACATAGCAGGCAGAACTGGAAAGGAAAATCAAGTTTCCTCTCAACCTTTGCTATGGGGAAAACCATTATGGCTATCACAATAGTTATGCGATCACTCAATCTGAGTATGATGTTCTCCTAAGGGGTTGTCTATTGGTGGGTCCTTGAGTTGAGTATGATGTTCTCCTAAGGGGTTGTCTATTGGTGGGTCCTTGAGTTGAGTATGATGTTCTCCTAAGGGGTTGTCTATTGGTGGGTCCTTGAGTTGAGTATGATGTTCTCCTAAGGGGTTGTCTATTGGTGGGCCCTTGAGTTGAGTATGATGTTCTCCTAAGGGGTTGTCTATTGGTGGGTCCTTGAGTTGAGTATGATGTTCTCCTAAGGGGTTGTCTATTGGTGGGTCCTTGAGTTGAGTATGATGTTCTCCTAAGGGGTTGTCTATTGGTGGGCCCTTGAGTTGAGTATGATGTTCTCCTAAGGGGTTGTCTATTGGTGGGTCCTTGAGTTGAGTATGATGTTCTCCTAAGGGGTTGTCTATTGGTGGGTCCTTGAGTTGAGTATGATGTTCTCCTAAGGGGTTGTCTATTGGTGGGCCCTTGAGTTGAGTATGATGTTCTCCTAAGGGGTTGTCTATTGGTGGGTCCTTGAGTTGAGTATGATGTTCTCCTAAGGGGTTGTCTATTGGTGGGTCCTTGAGTTGAGTATGATGTTCTCCTAAGGGGTTGTCTATTGGTGGGCCCTTGAGTTGAGTATGATGTTCTCCTAAGGGGTTGTCTATTGGTGGGTCCTTGAGTTGAGTATGATGTTCTCCTAAGGGGTTGTCTATTGGTGGGTCCTTGAGTTGAGTATGATGTTCTCCTAAGGGGTTGTCTATTGGTGGGCCCTCAGGTGGCTGTACAGGCCAGTCCAGGATCCACATATTCTTGCGCAGTGTGGGCATGAGTAAGTGGTGGCTGTGGTTAGTGGTTGGGTCTTCTGGTTGTTCATTCTCTCCGTTCACAGCTGCTGCTTGTTCTCTGTGGCATAACAGTGGTCGTTCTCATGTAGCACAACTCCCTCTTGAACAGATTTCCTCCAGGTTGATCAAAATGGAGAATGCCTGTGCATGACTTTGCTTAACGTGGGGAGTCCGACGCGAGGGTGGCCACCACATGGTCCTTGACAGGTCAGCGTCAGGGTCCAGTGGCAAGATGACTGAGACTCCTCACTGCTGCAGCCTTCCTCCACTTTCACTGCCATTGTGATGCATGGTCATCTTCTGCCCACTCCACCTCTGAGGTTTTGGTTAGCAGCTTCTTTGTCTAGAACACCTTGCTTGACCTTAGTGCCATGGTGACACTACCATAGGGCATTGCTCTTGGGATCTCAGGAACTCATAAGCCTACCCACCACGACATGGTGACAAACCTCGAAGAATGGGACACAGTATTCCAGATGTGACATAATTAATATCACTGCCTATCATACCATATACGTTTCTGCATTTATGCCTCCTCTTATGAAGGCCAGGATCCCAAGTACTTTACTATTAGGACAGGTTGGTTCCAAGGAATACCTTAGAGGAGGAAAGAGAATTTGATTGGTATAGGTATTTGTAAAGTAAATTATGAAAAACAAGTCTCTTGATAACTGAAAGTACCGCTGCCCAAGAAGCCACACCACCAGGTTCAGGAACGGTTATTACCCCTCCACCCTCAGGCTGCTGAACCCATGGAGATAACTTCACTCAACTTCACTCGCTCCATCACTGAACTGTTCCCACAACCTCTGGACTGCTGAGTATGTACTTTCATTGATTTTATTATGGTTATTGAATTTACTGAATATACCCAGTAGAAAATGAATCTCAGAACTGTATATGGTGACATGTACCATGTACTTTGATAATAAATTTACTTTGGACTTTGCCAGTGGTGAAAAGATTAAATGTCCGAAATTTCAGATACCTTAAAAGATTGTTTTGTTTGCAAATCAGATCTCTTTGATATTAGGACCCAGTGCCATTTTAAGAATGTTGAATGGGTATCCAGCTCAGTAAATCACATGGAGGACAAAGAAAAAGGCTGTTTAAAGTTATCAATGTAGCTAATAGCTCTCCTCAGCATCCCACAAGAGACTTCCACAAGATGGCACCGTAAGATTCTGAATTCCACTGCAAGGAATTCATTGCTAACATGTTGAAGGCCGGGTTGTCACTCTTTCCCATTTTAGGAGGCAGTTGGTCATCAAAATGGAAGGCACAGAAGTTATAACAAGCAGAAACTTTCAACTGGTGAAATGGTGAAATTTTATGGCAGATGTTATTCTTCCCTCTGCATACAGGTAGAGGCTAAAGAGCAAGGCTCTGGAGATGAGGACATTAAAAGATGTGGTCACGAGAGCGGAGTAACAGCTATGGGGTTTGCTTCAGATTGGTGGACTGGGCTGTGTTCAAACTAAATTTATTATCAAACTACAAATATGTTTCCACATACAACCCTGAGATTCATTTTCTTGCAGGCAAACTCTATAAACCCATAGTAGAATAATAACCATAATAGAATCAATGAAAGATTGCACCAACTTGGGCTTTCAGCCAATCTGCAAAAGACATAAACTGTGCAGATACAAAAAGATAATAATACTAAATAATTAAGCAATAAATATCGAGAACATGATATGATGAGTCCTTGAAAGTGAATTCATAGGTTGTGGGAACATTTCAATGACGGGCTAGTAAAGTTGAGTAAAGTTATCCCTTTGGTTCGAGAGCCAACTGCTTAGTGGTAACAACTATTCTTGAACCTGGTGGTGTGAGTCCTGAGGCTCCAATCCCTTCTTCCTGATGGCAGCAGCAAGAAGTGAGCAGGTCCTTGTTGATAAAAGTCCCTGATCATGAATGCTGCTTTCCTGCAATAACATTTTGTGTCAATGTGCTCAGTGATGGGGAGGGAGATACCCGTGATGGACTGGGCTGTATCCACTACTTTTTGTAGGATTTTCATTTTCCAGCATATTAGCGTTTCCATACCAGCCTGTGATGCAGTCAGTCAGTATACTCTCCAGTACATGTATATAGAAGTTTGTCGAAGTTTTAGATGTCATGCTGAACCTTCGCAAACTCCTAAGGAAGTAGAGGTGCTGCAGTGCTGTCTTCATAATTGCACTTACGTGCTGGGCCCAGGACAAGTCCTCCGAAATGATAACATCAAGGAGTTTAAAGTTGATAACCCTCTCTACCTCTGACCTTCCGATGAGGACTGGCTCACAGACCTTTGGTTTCCCCCTACTAAAGTCAAAAATCAGCTCTTGGTCTTGTTGACATTGAGTAAGAGGTTGTTGTTATGACACCACTCAGCCAGATTTTCAATCTCCCTCCTACATGTTGATTCATCACCACCTTTGATTGAGCCAATGACAGTGGTGTTGTCAGCAAACTTCAGCATGGCATTGGAGCTGTGCTTAGCCACAGATATAAATGTACAGTAAGCAGGGCAGGGGCGAAGTACACAGCATTGTGATGCACCTGTGCTGAAGGAGTCTGTGGAGGAGATGTTGTTGCCAATCTAAACTGATGGGGTCTGCAAGTGAGGAAATCATGGATCTAATTGCACAAGAAGGTATTGAAGCTTATTGACTAGTTTTGAGGAGATGATGGTATTGAATGCCAAGCTTTAGCTGGAGAGCATCCGTATGTTTGCATCTTTGCTGTATAGATGTTCCAGGATTGAGTGAAGGGTCAGTGAGATGACATCTGCTGTGGACCTATTGCTCCAGTAGGCAAATTGGAGAGGATCCAAGTTGCTTCTCAGGCAGGAGCTGATATGTTTCAGAATCAGTTTTAGTATCATCAGCATATGTCGTGAACTTTGCTGTCTTTGTGATAGCAGTACAATGCAACACATGATAAGAGAAGAAATTATAGTAAGTATATAAATATATTAAATAGTTAAGTTAAATAAGTAGTGCAAAAATAGAAATAAAGTAGTTCATGGGTTCATTGTCCATTCAGAAATCTGATGGCAGAGGGGTGAAGCTGTTCCTGAATCATTGAGTGTGTGCCTTCAGGCTTCTGTACCTCCGACCTGATGGTAACAGTGAGAACAAGGCGTGACCTGGGTGATGCTGAGCCCTAATGATGGACAGCACGTTTTTAAGGCATCGCTCCTTGAAGACGTCCTGGATACTATGGAGGCTAGTTCCCACGATGGAGCTGATTGAGTTTACAACTCTCCGCAGTTTATTTCGATCCTGCACAGTAGCCCCACCCCCCATACCAGATGGAGATGCAGCCAGTTGTAACGCTCTCCACAATGCGAGTACTTTTGGTGACATACCAAATCTCTTCAAACTCATAAAGAAATACAGCCGCTGGTGCGTCTTCTTTGTAACTGCTTCAATATGTTGGCTCCAGGTATGAACTTCAGAGATGCTGACACCCAGGAATGTTAAATTGCTCAGTCTTTCCACTTCTGATCCCTCTATGAGGACTGGTGTGTGTTCCCTCGTCTTACCCTTCCTGAAGTCCACAATCAGTTCTTTGGTTTTACTGATGTTGAGTGCAAGGTTGTTGCTGCGTCACCACTCAACTAGCTGGTACATCTCGCTCCTGTACGCCCTCTCATCACCATCGGAAATTCTGCCAATAATATGTTGTATCAGCAGCAAATTTATAGATGGCGATTGAGCTGTGCCTAGCCACGTAGTCATGGGTGTAGAGAGAGTAGAGTATTGAGCTAAGCACACACCCCTGAGGCACGCCAGTCTTGATTGTCAGTGAGGTGGAGATGTTATATCCCATCTGCGCAGATTGTGGTCTTCCAGTTAGGAGGCTGAGGATCCAGATGCAGAGGGAAGTACAGAGGCCCAGGTACTGGAGCTTTTCGATCAGAACTGTACCTTGCTTTATCAGCAACCTCTCAAAATAATTCATCACATTGGATGTAAATGCTACTGGATGATAGTCATTGAGGCAGGTTACCATGTTCTTCTTAGCCACTAGTACATTGAAGCCTGCCTGAAGCAGGTGGGTACCTTAGACTTCCAAAGCGAGAGGTTAACAATCTCATGAAACACTCCAGCCAGTTGATCTGAACTATGGATCAGAAGGAATAAACTATGGTTGTCACAGACTTTATAAAAACAGTTGTAGGCAAGTGTAGCCCTACAAAATCATTCAGAAATTTACCCAACCAGAGACCCTGGATGAACCATGAGATCCACAATCCGCTGAGTCCAGATCAGAGGTTTCAAGTCTGGTGACCAAAAAAGTTGCAAGAGGTCCAGATATGATCTCCGGAAAACCATCTCATGAGTAAATTGGTAAATCCGGACTAAGCATGAATCAATGAAGGTTGCTCGACAGCAGTGGCAGAGCTTGAATGCTATCACCTCTTACAAAGTGACATCAAGATGACAACAGGGTTTTGCTCCCAGATGAATTCAATGTCTTCTATGCTCAACGTGACTGTCAAAACATAGAGAAACTATCACAAACTCCCACAGCCCCCGATGACATTGTGATTTCAGTCTCCGAGCCTGACATGAGGAGGGTGAACCCATGGAAAAGATCTGGCCCAGGTGGGATATCTGGCTGAGTACTAAAGACCTGTGCTGATCAACTGGCAGGAGTGTTTATTGAGATCTTTAATCTCTCGCTTCAGCAGTCTGAAGTACCTATCTGCTTCAAGGAGGCTTCAATTATACCGGTGCCAAAGAAGAACGTGGGAACCTGTCTCAATGACTGTCATCCAGTAGCACTTACATCCACTGTGATGAAGGGCTTTGAGAGGTTGGTGATGAGACATATCAACTCCTGCCTGAGGAGACACTTGGATCCATTCCAATTTGCCTAATGACACAACAGGTCCACAGCAGATGCCATTTCATTGGCTCTTCACGCAATCTTGGAACATCTCGACAGCAAAGATGCATACATCAGGATACTCTTTATTGACTACAGCACAGTGTTCAATACTATTATCCCTCAAAACTAATCAATAAGCTTCAAGACCTTGTGTAATTGGATCCTTGATTTCCTCAGTTGCAGACCCCAGTCAGTTCATATTGGCAACAACATCCCATCTGTGTGCTTAGTCCCCTGCTATACTCACTTCACAGTTAATACTGTGTGGGTAACCACAGCTCCAATACCATTCTGAAGTTGGCTAGCAATATTAGTGTCATAGCCCAAATCAAAGGTAGCGACGGATCAGTATATATGGGAGAAGATTGAAAGTATGGCTGAATGGTGCCTAACAACAGCTTCTCACTCAATGTCAGCAAGACCAAGGAACTGATCATTTACTACAGGAGGAGGAAACTAGAGGTCCATGAGCCAGTCCCCATCGGGGATCAGAGGTGGAGAGGGTCAGCAACTTTAAATTCCTCAGTATCATCGTTTCAGAGGACCTGTCCTGAGCCCAGCACGTGAGTGCAATTACAAAGAAAGCACAACAAAGGCCCTACTTCCTTAGGAGTTTGCAAAGATTCAGCATGTCATCTAAAACTTTGACGAACTTCTATAGATGTGTGGTGGAGAGTATATTGACTGGCTGCATCACAGCCCGGTATGGAAACACCAATGCCCTTGAACAAGAAATTCTACTGAAAAACAGTGGATATGGCTCAGTCCATCATGGGTAAAACCCTCCTCAGATGTCGCAGGTGAGCAGTATCCATCATCAGGGTCTCCTACCTCCCAGGTCATGCTCTCTTCTCGCTGTTGCCATCAGGAAGAAAGTACAGGAGCCTCAGTACTCACACTATCAGATTCAGGAACAGTTATTACCCTTCAACCATCAGGCTCTTGAATCAGTGGGGTTATCTTTACTGAACTTCACTTACCCGTCACTGAACTGTTCCCACAATCTATGGACTCACATTCGAGGACCCTTCATCTCATGATCTCAATATTGATTGCCTATGTATTTATTATTATTGTTATTTCTTTTTTCTTTCGCATTTGCACAGTTTTGAACACTGGCTGTCCACCCTGTTGGGTGCAGTCTTTCATCAAATCTACTATGGTTGTTGGATATACTGAGAATGCCCACAAGAAAACAAATCTCAGGGTTGTGTATATATGTACTTTGATAATAAATTTACTTTGAACTTTGTACTTTAAAAGTTGAATTCTGCCATTCATCCGAATTACTAGTCCTTTTGCTAGGTCTTAAATTATAGGTGATTATTGTCAAATGTGGATGACAGTTCAAGTTTGTGGTTATTCATGTGTACATATGTACACTGCCAAATGAAACAACGTTCCTCTGGACCAAGGTGCAGAGTACAGTACATTTAACTCAGACACAACACATAAAGTAACATTTCCACAAATAAATTAACAAATAATAAAATATATTCCAGAATGATGAAACTAGATATTCTTTCTAATAGAACCATTCAATGTGTACTGTTCCTTTAGAAGAATTAAGAATATCTCACTTTATTTTCATGACAAAGTTAATGATCTTTCCCTCATGCCTTGGTACAAATTTTAATCTCTCATGGGTAATGAGGCATGAACCAGCAGTTTAAAGTGCAACCGAATGAACAGGGTGAACAGAAGGAAACCTTTAAAACTCCTTTATCTTTTGACTTGATGCATGTATATGTTTATGCACCGCTATTCACATTGTTAGAGATCCAGTTAAAAATAATCCTGATTTACTTGTGGCTTCTGTTAGCATGTAAAAGATCAGAATTCAAAGCTCTTTCCTTTTACTGCAGTGGTCAGAGGCTAATCTTATTTCCCGGCATTTATCTCCTGTGTTTTCTTAGTTCTCTCACCTTTTTCTCCAGGTATTTGAGGATGAGGCTGTTAGTTTCAGTAGGTGCACAGGGTCTGTATTTCTGATACAGAGCAGCATGTTCCTTCCCCTCGAAAAAACGTGTGGCCATGCTTGTGTGAAATAAAACAACCAAACTCCTCACCAGCAGGCTTGTTAAACACAAGTAATTCTCTGTCTGATGAAAGATATTCCACTTGAAACATTAACTCTGTTTCTTTTTCTGCACAGATTGCCCGAGTGCTTACAGTTTTTCCTGCTCAGTATTCTTACAGTCACTTTTCTCACTTGTCAGATCAGCAATGAAAAACCAATGAGCTTCTGAGGCAGCTCCTGGCCTCTCCAGCCCATTGGTTCTTTCATTTCCCTGCTGTCAGTCGGCAAACATATCAGTATGCAGCTGAAGAGGGCAATGTGGGTGACCATGAATAGAAAAGTCTAAACTCAAGAAAATTATTGCCAGTTTGCTGAGTTTATTGGAAGTGTCTTTTATCTCGCTGAAGCCATATTTATTGAGCAAGCAAGTCGTGTGAGGAGGAGTTACACAGAAAGTCTTGAAATTATAAAGTACTTTTTAAGAATGTTGGACTAGGTCAAACTGCTGCATAGTGAATGAGGTGAAATGAATGCTCCTGTGTACCATATTCAACAATTACATTACAAACGTTAACGAAAACACCTGCAACACCGACTGCAAGGGTTAACACCCGATCACATAATTTGTCGTAATACTTCCTTGCGCATGAAGCTAATTAAAATAACAATAGAAATGATTTTGTTGTTGTGGGTGTTAATGAACAGCTGAGACAGGTGGAGGAAGTGCCTTAAATCTCCCTAAGGCTGGAATACCCCTCAATCTGATTAAGGTCAGAATAGCCACATCACTACCTTGCTCAATTTATATCTTAAGGACCTTCCCCGCCCCCTCCCCCACCTACCCAAACTACCTGACCTGAACTGTATCCGCTGAAACCAACTTGGATAAGTTCTGACCAGGGACCCCAAGAAACCTCCAGCAGGCACCCCGTCCTGCCCAAACTGCTCAGTGTGACACCTTCTGTCAATTAGCTATCTTGGTCCTCCTGAAATTCTTGGCTGTCTTTGCTGGGACTTTAAACCACTCACTGAGGTGAAAGTTGGTAGATTCAGCTCCTAGCAGACAATGCCAGATAAGAAACTATATTTTTTACTGGCAAGCCGCTGGTCAGAAGGTGAGAGACTTGACTTTTGCCGAAGCATTCTGCTGGTAGCCACCTTCCAACCAGAAAAAAGAGATACAAGCAATTACTACCTATTGGTAGATTAGACTGGCCCACCTATTGAACTGAATTGACTTTATTTCTTAGATCCTTCACATACATGAGGAGTAAAAATCTTTGTTACATCACTATCTAAATGTGCCATGTGCAATCATAGTAATTTATAATAAATAGAACAGTCAATGTAATATAGAGTACACTCAAATCAGCGTGAGTTCATCAGTCTGATGGCCTGCTGGAAGAAGCTGTCTCGGAGCCTGTTGCTGTACCGCTTCCCAGATGTTAGCAGCTGGAATAGATTGTGGTTGGGGTGACTTGGGTCCCCAAGGGCCCTTTTTACACACCTGTCCTTGTAAATGTCCTGAATTGTGGGAAGTTCATAGCTACAGATGCACTGGGCTGTCCACACCACTCTCTGCAGAGTCCTGCGATTGAGGGAGGTACAGTTTCCATACCGGGCAGTGATGCAGCCAGTCAGGATGCTCTCAATCGTGCCACAGTAGATTTCCATTTCATAGTTTTCTTGGTGTTTCTTTGTGCCAGTGGATGGCATTGTGAATGGGAAACGTGGTGGCATTTCCTGAAGTTCAAAGCCTTACACCACTAAAATCTATTTACAACACTTGCAGGGAAACATTACAGGTGGGTGGCATTTGGGATTGTTTATAGTTAAAAACCACAAAACGGTGCTGGGAACTTCTCTGTTAGTGCACCTGCCATCAATGGCCATCAGTGCCCGTGCTGATGTTGAATGGACTAGACAGCTTCATAGCATGGCATTCATTGGAGAGTCTCAGCAGAACTTGCAGAAGGTCAATGCTGCCTTTTATTTTTGTATTTGTAGAAGGAAACTGCTTAAATGATGAGATCTAACTGGGTATTTTCAGAATATGATGTTGTACGCTCAAACACCAGCTAAGGTCCACAGAGTGTGTTAGAATTAACAAGGAATACTTCATCAAGTATTGAGGTGCTGTGATACTCATTCAATGGGTAGTGTCAGTGGTGACAGAACTCCATTTTTGGAGACATCATTTGGCGAGTCACTCAAGGCAAGCCAGTGACCAAGAGGAAGAAGACAAAGAATTAGCCAATATTTCCTATATTTTTATGCTGAACAATGTTTTCACAGGCTAACACATTCCAAAGCTGTTATCAATGAAGCATTTGATATTCTGTTAGAAGGCTGTTGTGTGTTTAATATTTCAGTAGTATTTGAGTAATTTTGTAAGTATATTGTTTGATTAAGCATTCTTGCTCATTTTAGTAATTCACTATGGGTTACATGTAAAAATAAATATATTGCATATGTCATGATGCTGCTACGTGATACCTGCCCACCTCGCTCAAAGTAAGGAGCAAGCTAAGACTTGTATCTCTCGGCTCCTTGTTTTTCTTCCAATTAGTTTAATGTTTTGAAGTTACAAGACGTAACAGTGGCAATGAGGTATTTTTAAAATGAACCCAAGGCAACTACCTACCATTTGAAGTGCAGTGAGACGTTTGAGTTTTAAACTAATTGTTTAAAAAAACAGTGCAGCAAGTGAGAGAAGTGATCAAATTAAAAGAAAAGCAGAAAATGGAGGAGTTCATGGGTTCATAAACAATGAGTACTATGTGATGATAATCATAAAAAGAAGTGCAGAATTGGCTGCCTACATCGAAAAGATTGACATGTTCAACTGCACAACACGTAACAGGTTTTTGCATACTGATCAAATTGAACAGTATTTTGAAGTGAATGAAATAGCCAATGAGAAGTGAGTGCCTATTTTGCTGAGTGCATTAGGGGGACAAGCAAACAGTTTGCTTAGGCTACGTCCACACTACACCGGATAAATCCGTAACCGAAGCTTTTCCTCTTCGTTTTTACCCTCCATCTACACTAAAACGGTGTTTTCGCCCCCCGAAACCGGAGCTTTTCAGAAACGCTCTCCAAAGTGTGTAATTTTGAAAACGGTGGATTGGCCGGAGCAGTGTGGACGGGGTAACCAGAGAAATGTGAAAACTCTGTCAGTGGGCAGCGCGCCATTTCATTGTTTTCTTGAACACAAGCTGACAATTTCAGAATGAGAAACGAGACTGAAGCCAGAAGAGTTAGAAATATACTCACCAAATACTTTGACCCATAACTTACTGAATAAATAAATATACTCACTATGCCCTGTTTTCTGTCCTTGCTCGTATGAAGGTGGTTTACCTATTTATGCAAGTACTTCTCTGACAATAGATGTGTAACAGCCTCATGTAACATTGTATGGAAATACAAGATAACACTGATGCAGACATGTTTTATACATTTAACAAGGTGCTTTATTAATGCAACAGAGTTAGTCAGTTTTTCAATGTTCGCCGTCAGCCGGGTCAATCTGTCCGTGAACTCCCTGTCGGTTGCCTCCGTACGCTCCAGTATTTGTTTTTTTTTAGCTTTTAAGTCCTCCTGCGTGAGAGCCAACAGCTGTCCATCGTTTTAAGTTTTTCTAGTCTCTTAACTGCACAAACGCGCACTTTCACAGCAAGATTCGACACCAAACACGTCGCTTGTTTTCGGTAGATGTGTCCTGTGTATGCCCAGTAGGAGGAGATTCACCAAAATCTCTGTTTCAATGTGGACAGAGATATTTTTTTAAATGCTTAGTGTGGAAGCCTATCGTTTTTACGCGAAACCGGCGTTTTCAAAATTATCCGGTCTAGTGTGGACGTAGCTTTAGAAGTTTAACTACTCCCACCAAACCAGCTGAAATTAGCTTTGCTGATATTGTGAACGTAATGCAGGAACACTCTGAATTGAAACCATTGTTGATTGCAGAAAGCTTTAGGTTTCATATGCAGAATCAAAAAGAAAGGAGTCTATTTCAGCATACATAGCTGAATTGAAGAGATTCTCTGAGCATTCTCGGTTTACTAATGGGCTTAATGATGCACTAACAAATCGTTTAGTTTGTGGAATTGAAGAAGAAAGGATTCAAAATGGCTCCTAATTGAAGCACAATTTAAATTTTAAAAAGCAGTTGAAATAGCTGTATCAATGGAAGTGGCAAATGGAGACACAATTCAGTTGCAGTCAGGAATGAAAGTGAGGGAGTCAATGGAGAGACGAAAACAGAGAATTTGTCAGATGATGTTGTAAATGAGGAATCCAAGAGGAGAGATCATATCATAAAGAGAGCAATAGAAAGATTAATAAGAATACTCAAGTGAACTAAATGCTCCTTCCCACGATCAAGATGCACAAACTAGAAGAAAACAGAAGGAGAAGAAAGGCGTCTGGAGCTGTCAGAACCACTTGCAGCAGTCTCAGAGTCAACTCCTACAGCCACGGTGATGGAGACCCCAGGATCTGAGATTGTTTCACAGCCACAGTCTCACCTCCCAAGCAGAGTGATTCTCATTGTCAGGAAAGATGTTACCCCATGAGTAAGAAATTCATTGCCGTGATTAAATCATTTTGGGCCTGAATGGGACAATTTAAAAATTTACTATGCTGTGGATGTCTGTATATAGTAATTGTATTATATAATATACTGTGTATATCGTTGAGATGCAATCTCTATTAAGTTGGAGTTTATAGCTAAGCGAGGAGGAGTTGTATTTTAATATTTCAGTAGTATTTGAGTAATATTGTAAATATATTGTTTGAATAAGCATTCTTGTTTGCTTTAGTAATTCATTATGGGTTATATATAAAAATAAGTGAATTGCATACATGATACGTTACCACGTGATACGTGCACACCTCACTTAAAGTAAAGAACAAAGTAAGACTCAGATTTCTTGGCTCTTTGTTTTTCTTCTAGTTAATTTAATGTTTTGAAGTTAGAAAACAGAAAGGTAATCAATCATTCTCTAATTCCTGCTCTGATCTCTGTGTTGAGATCAAAGTCACAAAGTGGCTCCATTGTAGATTTGCTTGTCAAGATCATAGTTGTATTGATCTTCCTGTGACATTGCTTCTGTGGACGCTGATATTCTGATTCAAAGGTTAAAGTTCAAAGGAAATTTATTATCAAAGTACACATATGTCACATATATTCATCTTCTGGCGGAAATTCACAGTAAATACAAAGAAACACAATAGAATCAATGAAAAAACGCACACAACGAAAGCAGGCAAACAACTAATGTGCAGAATAAACTGCACAAAATACAAAAAAATCCCTAAATAATAATAACAATATATAAATAAACAAGAAACATTGAGAACATGAGATGAACAGTTCTTGAAAGTGAGTCCAAAGGTTGTGGGAACAGTTCTGTGATGGGGCAAGTGAAGTTATCTCCACTGGTTCAAGAGCCTGATGGTTGAGGGGTAATAGCTGCTCCTGAACCTGATGGTATGGGACCTGTGGCTCCTGTACCTTCTTCCTGATGGCATCAACGAGAAGAGAGCATGGCCTGGATGGTGGGAGTCCCTGATGATGGATGCTGCTTTCTTGCAACAGCATTCCTTGTAGATGTGTTCTGGTGAGAAGGGCTTTTTCCATGATGGACTGGGCTGTAACCACTATTTTTCCTAGGATTTTCTGTTCAAGGGCATTGGTGTGTCTATACCGGGCTGTGATGCAGCCAGTCAGTATTATGCTCCACTGTGCATCTATAGAAGTTTATCAAAAGTTTTAGATGACAGGCCGATCCTTCACAAACTTCTAAGAAAGTATAGGTGCTGCTGTACCTTTTTTGTAACGGCACTTGTGTGCTGGGCCCAGGACAGGTCCTCTGAAATAATAATACTCGGAATTTAAGGTTGCTGGTCCTCTCCACCTCTGATCAACTCATGGACCTCTAGTTTCCTCGTCCTGTAATCAATAATCAACTTTCTGGTTTTGCTGACATTGAGTGTGAGGTTGTTACTGTGACACCAGTCAGCCAGGTTTTCAATCTCCCTCCTATATGTATATTCTTCATCACCTTTAATTCGGTCAACAACAATATGGCGTTGGAGCTGTGCTTAGTCTCACGGTCATCTGTATAAAGTCCGCAGATCAGTGGACTAAGCACACAGTCAGTGCTGATGGAGATTGTGGAGATGTTGTTGCCAATCCAAACTGACTGGGATCCCCAAGTGAGGAGATCAAGGATTCAGTTGAACAAGGAGGTACTGAGGCCTAGGGCTTTGAGCTTATTGATTAGTTTTTTGTTGAATGCTGAACTAGAGTCGGTAAAGAACATCTTTGCTGTCCAGATGTTCCAGGGTTGAGTGAAGAGCCAACAAAATGGCATCTGCTGTGGATCCGTTGTGCCGTTAGGCAAATTGGAGTGGATCCAAGTCACTTCTCAGGCAGGAGTTGATATGCTTCATCACCAACCTCTCAAAACCTCTCATCACAGTGGATGTGAGTGCTACTGGATGATAGTCATTGAGACAGGTCACCACGTTCTTCTTCGGCACTGGTATAATTGAAGCCTGCTTGAAGCAGGTGGGTAGCTGAGACTGCCGAATCAAGATGTTAACTGTATCAGTGAACGTTTGAGCCAGTTGATTAGCCCAGGTCGTCAGTACTCGGCCAGGTACCACGACTGGGCCGGATGCTTTCCATGGGTTCACCCTCCTGAAGGATGCTCTCGTGTCAGGCTCAGAGACTGAAATCACAGGGTCATCGGGGGGGGGGGGGGGTGCTGTGGGAGTTTGTGAAGGTGCCTTCATGTTTTGTCGATCAAAGGGAGCATAAGAGCCATTGAGCTCATCTGGGAGTGAAACCTTGTTGTCACCTATGCCACATGGTTTCGCTTTGTAGGAGGTGAGAGCATTCAAACCCTGCCACAGCTGTCAAGCATCTTCCTGTGATTCAGGTTTGATTTGGAACTTTCCAGAAGCTGGGCCTGCACCTTTGTATAGTACTTAGCTGGTTGCCACTGATCTGGCCCTCAGCAGACTGCAGATCTCTTAGTTCATCCAGGACGTCTGATTGAGATATTGGAGCAACTGGGTAATGTCAGTCCAGCAGACATTGGTGTCTTCTTCATAAAGGTGATGCAGGCATCCTATCACCCCTGACTCAGACAATGTCACAATCTAACAGGCGCCAGTGTTTGGACTGGGGTTTGTTGGCATGAGATCTGGTACTTTGTGCCTCTGGTGAACAGGAATTGTATGACAAGAGTTTTGCTCTGTAACACCAGTAACCAGCAAGGAGATGCCAGATGATATATAGATTCCCATCACACCCTTTCAGATATACAGTACTGTGCAAAAGTCTGTGCACCCTAGATTTATTGTATGGTTTCAGATGGCACGGCCTCCACAGAGCCCTGATCTTAACAGCAGAGAGGCTGTCTGGGATTACTTGGAGAGACAGAAGCAAGCAAGACAACCCAGGTCTGCAGAAGGACTGTGCCAGGTTCTCTAAGAAGCTTGGGATAACCTGCCAAGGAATCAGTGGTACCTGGAGGAGAAAACTCTTGCCACCATTTTCAAGGCTCTTCGTATGAGGCCATCATAAGACATAGGAGCAATATTAGGCCATTCAGCCTATCAAGCCTGCTCTGCTATCCCATCATGGCTGATGTATTATCTCTCTAATAAGGCGCCCTAAGCAGAACCCCTGTCCACCCTGAGAAACAGCCTTCCTCTTGCTGCATATTACTTTGAAAAGGATTTCTACGTCCCTCCAAGAAACCTGTGTATCTCTAGCTCCCTCTCCCTCAGCTTATCAGTCGCCTGTGGCAGCAATGACATTTGTTGCTGTAGGCTGGCTGCCATGAAAATGGATTGAGTGTGGTCCCTTCGGAAACACTCGTTCTGTGTGTAAACCCGGCAGATATTACTTCAAGTTTGTTCTGCTAACTGGTAACACCAACATTCAGCTAAAACACATGAGGAGACTAGTTTCCCCAAAAAAAGCCAAGATGTCTGAAATTGTACGCAAAACGCTGGTTTTGGAAACAGTGTTCATGATCATTCAAAAAGTCCTGAAAGTGGTGCAAGAGTTCTCTCCTCCAGCTACCACTGATTTCTTGGAGGGACAGAGAAATCTTTGTCAAAGTACTCAGGAACTACAACGACATTGGTGCAATCTCTTGCAGTTATTGTAGCAAGGATTAACTCATTCATGTGTTGTATCAGCACACATATCTGATAGACTGTGAAGGGAATTTATAGCAACACACACACAAAATGCTGGAGGAACTCAGCAGGCCAGGCAGCAGTTATAAAAATGAATATACAGTCACTGTTTTGGGCTGAAACCTTTCATCAGGACTCAAAAGGAAGGGGGAAGATGCCAGAATAAAAAGGTGGGGAGGGGGGAGGAAGGGGGACTAGCTAGAAGATGATAGGTGAAGCCGGGTGGATGGGAAAGGTGAAGGGCTGGACAAGAAGGAATCTGATAGGAGAGGAGAGTGGACCATGGGAGAAAGGGAAGGAGGAGAGGCACCAGAAGGAGGTGATGGGCAGGTGAGGAGGTCAGAGTGGAGAATGGAAGAAGAAGGAAGGGGGAGGAAAGAGAATATTACTGGAAGGAGAAATCAAAGTTCATGCCATCGGTTGGAGGCTACCTAGACAGAACATGAGGCGTTGCTCCTCCACCCTGAGAGTGGCCTCAGCATTGCAGAAGAGGCGGCTGTGGACCAACATGCCCTAACAGAAATGGGGATAGGAATGAAAATCGTCAGCCACTAGGAAATTCCATTTTTGACAGATGGAGCGGAGGAGCTCGACCATGTTGCGCCCCCACCCCCATCCAATTTGTGTCTGGGCTCACTGATGTAGAGGAGGCTGCATCAGGAGCGCCAGATACAAAAGGCGACCCTAACAGATTTGCAGGTGATGTATCACTTCACCTGGAAGGACTGTTTGGGGCCCAGAATGGAGGTGAGGGAGAAGATGAGTGGGCAGGTGAAGCATTTCTGTCACCTGCAGAGATACGTGCCAGGAGGGAGATTATTGGGGATGTACAAGTGGACAAAGGAATCATGGAAGGAACGATCCCTGAGGAAAGCTGTGAGTGGAGGTGGGGGGATGTATAGATGTGTTTGGTGGTAGGGTACTGTTGAAGGTGGTGGGGGTTGCGGAGAATGATGTGTTGGATGGAGTGGTGGGCAAGGACAAGATGGGAAGATGGGGATGTCCAGGAAATGGAGGAGATACGAGCAAGGGCAGCATCAGCTGAACTCTCCCGTGTTTTGTTCGAGTTACATGGAAGATCTGTTTGGCCCTTTATCTTTAACGGGTGTTTTAAAGGAGAACGATGTGCTGGGGAGAACTAGAGAGGGATTTTCACACCACTGAATCTTTAAAACAGGGATAAACAGGGATAAATTTTCGAAAATCAATTCACACCTACTGCTTAAATTCTCAGCATCCACTGCTTGCACAAAATAATTTTGTCCTTCGTCGTAGTATTGTCAAACGTTGATTATCATGTGGACTTACTGAAGAGAAGGCAGAATCTTAAATGAATGCCTCAAGAAATATCAGATTTGTGAACTGTGGAGCATAGAACCAGAGCACAGACGAATGTACAGACTTTGAACTGCTGATCCGCCTTTCAGCAACAGGACGGCACACTTTTTAATAACAAAGTGCATGTAGGTCACTATGGTTCAGCGGAGAAGTACAATCAAATTATTATAGTTTTATTTTTCAGGCAAACTACGTCATTGTATTAGGAACCACTTCTATAATTGAAGCCGACCGTTAAGTAAGTAAAGCAGTGGGGAGGGGAGGATGGGCGAGAGTGCTTTTCGAAAGTGAGTCTGGTGCAGGTCTCCTGAGGATCCCCAATATTAATTGCTATCCAATTTACAGCTGTGCTTCAGTTCACAAGTCTTTGTGCGTGATAATTCCTTCCTCCATCTTCCTCGTTCCCTATTTAATACCCTCCTTAATTGCTACCTCTTTGACCAAGCTTCAGTTTACCTAACACTGCCTTCTGTTGCAGGTTTTATCTGATAACACTCTTGTGAAATACTTTGCATTCTTTTATTATGCTAAAAGAACTATGTAAATGTTATCTCCACACTGGAGAAAAGATACTTTTGAAGTATTTTTAAAAGTGCGACAACAATCAGTACAGTTGCACAGTGTCAGTTTGGACTTTGAGTTCCAAGGGAATGGGCTTCATTCCAGCAACTGTGATAAATTAGTTGAAGTTATTTAGGGCAAATCTAACTGAACAGAGAAGAGGGAGGGGTGGTCCTGATAGGAGTTTCTTTTTATGCACAGTGTAACTAACTGATGTTCTTGTTTACGCACACATTGGTAGTGATTGGGGTTAGATTTGGCAAATGGGAACTTTATGCTGAGAGCAGCACTTTAGCATAGCAGTTTGTGCAGTGTTTTACGACGCACCAGCTACGAGACCAGAGTGTGAATCCCGCTGCTATCAATAAGGAGTTCGTACAATCTCCCCGAGACCACGTGGGTTTCCATGGGGTGCTCCGGTTTCTTCCCAAATCCCGAAGGTGTACGGTTAGGGTTAGTGAGTTGTGGCATGTTACGTCGGAAGTGTGGTGATACTAGCAGGCTGCCCAGCATAACCCTCTCCGATCTGACTTGATGCAAATGATGTATATTTCAATATTTCAACGTATCCTATGGCAAATAAAGCTAATCTTTAATTTTAAAATTGCATATTTCTCTAAACAGCTCCTCCTACCGTGTAATGAAAGTGAATATTCAACATTTAGTTGATGAGGTATCCCTGAGGTGGAAAAGCAGCTGGAGGTTGGGTGTGTTAAAACAAGGACATGAATAGAAAGAGAAATGGCCTCTCGAGCCTGCTGTGACATTCAATATTGTGCTTGATCCCCTACCATGTATAATCCCCATAACCCCTGATTTCCCAAGAGCCCAAAGAACGGTCAATCTCAGCCTTGAACAGACTCATTAGCTAGGCAGCTATGACCCTTTGGGATAGAGAATTCCAAAGATCCACAAACTTGTAATGAAATTTCTCCTCGTAGCTGACCTGTAATCCCGAGGCAATAATCCTTGTCCCCTTCCAGGGAGAGAAAAGGCCCTTGGCATCCAACCTGCCAACTGCTCTCAGAATATTAGAATTTTAATGAAATTGCCTCTCATTCTTACATCTAGAGTAAAAGTTAGTTTTAAACTCTCCAGATATCTACCCAGAATAATCTAGTTCACCAATTTACTTCCCAGCTCTTTACTTCATCCCCTCTCCCTCCAGGTTTCACCTATCATTTGGTGTTTCTCTCTCCCCTCCCCCCACCTTTTAAATTGACCTCTAACTTCCGTTAATGCCCCTCCTCCCCTTCTTACCCCATCCCTGACATATTTAGTTGTTTGCCTGTTCTCCATCTCCCTCTGGTGCTCCCCCCCTTTCTTTCTCCCGAGGCCTCCCGTCCCATGATCCTTCCCTTTCTCCAGCTCTGTATCACTTTCGCCAATCACCTTTCCAGCTCTTAGCTTCATCCCACCCCCTCCGGTCTACTCCTATCATTTTGCATTTCCCCCTCCCCCCACTACTTTCAAGTCTCTTACTATCTTTCCTTTCGGTTAGTCCTGACAAAGGGTCTCGGCCCGAAACGTCAACAGCGCTTCTCCCTATAGATGCTGCCTGGCCTGCTGTGTTCCACCAGCATTTTGTGTGTGTTGCTGTTTTAAGTATACTCCTCAGCTTTTTTTCCTCCAGTCCTGCCAAGAGTTTTGGCCCGAAACATCAACTGTACTCTTTCCCTAGATGCTGCCTGGCCTGCTGAGTTCCTCCAGCATTTTGTGTGTGTTGATAGGTTAGGACTTCATTCATTTGAACGTGGAAAATTGAGGGGAGATTTGAAAGAAGTACATACACAAAATTATGAGGCTTATAGATAAGGTGAATGCAAGCAGGCTTTTTCCACTAAGGTTGGGTGGGACTACAACTAGAGGTCATGGGTTAAGGGGGAAAGGTGAAAAGTTTAAGGAGGACATGAAGGAAAATTCCTTCACTTAGAGAGTTGTGAGAGTGTGGAACGAGCTGTCGAAGAAGTTTGAATGGCAGGGTTGTAGAGAGCTATGTTTCACATGCAGGTCGAAGTGAGTAGGCATTTTAAGTGGTTCAGCACAGACTAGATGGGCCAAAGGGCCTGCTTATGTGCTGTTCTTTTCTATGACCTCTGTAGCTCTATATCTGAGGCAAGTACTGTATATCCTTCCTGAGAGATTCAGAGACAGAACTGTACTCTGCGTCCTAAGTGCATTGTTATTCACATTCCCACTTTGACCCCAAGTAAGACTTAGACCCAATGCTTCAACATCAAAGCTTTTAAAGAGCAATAGGGCGAGAGTTTAGCTTTATCTGCCACATGTACATTGAAACATTCTGTGGTGTTTGCTTCAAGTCAAATCAGTGATGATTGTGTGGGGCGGTTGCAATGCTTTCCGCGCCAACACATCATGCCCACAATCACTAGCCCTCACTGTACGTATGTCTTTGGAATATGGGAGGAAACCAGGGCACCAGGAGGAAACCCACACGGTCACAGGGAATACGTACAAACTCCTTACAGGCATCAGAGTTTTAAACTCCACAAAATACAAGGGTTTCTTGGAGGGTGCACAGTATATATTTTGCTCTAGTCTTGGTGGCCCAGAGATGCAGCTGGTAGAGTTGGCGCCTTAGTTCCAGCAACCTGGTTCAGTTCTGACCTTTAGCACTGTCTGTGCAGAGTTTGCATGTTCTCCGTGTGACTGCATATGTTTCATCCAGATGCTTGGGTTTCCACCCATATTCCAAAGACATGCTGGCTGGTAGTTCAAGTGTCCTCTCTAAATTTTCCTTGGAATCTGTAGGACTTAGTGATGGAAGTGTGGGAGAATAAAATGGATTAGTATGGGATAATGATGTTGGATGACTGACATATATCTGTTGAGTGGAAGGTCTTGTTTCCCTGCTCTATGACGATATGGACCAAAGGTTTTGTTTCTGCGCTGTATGACAATATGAGTAGTTCAGCTATAGTTTAGACTGTGTTCATTGCCCTGCCAATGCGAAATGAGAATTTTCTTCAGCATCAGTCAGGAAAATAGGTTTTACTTCTGCCTTCAGTGAGCAAGGTGGTAATTTTACAATGCATTGTACATTCCTTGAACTGAAGGACAGCGATAAGGGTGTCTTGTTCAAACATGGAGTTACATGGCGAGCAGCCAGAAATTAGGCTGCCACAGAAATGTACTAGCTCATAGCAAAGACACACAAACAAACACCTGACTCTTCTCAATCTAATACAGTATGTGTATAAATGAATCCTGTATATGTTTGAAGAAATGAAATAATCACAGGGAAGTAACATTATTAACATGTGTACTTACATGCAAAGCACCCCAGCGACCTTTGCTGAATGGCAGGAGAGTGACGTGGGCAACAATAATGATATGTAATATGTCAATAGGTCAAACATCCATGAAAGCCTGAAGATCAAAGTCAAAGTCAAGTCCAATGGTCAAGGTCTCTGAGTTGGCTAGTCTGGAAGTTGGGGGCCTGATTTCTGGGAACCTGAGCCAGGGACTGAGGGTGGAGGCCTGTCTGTGTGTGTGGATAAGTGGGACAATGGGAGGGAGGAATGAGGACTCTCTTGTGGTTACGTTGTTTTGTTGCTGTGTTGTAGTTGCTTGCGTGTTCTACTGAACACAGTGGGCATGCTATGTTGGCACCAGAACGTGTGGTGACACTTGCTGGCTGCCTCCAGAATTTGCTTAGGTTGTGTTGGTCGTTAATGTAAATGACACATTTCTATTGTGGGTTTCGATATAGTCAGACTAGAAGGATTAATGATTTACAGAATGGACCAAACTGTGGACTTGGGTAAAGCAAAGGGAGGAGGTGTGTGCTTATGATTAATTCTTGTTGGTGCTCCAACTTGGCAATTCCATCAAACTCATGTTTCCCCGACTTGGAAAACTTAAAGATCAAATGCCGTCTGTTCTATTTACCTCAGGAATTCTCCTGTGTAATCCTGACTTCAGTTTACATACCACCAGCGACCGTAATCAAGCACTCACAATGCTGCACAATACTATCTCCAAACAAGAAACAGCCCAGCATGTAGGAGCAATTGTAAGGAAAGAATGGGAGCACCTCTACCTCCTTAGGAGTTTGAGAAGATTTGGCATGACATCTGAAACTTTGACAAACTTCTATAGATGTGTAGTGGAGAGTATATTGACTGGCTGCATCACAGCCTGGTATGGAAACACCAGTGCCCTTGAACAGAAAAGCCTAGAAACAGCAGTGAATACAACCCAGTCCATCATGGGATTATTTTTACTGGAAATCAATATTCTTTGATAATAAATGTAATTTGAATCTTTGAATCAGGTTGGAAGCTACCCAGACGGAATATAGGGTGTTGCTCTTCCACCCCAAGGGTGGCCTCACCTTGACACAATAGTGTACAATGTCCTGTGTATGTTACTCAAAATGGGTTTTTTTTGGTTAAGAGTAGGAATGCTTCTTTGTCTGATAAGTGTTTCTCTCGCAGTTGTTTTGCTTTATACTTGCTGATATGGTAATTGTATTCATTTGTTAACCAATGGGGAATGTTATTTTGTCTTGTGAGGCTGGGCACGTGGGGAAGGGGTTTTCGCGGGCTTTTGGTGGGGAGTCGGGAGGAAGACGCCGAGGAAGGTGGACGTGCGCTGCACTGCTCAGAAGACCACCGGGGGGTCCTAGGTGCGAAGACGAGGAGGTCGGAGGCAAGCGACGAGGGGTCGGATGGTTCGAAGGTTGAGCTCCAACGATGTGCACTAAACTGACTGAACTTTGATAAGTTGGCGCCTTTTGTTTTTTTCCTTGCATATATATTGTATTGCCTAATACTCTTTTAATTTTAGTAAACTCTTTAAAGTGTATTTCATAACGGTATTATGAAATGTATTATGTGGGTTTGATACTGTGGGCGGGCGCGAGGCATAAACTCGATTCTCACAGCACCTGCGTGTACGGGAGGCGGGGTTAGTGTGTGGCTGGATCTCCTTTTCCCCTAGACATATACCAGCCTGTTGGGTAAGTGTTACAATAGGAACAGGAATGGGAATTGGAATTAAAATGTTTGACCACCGGGAAACTCAGCTTGTGGCGGATGGAACGGAAGTGCTCAACGAAACGGGCCTCAATTTGTGACGGATCTCACCAATGTGGAGGAGGCTGCATTGGGAGCATCAGACATGATAGATGACCTCAGCAGATTCGCAGGTGAAGTGTTCCCTAATCTGGAAGGTGCCTGGGGCCCTGAATGGAGGTGAGGGAGGAGGTGAATGGGCAGGGGTAACACTTAGGCCGCTTGCAGGGATAAATGCTGGGAGGGATGATGTGTTGGATGCAGAGTCTCATGGCATGGTTGGTAAGGACAAAAGAAACTCTGCCACTTTTTGGGCAGTGGGAGGATTGGGTGAGGAGATGTGGATGAGGGAAGAAGGGAAACCCTATTCTTTGAAGAAGGAGGTCATCTCTGATTCCCTGGAAAGGAAAGCCATGTCCTGGGAACAGATGCGGTAGAGATGAAGAAACTGAGAAAAGGGAATAGCATTTTTACAGGACTTAGGGAAGAGGTATAGTTGAGATAATCGTGGGAATTGGTAGGTTTATAAACAGTTTATCTCCAGGGATGGAGTCAAAGCGATCAAGAAAAGGGAGGGAGGTGTCAGAAATGGACCAAGTGAATTTAAGGGCAGGGTGGAAGTTAGAAGCAAAATTGATGAAATTGACAAGCTCAGCATGGGTGTATGAAGCAGCATGACTGCAGTCATCAAAGTAGCAGAGGAAGAGGTGGAGAGCATTATTGGGGAAGGCTTGGAACATGGACAGTTCTACATAGCCAACAAAAAGGCAGGCCTGGCTGGGGCCCATGGGGTGCCCACAGTACCCCTCAAGTCTGGAGAAAGTGGGAGGAGCCAAAGGAAAAGTTGTTGAGGGTGGGGACCAGTTCTGCCAGATGGAGGAGGGTGGTGGTGGAGGGGAACTGGTTGTTTCTTTTATTGAGTAAGAAGCAGAGAGCTTTAAGGCCTTCTTGATAGAAGTGTATGGGACTGGACATCCATGATGAAAATGAGGCGGTCAGGGAAAGTTACTGAGGAGACTGGGAGCATGGAAAGTGTTGCAGATATAAGTGGGAGGGGACTGAACCAAGGGGGATAGAATGGAATCAATATAGAGAACACGAGTTCAGTGGGCCAGGAGCAGGCAGGGACAATAGGCCTACCCAGACAATCAAGATTGTGGATCTTGGGTAAGAGGTAGAAGCAAGCAGTGGGGGTAAGGGAACTATGAGCCTGGTGGCAATGGATGGGAGTTCTCCAGAGCTGATGAGGTCAATACTCATTTCTCTCTCCTCACCTTTTTATTCTGGCTTCTGACCCTTCCTTTTCAGTCTTGATGAATGGTCTTAGACTGAAATGTTGACTGCTTGCTCCCTTCCATAGATGCTGCATTTTGTGTGTATTACTCTGGATTTCCAGAATCTGCAGGATCTCTTGTGTTTATGATCCCCAGTTAATGCTGACCCTGCTGCCGTTTTTTTACAGGAGACAGCTGCAGGCTTCTAAAGCACCTGCACATTTCGGGTGGCCAGGCCAACTTAATATCAAGTTCAAGTTTAATTGTCGTTCAACCCATACATGAATACTGTACAGTCAAACAAAACAGCGTTCCTCCAGGGCCAAGCTGCAAAACACAGCACTAACAGCCCACAGCACACATGGCACATATACAGTAGTTATGATAGCAGGAAAACATACAGTCACAAAAAAATAACATAGCCCAACTTGCTGATTGGCACAGCCTGTAGATTGATGGTGCAGGAAATATTGACTTGGTCCAGCTTGTTCCCCACTGAGTAAACACTAGAGGGCAGCACCAACAGGAGCCCCCAACCCACAGAGGCCTCTGCTCTCTCCCACACTGCCCCAGCATTTCCTCTCCTGGGTGACGGCAACAGGCGACACTGTGGCACGAGGGCCTGATCAACTTTACTCACCCATCACTGAACGCTTCCCACAATCTATGGACTGACTTTCAAGGACTCTTCATCTCATGCTCTGAATGTTTATTGCTTATTTATTCATTATTATTTTTTTCTGTATTTGCACAGTTTTTTAATAATTTGCACACTGGTTGTCCGCACTGTTAGTGTAGTCTTTGATTGATTCTATGATTTATTTTCATTGATTGAGTCTATTATGGTCATTGGATTTATTGAGTAATGTAGAATATTACAAGAATACTACACGTGTTGAATCTCAGGGTTGTATATGGTGACATATATGTACTTTGACAATAATTTACTTTGAACCTTTGGTCTACACAGCAATCGAGGCAATAACACAGCTCCTACGCTGTTGGTCTCGCCAATGAACCAGGGAACTGTACTTGTAGTATTCTACATTACCAATATCCAGCGGGGTTTTGTGATCACAATAAAAGTGTCCAGGACTATCATTTGCACTGCCTGTTGTACGCAACGCCTCCACTGCCCAACAACAGTGTGCAACAAGTCCAGACAACAACACAGTATGCAGCTCTGTCACCGATCAAGCAACTCGCTGATGGGGTGGACCTGCAGTACTTGATGCTCTTAATATCCAACAGTGTCTTGTGATCGTAAAAAAGATGTAAAAGATGAGCGATCACACCTTTGATTGGACCCGGAGAGGCCATTGGGCTTCTGCGCACTGCCATCTTACCCGAAGCAATGGAACGTGTATGAGGTTGGAGAAATCTGTCATCTCTCTCTCTCTGCTGATTTAAAATCAGGCACCAGGGGGCTCTATAAGCCACCAACATTGACATCCCCTTCTCTAGGGTCACAGCATAAAGTTGTGAAAGTGTATGTGGTCACCTGCACACAATACCAACATCCTGCTCTTTGTTCAGTTTGTTATCAGGGTGGCATCCAATACCATCATTACATAAATATTTAACTGATACTGTTTAACACTTCTGGTGACTCAAGTACCAAAATCAGCTCATTTCAAATAGTACTGCACAGCACAGGATACTCGATAGAGATATGATGGAGCCTCCTAAAGGTTTTGAAGATTATGAAGGGTGAAAAAGACTTTCAAGATAGCTGGCAAGGCAGTGAGAACAGTGAGTTAGAGCAACGTTTGAAAATGGAATTTTGAGGCACTAACCTCTGTATCTATTAGTGAAAGAATTAATTTCAAAGTAGAAAAGGATATAACTGAGGCATGCAGAGCAAGGCAATAATTTAAGCCTACTTTAAGAAGAACTCTACAAGACACAATAGGCCAATTAACCCTTTTCTAATCTAAACTTCTGTGGCTCAAGGCAGAATTCCAGACAAAGGCCTAGCTTTCTTGTTGGGCTGGAATTCAAGTACAGGTTGAGTACCCCTTATCCCAAATCCAAGGTCTGAAATTTGAATTATTTTTTAAGTGCTGACATGACATCACAGATGGAAAATTCCACAAGGTGCTGCTAAGACTGCCAGGCGATGCAGCACAGATAGTTCTGAGAAGTGACCTCACATACGTAATGAACAGAGGTTAATGAAAAATAGAAAATCACTGCATAAGGTGAAAAATGAAGCTCTTGATAATGTACTGAAAGAGCGGATTCATCAGCATCACAGTGAACATATATCGCTTAACGGTATGCTGATCAAAGGTCTATCACAACAACCTGATAATTGAAGGTAATTGTGAATATTCAACAGGCTGGTACAGAAATTTAAGAAAAGGCACGGCATTAAAAATTTTTAAAGCATCTGCTGATCACAAAAATATAACACCAGAAAAGTCTATGATGCTGATTGTTTTTATAACTTACACAATGGCATTAAATTTTTAGATTTGCTGATGAAAATCTAACACCAGAACAAGTCTACAATGCTGATTATTTTTGTACCTTACATAAAACCTAAAAAAATTTAAAATACAGTGTACTATAACCTTTTAATCAAAACACAACATCGTAGGTGGAGACTGAAAGCCTGCCTTAGTTTGTTGCTGTTCAACAGATGATTCAGGTAGTCTCCTGATGCTGTTGTGCTGTTTTTGTTACCCGGCACTCAATATATTTTCTTTATATTAATGGTGTGCAATAATTTTTACTGTTAAGTACATGTGTGATGAACAAGTGTAAGACAAAGGGTGATTACCGGTAGCACATAGATTCAGAGTCAGAAATGATGGTGATCCCAAGCTATCTCATTATATATTCCAAAATCCAAAATCTGAAACATTTCCAGCCCTAAGCATTTTGGGTAAGGGATACTCAACTTGTACCTGTTTTGAAATTAAAGTTTTGCTTTAGTGAATGTGTTTTCAAAATTGTATGGGAACATTCCTGAACTGGCGGATAAACTGGAAATGATCATTTCTGCCTCAGAGTATATAGGAATTGCCCAGAGTCTTGTACTTTCAGGAGTCATATTTTGCATAAAAAAGAGATTGTTGCGGTTGTTGGAACCTGATTATTGCAGAACCAGGGGCCTAAAATCATAAGACCATAAGACATAGGAGCAGAATTAGGCCATTCCATCATGGTTGATATATTATCCCTCTCAATCCCATTCCCCTGTCTTCTCCCCATAACCATATAACAATCAATCAATCACAGCACGGAAACAGGCCGTTCTGGCCCTCCTAACCTTTGACACTGTTACTAATCAAGAACCTATCAACCTTTGCTTTAAATATACCCAATGACTTGGCCTCCATAGCTGTCTACGGCAATGAATTCCAGGGATCCACCACCCTCTGACTAAAGGAATTCTTCCTCATCTCTAATCTATGGGGACGTCCCTCTATTCTCAGGCTGTGCCTTCTGGTCCTAGACTCACCCGCTGTAGGAAACATCCTTTCAATGTCCATTCTATCTAGGCTTTTCAATATTCAATAGGTTTTAATGAGATCCCCCTCATTCTTCTAAACTCCAGTGAGTACAGGCTCAGAGCCATCAAAAATTCCTCATACATTAAACTCCTTCATTCGCAGGATAATCCTCATGAACCTCTTCTGGACTCTGTCCAATGCCGGCACTGTCATGGTCCGGATCGGTTCCCCTTTAAATTTAGTTAGGTTGCAATCCGGACCATTGACTCCTTGTTCCCGTCTAATTCCGTTTCACGCGTCCCTTGAGCTCGGCAATCAAGGTAATCTACCCTCGGCCCGAACCGGCAGCTTATAAGCCCCTGGCTTTAGCCGTTCGGGGCGAGAGTGTTAAGAAGCCAGAGTGATCCAGCCCGCATCGGAGTACCAGCAATTCACCTTCCGTCGCCAGAGTGATCCAGCCCGCATCGGAGTACCAGCAATTCACCTTCCGTCACCAGAGTGATCCAGCCCGCATCGGAGTACCAGCAATTCACCTTCCGTCACCAGAGTGATCCAGCCCGCATCGGAGTACCAGCGATTCACCTTCCGTCACCAGAGTGATCCAGCCCGCATCAGAGTACCAGCGATTCACCTTCCGTCGCCAGAGTGATCCAGCCCGCATCGGAGTACCAGCAATTCACCTTCCGTCGCCAGAGTGATCCAGCCCGCATCAGAGTACCAGCGATTCACCTTCCGTCGCCAGAGTGATCCAGCCCGCATCGGAGTACCAGCAATTCACCTTCCGTCGCCAGAGTGATCCAGCCCGCATCGGAGTTCCAGCAATTCCCCTTCCGTCACCAGAGTGATCTAGCCCGCATCTGAGTTCCAGCAATTCACCTTCCGTCGCCAGAGTGATCCAGCCCGCATCGGAGTACCAGCAATTCATCTTCCGTCACCAGAGTGACCCAGCCCGCATCGAAGTACCAGCAATTCACCTTCCGTCGCCAGAGTGATCCAGCCCGCATCGGAGTACCAGCAATTCACCTTCCGTCGCCAGTGTGACCCAGCCCGCATCGGAGTACCAGCAATTCACCTTCCGTCGCCAGAGTGGTCCAGCCCACATCGGAGTACCAGCAATTCACCTTCCGTCGCCAGAGTGGTCCAGGCAAGGTCAATCTGCCAGGGGTGAGTGGAAGACAGAGTCCTGACTCGATGTTCCTGCCCGTTGTCCATGTCTACCTTTTGAAGAGTCCCGGCTCGGTGCCTGAGCGGAAGGAGGAGTCCTGGTTCAAGATTCCTTGTCCTGTGTTTTGGTGTCCACGTTTCTAGCTGCAGCGATCCATGGTATCCAAGTATCAGGTGACAGTGAAACAAGGTCCACTGCGATCCAAGTCCCTCGTCCCCTAGCCCGAGGTTCGTGTTTCTCTTTGTCCTTGATTTCCCAATCCTCTGTGTAGCAAGTAATAAACGCTATTTTATTGTACCTAAGAAAGACGTGTTCGTGTCCTGCGTGTGGGTCCTCTCCCAGCACCCTTGTCCCCACCTCGCCACAGGCACATCCTTTCTTAGATAGGGAACTAAGGCCACTCACAATACTCCGTGCAGTCTGACCGTTGCCTTATAAAGCCTCAGCATTACATCCTTGCTTTTATATTCTAGTCCTCTTGAAATAAATTCTAACATTGCATTTGCCTTCCTCACTATTGACTCAACTTGCAAGTTAACTTCTAGGGACTTCTGCACAAGGACTCCCAAGTCGCCTTGGTACCTCTGAAAACAGTCTACTGCTTTATTCCTTCTACCAAAGTGCATGACCATACATTTCCCTGCACTGTATTCCATCTGCCACTTCTTTGCCCTTCCTCCCAATCTGTGTCAGTCCTTCTGTAGACATTGTTGTAGCCCCTTAGGGCAACATCCTATACTCAACCATAGTCAGCAGTGTTATCAATAATGGTCTCAGCCTGAAACGTCGACTGTTTCTTTCTCTCCATAGATGCTGCCTGACCTGCTGAGTCCTCCACTATTTTGTGCGCGTTGTTCTAGATTTCCAGCATCTGCAGAATCTCTTGTGTTTATAATCATGTTCCCTGACTCATTATTACATAGGGTCAAATTGTGAGTGTTTGCTGTTGCGCTGTGTTCAGTTCCATTTGCAATTCCTTAGCGGGGGAAAAAGAAGACATACAGTGTCCTCAAACAACAAGACCCGAATGCCATTCAGGCATTGAGTGAAAAGTAGCTTGTTGTCTTTGCTGTACAAGTGCTGGACAGTAATCATTCCAACACGAAAGAAGAAAGAATTCAACTGCATATTCAGATTGATGTCAACTATGGTGGTGTCATCACCTGAGCAGTTTATCCAGCTCTTCTCCCTGTAGTGTTCAATCAGTGGACCTAATCTACAGAACCTGTGTATGAGAATCTGGCCAACCTCTGCTGCCTACATAGGAGAACATAGTTGGCCTTCAATATGCAGATTATACCCGTGCAGGTGTGTACTTGGAGGCTGAGCTCCGAGTTATTATGGCCTCTTTTAATAAACTGACTTAGGGAATGGGCCTTGCAATTAAATGCACAAACAAAGGTATTTTACCTCTCTTCCATTAGAACTGAGCTATCTGGGAATACAGGTCCATAGTTCCTTGAAACTGGTGTCACAGGTAGATAAGGTTGTAGAGAGAGCTTTTGGCACATTGCCTTCATAAATCAAAGTATTGAGTACAGGAGTTAGAATGTTATGCAGAAGTTGTATAAGATGTTGATGAGGCCTGAATTGGAGTATTATGTGCAGTTTTGGTCACCTACTTCAGGAAAGATATCAGTAAGTTTGAAAGACAATGGAGAAAATTAATAAGAATTTTGCTGGGACTTGAAGACCTGGGTGATAGAGGAAGGCTGAATAGGTTGGGAATTTATTCCCTGGGGTGTAGGTCAACAGGTCAGAGAAATGTATACAATAGACATCCTGAAATTCTTTTTCTTTGCAAACATCCACAAAAACAGAGGGGTGCCCCAAAGAATGAATGCCAGTTAAAACGTAAGAACACCAAATCCCCCCCCAACTTCCCCTCCCACGCACAAGCAGCAGTAAGACAACGACCCCCCCACCAGCAAAAAAGCATCAACACCCCCCCCCCACCAGGCACTCAAGTGTGCAGCAAAGCATCAATAAAGACACAGACTTGCAGTTCCCCAAAAACTTCTCGTTCACCTGATAACTCGACATACCACAGCCTCTCTCTCCCTAATAAGGAAAAAGGGGTGTCTCCGTTTCACAGTGAGAGGGAAGACATAACAAAGCAGCTCGCTCATCTGCAATGTTAAAAGTCTGTTGTGCCGCTTCTTCCGAGCTCTGCGCCCAGAGAGTTGACCCCAGGAAAGTGCAGCCCTCCAGATACACAACCCCCAGTGGCTAACCCGCTGCTCCGTGTTCTCCCGCAACACTTCGGTCAGGGTCATCAGCCTAGAGTCAGCACGTCCCCAGAGCCACAAAATCCCGGAAGCCTGAAGGCGCTCGTCTCCCAGGCTGTATCCTTGGGTTATCAAAAAGCAGCTGGTCGTGAGGCCCTGACAGCGGCTCCCATTCTCGCAAAGAACTGAAGTCAGAGTGAAACTCCAGGTCAGGGTCTTGAAAACAACCTCACCGCCACCCCCCCCCCCACACCCTGAACAGGAAGAAACAAGATATCAAAAATAGAAATAAAGCTGTTTCCAAAGATGCCAGCAAAGGAGTCGCCATTTAGCACCATCTTAATTTCGTTCAACCTGTGTAGGAGAATGAGGGGTGATTTGATAGAGGCATTTGTAATTATGGCTGGAATAGACAGGGTAAATGCAAGCAGGCTTATTTGACTGAGGTTGGGGGAGACAAGAACTGGAGGTCATGGGTTATGGGTGAAAGGTGAAATGCTTAAGGGGTACATGAGAGGGAACTTCTTCACTCAGAGGACAATGAGAGGGTGGAATGAGCTGCCAGCGGAAATGGCATTTTCAACATTAAGATAAGTTTGGATAAGTGCATAGATGGGAGGGGTACAGAGGGCTATGGTCCAGTTGCAAGTCAATGGGAATAAGCAGAATAATAGTTCAGCATGGACTGGATGGGCCAAAGGGTCTGTTTCTGTGCTGAGGAGCTCTCTGACTCTACCCTCACTGTATAACATCACCGTACAACAATAAAGGTCTGCGACATATTATAATATTGACTTTACCACTTCAAAATCCTTATATGTTGACTTGAATCAAGTCCTGATTTCTCATTAAGTATCATCAGAAATTCATCCCCAGTTTAAGAGGTATATTAAGGACCACTTGAATGAGATAAGTGATTCTGCATCTCACCCACTTTATATCTGAACCGAATGTTCAGTCAAGACAGAAGCAGAATGATACAAGAACTAGTATCTTATTCTGATCAAATTCAGGAATCTATGAACAAAATCTCTAGGAAAATTCTTCAGCACTTTTTTTTTGAAAATGCATTACCTTGAGAGCTTGCTTCTGATGACTTTTTCATTTTACCTTAGGATTGAAATGGGGAAGAGGCAGTCAGTCGAGTCTATGCCGGCTGAGTGTTCCCATTAGTACCATTTCTTGTTTTATTTTCCTGTAGCATATTCTCACCTTGATTCTCCTCCCACTCACCTAAGTTAGTGGTGATTTACAGCCCCTTCCAAGTTCTCACTTATTAAACTGCTTTAGTTTCCACAGATGACATTTTGAGGAGACCATTGACATGCTTTCCCAACTATAAGTTGCTGTGCCACAATATTCTGTGCATACATCTTGCCAGAGAAACAGCAGATCTTCTAGGATCGACTAGATTCTGCTTATCCCTCAATAGGAATTTGCTGTGGTCTGTTGGAGTGACATGCAATAAAGAACAACATTGAACAATTATAAAGAATTATATAACAAATAAAGTTGGAGGTTAAAATACAGAAATGGAATAGAATGAGCACCAATACGTAAGTAACTAGAATGGTTGATCTGATGAATTGCTTGGGGAAGAAACTTTTAAGATGGTGTGTACTTTCTGTTTTAATAGTCTCATAGTGCTTTCCATAGGGAGCTTTTGGAAAAGACACTTTTCTGGATGGATAGATAGAACATAAAACATAGAAATTTACAGCACATTACAGGCCCAATGTTGTGCCGACCATGTAGCCTACTCTAGAGACTGCCTAGAATTTCCCTACCGCACAGCCCCCTATTTTTCTAAGCTCCCATGTACCTATCTAAGAGGCTCTTAAAAGACCCTAATGTATCCACTTCCACCACCATCACCAGCAGCCCATTCCACACACTCACCACTCTCTGTGTGAAAAACTTACCCTTGACATCCCCTCTGTACCTATTTCCAAGCACCTTAAAACAATGCCCCCTCGTGTTAGCCATTTCAGCCCTGGGAAAAAACCTCTGATTATCCACATGATCAATGCCTCTCATCATCTTACACACCTCTATCAGGTCACCTCGCATCCTCTGTGGTTCCAAGGAGAAAAGGCCAAGTTCACCCAACCTATTCAGAATCAGAATCAGGTCTATTGTCACCAAAATGTGAAATTTATTAACTTATCATAAGGTACACCCTCCAATCGAGGCAACGTCCTTGTAAATCTCCTCTGCACTCTCTCTATAGTATCCACATCCTTCTTGTAGTGAGGTGACCAGAACTGATGTAGTGTTGTCAATGATTTTCCTGCCTGCTGCTTTGTCCAGTGTGGTGTTATCGTGAGTCAGGTGTCAGAACGTGATTGGACCGAGTTGTGAGCATGCGCAGAACTGATAGAATGTTCAGGAAGCTTGTGTGTTAAACGTGTTTGCTGTTTGCTGTTAAATAAAAATTATAGTTTTAATTCTTCCAGAATATGGTTTGTTCTTAGTAAACCACGGTACGTACAAAGAACACAGCATACTGGACACATTAAAGTCCTGCAGTGATGGTAGACTGGAGCCAATGACACTTTCTGCTGTCCTGACAGTTCACTGAAGTGTCTGTACTGTATATTGTGAGAGGATATTGTGGCAAATGGGACAGTAATGGAGGATGTGAGGATGCACTCTCTGATGGCACTGTAGAATTGCACCAGTGTGTTCTGAGGAAGATGGCAGAATGGTGGAATAACCTTTCAAATGAAGGTATTAATTCTCTAATTTTGGCTGCAGTGGAATGTTATTTGACTAGGATTTAGTGATATTTACCAGCACTAATGCCATGAGGATAGCTTTGCAGAGCCCACTCAGCAAGTCTTGTTAAATCTGATTCTGAGTCTGAGAGCATGTGGTCCTTCTGGTTTCGTTCCCATTGCTGTGTTCTGGGAAGGAATGTTGTTGAATCCGTGCTTTCCCTTCAAGCATATCAGCACATTTCTTGCAGATGTTGGAAAGGCTTTGGAGAGTCAAGAGATGAGTCACTCACTGCAGGATATCCAACCTCTGGACGTTGACAGTGGGAGGCTCGGTGATGGTAATGCCACTGGATGTCAAAGAAGGTGGTTAGAGTCTCTCTCTCTCGCCATTACCTGGCATGTGCGGTATCAATGTTACTTGCCATCTATCTGTCGACTGTTGAACATTGTCCAGGTCTTGTGGCAAGTCTTATCTCAGGACAGCACTGAATATTCTGGCAAATAGCCCCACATCTGACCCCATGGAAATGAGGAATTCATTGTCAAAGCACCCGAAGATGCTGGTCCCAGGAAGTTTCTGTTTTGAAATTTTGTAGCAATGGCCTGAGGCTGTAATATTTTCCAAATCTGGTCTGATTTCAGATTTTAATATAGTGCCAGACTTAATCTATCCTCCACATACATAATTATTTAGTACAGACTAAACTCAACAATAACCTAATCAACGTTGGATTGAGACAAAGGTTATTATTTGATCTCGAGATACACCATGGTAACAGCCTTTCTGACCCAATGTGTTTATGCCACCCAGTTTTACCCATGTGATCATTTAAACGACTAATCTGTACAGCTTTGGAATATGGGAGGGAAGTGGAGTACCCAGAGGAGACCGTAGGGCTCACGGGGAGAATGTACAAACTCCTTACAGACAGAGCTGGAATTGAACCCAGGTTGCTGGCATTGTAATTGCATTACGCTGTCTCCTGTACCACTGTGCCACCCAAGATCAGAACATTCAATGCATCAATAATTAGAAAGACACAAGAGATTCTGCAGATGCTGGAAATCTGGAGCAACACACACAAAAAGCTGGAGGAATGTTGTGTGTTGCCTTATTCCAGGAGAGAGAGGGGGGAGGGAGAGAGAGGGAGGGAGAGAGAGGGAGACAGAGAGGGAAAATAATTATAGTCATTTTATTTTAGTTTTTCCTCGTCTGTCCTGATGCTTCTCACTGTAGCTTGATATCAAATGTGGTTTCATTTGACACTGGTAATGTGCCTTCTGATGTTTCATTATGCCAGTTATCACATAAATGGAAGTTGTCATCGTAGCTTGAAGTTGAGCAGCAGAAAAAGGCAGTGAAAGTTGTCAGATTATCTTTTTAAAAAAAACTCAGTTCATTAGCATCCTTCGGAGTTGAGAATCCTCGGGTGGAGTAACTTCAGTCCCTCACAATGTGGTAAATTTTTAATGTGATTATGGCTGGCTCATGAGAGCCACAAACATTCCAGGAAGAAATCTAAAAATAATTAAACTACTGCCCTTGTAATAATATCAACAAATGTTTTTCCTCTCACTTATACAACAGTGTTAGGGTATTGTGGTACAGCATGAATATTCAAAACAATAAACAGACCAAAATTCCCATATCAATCTTTTTGTTTTCTAGACTGAGATTTCAAACAACAATTTTATTTTGAGCAAGCTGACTGCCACAAGAATGAATCATTAACAAACTTCTAACCCGTTGATCTGGAATGCTCCTCTGCTGCTTTAGAGCAGACATTTGCCTTTCCTTTAAAGCAAGGTCATGCCACTAAAATAAATAGAGATAATTGTTTAGAAATTCTACCTTGTCGATGTGCATTGTATACCGTCTGTGAAATTCAGAGGCAGAGTTCATCTTGCTGACATTAACATACGGCTTAAACACAAGAGATTCAGCAGATGCTGGAATTCCAGAGTAACACACACAAAATGCTGGAGGAACTCAGCAGGTCAGGCAGCATTTGGAGTCCTGATGAAGGTTTTGCCCCTAAGCTCCGACTCTATACTCCTTCCCATAGATGCTGCCTGCCCTGTTGAGTTCCTCCAGCAGTTTGTGTGTGTCACTGCTACAGAGCAATGTTCAGAGCCACTGATCAGGGATGAATTTCTGAACAGTAGTGTTTGCTATGAGTCATTTCAGAGTCTAACTGTGTAAGGAGCACAGAATGAAAAAGTTCTTCTAGGTTTGCAGTTGAAACATGAAAAAGACTTTCAGCAGTGGCATTAATACTTCTTTCCTGATCTATGCCATAAAATAACTTACACGACAAATTAGAATTAACTACAGAAATTTAATAAATACAACCTCAGAAATGTTTCTGTGGAGGAGAGCCAAAATTTAGGCCCTAGACACACAAGGTCAATAAACTGCTTAGGGCAAATGTCTTGTTCTGTTAATAATATACAAATGGAAATAACTCAGTTTGTGTGAGAGGAGAACTGAAGATAAGGGCGTGAGACTGAGAAAGAGAGAGAATGAGTGAGGGAGGGAGGGAGGGAGGGAGGGAGGGAGAGAGAGAGAGAGAGAGAGAGAGAGAGAGAGAGAGAGAGAGAGAGAGAGAGAGAGAGAGAGAGAGAGAGAGAGAGAGAAAGAAATAGAGAATTTAGTTGATTAAACAAAATAACCTAGAACTTAGAAACAAAGCTTTCAGTCCAATTGGTCTGTACTTTGTATTTATGTTCCAGAGAAATCTCCAACTGTACTTCATTTTATTGCTGACTGATAGCTGTTGGAAAGAGTCAGCACAAAATTAAATCACCAATTTTTTGCCTCGCCTTCACTATGAGAAGTGAGACTTACTATTTTCTGATTGCTCTTGGTATGTAGACTTTGCTGGCAAATCCATTTTTTTTTTGGCTCTTTCTAAAAGCTTTAAGAATGTGGTGAAAATCCATCCTTCTGGAACATTGCCATTTCTGAGCTTTTGCAGTTCTTAGGGTATTGTTAGGCAGGGGGTGCCAGCATTTCAACCCGATGAAAATGAGGTTCAAAGAATCAGATAGCAAAAGAGCAACCACACTTATTTCTGCAAATTCCTCACCTTCAAATCCCTGTCCAAATCCCTTTTAAAATTATTTATGGAATTATTCCCAAAGCCTTTACAGACTTCAGCTATTTCCTTTCTGAAAAATATTCTCACTTGCTCTTTGACTTTTGTGCCAAAGACTTCAAACGTCTCACAATAGATACAATTTCACCATCTTTCAAAATATTTCTGCATCTTGAAGAAGCTTTATGAAGGCATCAAACCACCTTGCCATCCACAACAATTTGTGACATGAGCACCTGGGATACTTGCCCTAATCGGGATGGTGGGTGAATTAAAGAATTCAAGGGTATGCCCTGTACCTGGTTCTACATCCTTCAAACTGCAACCCGTTATGAATTTAAAGGTGATGTCAAAAAAAGACAAGTTGAATTATTGCTATGTATTTTACAGTAAACTAATGATGGAAGAAATTTTCAAAGTTCAAATTTATTATCAAAGTATGTATACCATATCCAACCTTGATACTCATCTCCTTGTACGCAGCCACAAGACAAAAAACAATAGAATTCACAAAAAACAACACAACAAAGACTGACAGACATCCAATGTGCAAAGAGGACAAATCATACAAATAATCAGAATAAATAAACATATAATACATAGAAAATGAGCTGCAGATTTCCCAAATCTGCGGAGTATGCTCAGCACTGAGGCAAGTTCAATTCAATTCAAGTTTAATTGGCATTCAACTGTACATGAATACTCATGAATGCAGCCAACAAAACAGCGTTACTCCGGGGTCAAGATGCAAAACACAGTACCAACAGTCACACACAGCACAAAACACACACAGGACAGCAGGCACAAATGGTATTACAGTCGCGCAATAAGAATCCCAAAACTTGCACCATCAATCCACGGTCAAGCACAATAGAGCCCGTCTCCCACTGAGTGAACACTGGGGGGGGGCAGCACCAACTCCAGGCTGCACACCACGTCACACCGCCCCCCCAGTGGAACATAATCTAGTCTAGGAGCCCAGTGGCTTCAGGGCAGCAACAGCTCCCAAACCGGATGACATGGGACTCAAGACTCCTGCACCTCCCACCCAATGGTAGTAGTGAGAAGAGAGGCACACAGAAAGTTCTTGCGTACGTATGAATGGAACAGTGCTATTGATGAAGACTACTGAACTAAATTCAGGCATTTTTGGTGAGCTTACTGAAAACATTATCAACTCCACTGCTTAGAAATTAGGTGGTAATAATTGAAAATATCATATCGGTGGTCATTTCATTCCATTTTCAGTCATGAAAGCTGCTTTAAGTTCAAATAAATAGAAAATCAGAGTCACAGAATGGAAGGAAGCTCTTTGACTCACTGAGTCAACTTCCAAGGAATAAGGCAAGGCTAAATGTTGTGTCACAGGAGAGCTTGAAATAAACAAGGCGGTATGTACTGACCGTATATAAGCCAGTTCCTTCTGTACTTTTTATTCACATCTTCCACATGATATACATATTTTAAAATGTTCAACATAGCTTTTGCAAAGGTCCTGCAAGGAGATCTCAGAGGGGCGTTCAAAACCATAAACCTCAAAGAATTATTAGAAGCAAATTGGATCCACTAACAACTATAAAATGAGGGTGACTGACAGAAGGTATTTTTAGTGAGCTGCTAATGCTCTCGTGAATTGACAATATTATTTCATTCATAAGTATGCGACGATTTTGGAGTCACTATGCACCAAGGGGCATCACGTCAGTCATGCTCTGGACAAGAGTAACCGTCCTGTTCTCTCCCCGGCCCTGTGAATTCTTTTCTCTCAGATGCTTACTCAGCTCCCTTTTTGAAGCTCTGGGTCTATCACTACACCAGCTAATGCATTCACCTCCAAAAGCATTTCCCTCGAAGTCATACACCACCCTGACTTGGATACATTACCATCTCTTCATTGCTCTTGGCTCTAAATTCTGCAACTTCCATTCCAGTTGTGGGAGGTGCGTCCTCAGAAGGGCTGCAGTTGTGTGTGGGTGTCTCAGTACCAGCTTCTCAAGGGAGAGGAATGAGCCTTGCCCACAGTGCTGGGAACCTAAAAAGTGAATAAGCAAATCTTTTTCCCTTTTCCTCTGTGAATGCTAGAAATTGCGAATGGAGTAAAATCCTGAAAATATTTCACATGGTCATGTTATGCCAACAATTCCAGTAAAGGCTGTTTGTTGGGGATATAACACACTTCAAGTCAAGTCAAGTCACTTTTTATTGTCATTTCGACCATAACTGCTGATACAGTACACAGTAAAAACAAGACAATGTTTTTCAGGACCATGGTGCTACATTAAGCAATACAAAAACTACACTGAACTACATAAAACAACACAAAAAACGACACTACACTACAGACCTACCCAGGACGGCAGGTCATGTTATGCCAACAATTCCTGTAAAAGCTGTTTGACGGGTATGTAACATACTTATCACACTGTCAACATCACTCTGTTCATGAGCTGCTGCTGGGACTGAGTGTGATGACTGGAAAATAGTATACTATTATGTGGTACTTTTCAAAGAAGATTGAAGACATTCCCTGTCATTTTCTACCGTTCCTAGAAAGCTCAGATTGAATCTTGTATTAGTCTGAAAGAAACTGAGTGACTCTTTTCCTAAACGAGTGAGCTCAGAAGCCCTCAGGGGGCATCTGCATTAGTATTGTGTGGGTTTGATTTCACTCCCAAATAAGAGCGCTAGTGATTTTGTCTTGGCCTGTCCACGATTATTCTTTTATCATGTAAATACATCATTCATTCTGTAAGTTAGGATAACTCATGCAGATCAGAGGATAACAGGGTGGCACAATAGTGTAGCAGTGAGCACATTGCTTTATAGTGGCAGCCATCACCGATCAGAGTTCAGTTCCCGTCCTTCCCACTCTCATGGGTTTTCTCTTTTCTCCCACACTCTGGAGATGTACAGGTTAGGGTTGGTGAGCTGTGGACGTCTGATGTTGCGATGGTGACACTTGCGGGCTGCCCAGCACCATCCTCACTGATTTGATTTGACACAAGCGATGCACTTTCTTTGTATGTTTTGATGTGCATGTGGCTAATTGTAGGAGCCATGCATCTGTTTTTGATCTGCATTGTATTCTGTGTTGTGTATGTATTATGTGTATTATGGTAACAAAGCACATGAATGGTAAAAGCAAAGGGAATAAGTTACGTATTCGTACTTTGTTCTGGGTAGTTTGGATCTGGGATTGATGGAATCATATCTTTGTTGACTGCTTAGTTACACTTAATTATGCTTAACGTTGTTTAATTGCATTTAAAGTCACTTAACTCTTCGATTAAGTCCACTGAAGTACATTTCGTATGGCTAGCTTTAGTTTCATAAGTTTCATCGCTTCAAGATTGTTTTGCTAGTTACTAATAAAGGATCGAATGCAGCTCTTCGACTTTTGGGACATTATTATTGGAGTGATCACAAGGAAAGCAATCCATGGGGGTCGCCAGCAGCATTGGTTTGTTAGAGTTTGCCTCTGCACTGATCCTTAAATCCATGTTTATGTGTTGGTAAGGAGGGTACCAGAAGTGATTGAATTGTACAATCTTAAAGTGGAAAAATTGGAAACTTTGATGTGGAAGTATTGGAAATGAGGACAAATTGTTCTTATAAAACTACAATGAATGAAGAAAACACTCACAGATTGTCAAAGGTATGATGACTGTCTCCTTCTGAAATACTCACCATTGCAAAGCCTGCTTTGGGTTAATTCATTTTGTTTCCCAGTGGTTTGGAGCAGGAGCTAGCACCACGCAGCCTGTAGTAGAATCATGTACAATAAAGACCCTTCAGTCCGACCAGTACATGCTGACCATGGTGCCCACCCAGCCAGTCACAATTTCCTGCGTTCAGCCCATTTCCCCTGAGTCCCACCACCCATGCACCCATCCAACTACTTCATAAATGATGCTATTGTAACGGCCTCAACCACTTCCTCTGGCAGCTGTAAGGAAAATATTTTAAAATTCATTCCCTGTTCTTTTCTGATTCAGCACCAAGAGGTGTCTGCAAACAAAGGAGGCTCTGTGCGAGCATTCAAAGTTATAAGAAATTACTTTATCAGAGTAATATAATGAATAATATACGGAAAGAAAACAAAACTATTGATAAAGTAGAAAGAGACAAAATAATATTTATCAACCAATTACCAAGCCACGCCACATAGTACTCTGCCAAAGGGAACTACAAATGTCCGGCTGCTTTTTCTGTCTCTCTCTCTCTCCTTTTCTCAATATCTTTGTCTCTATATCCAGCTCTTAGCAACAGCTGCGACCCAGCCTAAGAGAAGATTCCCACTTACACAAAGAAATTTCCCCTTTTTTTGACCCTCCAAGACCCCTTACTCAAATATTTTTCCAGACAAACATGTTTTCCTTTATTATCTGCTCTCAAGGCTGTAGACTGCTACTCACACAGAGTTCCCAAAGCCTTGCTGTGGACTGGTTCCCTTGTACTTTCTCAAAACATTCCCACATCCCAGACTAACAAGATTTTGTTTTACCGCCTTCTACTTGTGTTACACATTTTAGTATGTACCAAAGAGGAATCAAGTTTAACTCTTTGCTCACAGCCACTCATTCTACACACTCACCACCCTCTGTGTGAAAAGTTGCCCCTCAGGTCCCTTTTAAATCTCCCCCTCTCACCCTAATGCTATGCCCCCTGGTTTGAGCCTTGCCTACCCTGGGGAATAGACTCTTACCATTCATATATCTATGCTCTCATAATCTTAAGCACTTGTGCAAGGTTGTCCGTCATTCTCCTATGTTGCAAGGAGTAAAGACTAGCCTGGCCAATCTCTCCCTATAACTCAGGTTTTCTGGTCTGGGAAATATCCTCGTGAACCTTCTCTGCACTTTTTCATTTTTAACCACATCTTTCCCATAATAGAGCAACCAAAACCGTACACAGTACTCCAGGTGCAGCCTGGCCAATGACTTACACAGCTACAATATATTGACACGACTCGTAAGCTCAAGCTTTGACCGACAAAGGCCAGCGAGCTCAAAGCCCTTTTCACCACCTTGTTTACCTGTGAGGCTGCTTTCACCAAACAATGCACTTGTACTACCAGGTCTGCCTGTTCCATTACTCTCCCTATTGCCCTACCGTTCATAGTACAAATCCCACTCTGGTTTGTCTTCTCAAAATGCATCACCTCACAAACCCTGTGTTGAAATCCTTGTTCTAACTGATCAACATCCCCTGTAATCTATAATAACCTTCTTCAATATCTATAACATCTCCTAATTTTGTGACATTTGTGAGTTTACTGATTGGACCTTGTGTAGTTGCATCCAGTGTTGGCACATGGCCAAGTGGTTAAGGTGTTGGTCTAGTTATCTGAAGGTCGCTAGTTTGAGCCTTGGCTGAGGCTGTGTGTGTGTCCTTGAGCAAGGCACTTAACCACACATTGCTCTGCGACGACACCGGTGCCAAGCTGTATGAGTCCTAATGCCCTTCCCTTGGACAACATTGGTGGCATGGAGGGGGGAGACTTGCAGCTTGGGCAACTGCTGGTCTTCCATAAAAAAAAACCTTGCCCAGGCTTGTGCCCTGGAAACTTTCCAAGGCGCAAATCCATGGTCTATCGAGACTAACAGAGGCCTACACACATTTGCATCCAAATAATTTTATAAATAATGGAAAACACCCACCCTTGTGTAATTGGCCTCCATTCCAAAAATAATGTTCAACCATCTCCCTTGGCTTCCTACCCCGATCTAAACTTGAATCCGCCTGACAAGCTTTCCTTGGATTCCATGGGACTTAACCTTCCATACCAGCCTACCACACGGGACCTTGTCAAAGGCCTTGATAAAGTCCAGATAGACAAGATCTACTCTTTTGATGACCTCTTCAAGAACTTGAAAAGGTTTGTCAAGAAAGACTTCCCATGCACAGAGCCATGCTGACTCCTCCTAATCAGACTGGTAGATCCTGTCCCTGAGAATTGCCTGCAGTAGCTTCCCCACCTTCCCCACCAAACCTATCAGGCTGACAAGCCTGTAGTTCTCTGGTTTGTCCTTGCTACCTTCCAAAAACAATGGAATGACATTAGCCACCTTACAGTCTTCAGGAACTTCAGCAGTGGTTAACAATGAAGCAAATATCTTCTCTAGCCTTCCACAAAGACTGAGGATGCACTCAGTCAGGCCCTGGGGATTTATCCATCTTCATGCTGACGATACAACTATTGTTGGCAGAATCTCTGGTGGTGACAAGAGGGTGTACAGGAGTGAGATACGCCAACTAGTGGAATGGTGCCGCAGCAACAACCTGGCACTCAACATCAGTAAGACGAAAGAGCTGATTGTGGACTTCAGGAAGGGTAAGATGAAGGAACACATACCAATCCTCATAGGGGGATCAGAAGTGGAGAGAGTGAGCAGCTTCAAGTTCCTGGGTGTCAAGATCTCTGAGGATCTAACCTGGTCCCAATATGTCGATATACAGATAGTCATAAAGAAGGCAAGACACCAGCTATACTTTATTAAGAGTTTGAAGCGATTTGGCATGTCAACAAATACACTCAAAAACTTCTGTAGTTGTACCGTGGAGAGCATTCTGACAGGTTGCATCACTGCCTGGTATGGAGGGGCTACTGCACAGGACTGAAAGAAGCTACAGAAGGTTGTAAATCTAGTCAGCCCCTTCTTGGGTACTAGCCTACAAAGTACCCAGGACATCTTTAGGGAGCGGTGTCTCAGAGAGGCAGTGTCCATTGTTAAAGACCTCCAGCACCCAGGGCATGCCCTCTTCTCACTGTTACCATCAAGTAGGAGATTCAGAAGCCTGAAGGCACATGCTCAGTGATTCAGGAACAGCTTCTTCCCCTCTGCCATCTGATTCCTAAATGGACATTGAAGCTTTGGACACTACCTCACTTTCTTTTAAACATACAGTATTTCTGTTTTGGCACATTTTAAAAAATCTATTCAATATACGTAACTGATTTACTTGTTTATTTATTATCATGTTTTATTTTATTTATTATTGTAAGGGGTTTCTTCTTTTATGTTACTGCTAAGGCTAATAAAATGCTTCTTTGTTATGTTAATTGGAGAGAGAGTGCTTTCTCTCGCAGCTTGTTTGGGTTATAATTACTGAATTCATTCGTTAACCAATTGGGATAGATGTTATTCTTTCTTGTGGGTCTGTAAGCTATTGTTTCGCAGACTTTTGGGGAGACGGCGCGAGAGGGTTAGAGAGAGAGAAGACGTGATGCTGTAAGCTGGGCGACGGAACGGACCCCGAGCGGGGGTCCGAGGCCCAGGGTTTTCGGCGAGGAGAGGAGGCGAGGGCAGATTCATGTGGAGCGTCTGGTCGGCCACCCTTGTTGGTCCCAGGCCGCGGGTCGAGGAGGTCGGAGGGGATCGAATGGTAGCAAGAAGACTTCGTTAACTGAGCTCCAACGGTTGTGCACGAAGTGATTGAACTTTGATAAGTTTGGCGCCTTTTACTTTTCCTTTTATATTGTATCTCTATCAAGTACATAGTTCCAGTAAGATCGATAAAGTGTAATCATTTAATCACATATTGTGTACTGTCTGTTACTTGGCAGGATGGGGACATCACACAGCATCCACACAAGCTGATTACCCAGTTTGGCGGGGCCGAAGGCTGCTCCCCCGAGACGGAAGCGAGCTGAGCGAGCCTGAGGCGACCCTGGGGGTTACATTATCTTTCTCTCTCTCTGCTAGATCATTGAACTGCTGCTACTAAATTAACAAATTTCACATCACATGTTAGTGATAATAAACCTGATTCTGATTCTGATGTGCTGTAGGGCTGCAAATACCTCTTCCTTAGTGACGTGAATGTTCCCCAAAGCATCTCCACTTGTTTCCGTTATCTCTTGAGCAACCATGATTTTCTCCTCAGTAAACACTGCGGTGAAACATTCATTAAAAACCCCACCCTTCTCCTGGGATTCAAGATGTAGCAGCCATGCTGATCTCTATAGGACAGAAGATCAGAACTCCAGAACCAGACAGAGCTCAAAACAAATTGTTCCAATATAATAATGTCATCTCCCTGGCAATTTGGAAAATTGACATGCTCAGATCACAAAACAAAACCAAAACAATATGGTGGAGTGATTAATTGAGTTGAGAATGATGTTCTCCTAAGGGGTTGTCTATTGGAGGATCTTCAGGTGGCTGTAGAGGTAGATCTGGGATCTCCATATTCTGAGAGGCTTCCAGACTTGGTAATCCCCTTTGTCACTTGCCGATCGCCTTGGGACTTAATCCGGGAGGTAGGGTGGATTCCCGTAATGGTGAACGCCAGTGTATGAATTTGTTTAACGTTGGGAGGCTGATGCATGAGCAGCCAAGTCCTCCGCCTTCACTGCCGTTGTGATGTGTCGTCACCTCCTGCCAGCTCCACAGTTGAGGTCTTGGTTGGATTGCTCGTTGTCTGGAAGCTGCCACCCCACCCCCCGATCTTTCTGCTATGGTATCACTCTCGGGATCCCAGGAACTCATAAGCCTCTCCACCGCAACAAGGTGATGATCCTTGGAGAAGATGGACAAGCATCATCCAACCAGTCTACGTTCAACCATCAGCAACACTATCAATGTCACAAACACAAAATGCTGGAGGATCTCCGCAGCTCAGGCAGCATCGATTGAAATAAACAGCTGACGATTCGGGCCGCGTTCCTTCATCAGGATTGGAAAGGAAGGAGGCAGAAACTGGAATAAGAAGCTGGGGGTAGGGAAGTGAATACAAGGTGATAGGTGAAATCAGGTAAGGGAGAAGGTGGAATGATGTGAGAACTAGGGATAGGTGGAAGGGATAAAGGGCTGAAGGAGAAGGGATCGGATAGGCGAGGACAGTAAACCATGGGAGGAAGGGAAGGAGGAGGGGCACCAGAGGGAGATGATAGGCAGGTCATGAGGGTGAGGGAGGGGAAGAGAAGGCTGAGAGAGGCATCAGAATGAAGGAATTCTGGGTAGTCTCCAACCTGATGGCAGGAACATTGATTTCTCTAACTTCTAGTAACCACTCCCCTTTTTGTTACACACCTTGCCTTTTAGTTCTGGATCCGTAGATGCTGCCTGACTTGCTGGGCTCCTCCAGCACTTTATGTAAGTTTCTCAAGATTTGCAGCATCTGTGGAATCGCTTGTATCATTGACAATGTCACTAAGCACCTTTAATCTCCAAGAACCTGCATGTGGAGATGAAAGGGGGTTCTGACAGGACCACCCAACTGCAGGATTCATCAAAGTTCTGTCAAAATCACAGATCAAAGTGAGGAACAAACAACCACCCTTGATGTCAAGGACGGGTATGGCATCAGAGAGCCCGGATGAAACTGAAATCAATGGTATCAGCGAAGTACTGAAAGGTGACAAGCAGAACCAGATTAGTGAGGGAGAGGAGAACCAGAATATGTGGTGTTTGGGTGATAGCTGATGCAACCAGCAAGGGGAGGAGAGAAATGACCACAGGGAGTGTCGATTACCTGAAGATGGAAAATCCGATGTCATACGTAGAACATAGAACAGTATAGGCCCTTCAGCAGGCAATGTTGTGCCAACCCCTTAACAATCTAAACCTTCCCTCCCACATTTTTCTTTTATCGTTGTGCCTAAGAGTCTCTTAAATGTCTGTAATGTATCCACCTCTACCATCACCCCTTCTGCCCCATGTCCCCACCACTCTCTGTGTGCAACTCCTGCCTCTGACATCCCTCCCCCCCAATACTTACCCTCCAACACCTTGAAGTTCATGCTAGTAAACAAAACATTCGTCATAAAGAGAATAAGGTGGATTTCCACATTTAACAATATCTCAAAACAAAGCATGCAACTAACCTCAGTAAAATGTTTCACTTTAGTTTGTCCCTTCTTTCCATTGTTGAAAATAATCATATCAGACTCTTGTCCAGTCTATTTGGTTGTAGACAAACCAGCCAGAATATGAGCTGCTGTTCCTTTAGTTTTCATTTGGCCACTTAATTACATTCCTTATTTATCTGATTCCAACATGTGCAGGCTTTGTGGCAAAAAAGCACAACAGCGTCTCTTTCACCTTAGACGACTGAAGAAGTTCGGCATAAGCCCCCAAATCCTCAAGACCTTCCGCAGGGGCACTTTTGAGAGCATCGTGACTGGCTGTATCACCGCCTGGTATGGGCACTGCACCAACCTTGATTGCTGGGCACTACAGAGAGTGGTACAGACAGCCCAGCACATCCATGGATCTGAACTTCCCTCCATTGAGGACATTTACAGCAGCAGGTGCAGAAAGAAGGGCTGGAAGATCATCGGGGACACCAGTCACCCCCACCATAAACTGTTTCAGCTGCTTCCGTCTGGCAAACAATACCACAGCATTAAAGCCAGGACCAACAGGCTACTGGACAGCTTCTTTTTACAAGCCATTAGGCTTTTAAATTCTCATGTCTACATTGCGATGGAGTCACAACGCAAAGATTTTTACTCCCTCATGTTGTGGGACGGATGTAAGATTTAAATAAACTCTAAAATTCTTGCTTCAAGACTTTGTTACAACTTGCCCCCGCCCTACCCCCATGTGGCTCCAATTGACCCTTTCTTTCCTTTTTGCCTATCTGCCTCTACCTATTACAGATCAGCCACTGTTTCTGAGCTCCACTCGTCCCTCAACACCCCCCACCCCTGGCTCATCATCCCCCTGCCCATCATTTCCCTCGATACTTGCTTCCACCTAACATCTACCAGGCGTTCCCTCAGACCCTCCCTCTCTCATGTTTATGCCAGCAGTTTCCGATCTACGCTCTCTGTCCTGTTGTAGGCTCTTCACTTGAAACTTTGACCATCTCTCTGCCCCCACAGACGCTGCTTGCTCTGCATTTCCAGCGTCTGGAGTCGCTCTTGAATTTGCACCTGCTGACTCCCCTCCCCCAGCGGTTTGCTTTCTTTCAGCTCCAGATTCCAGCATTTACACTCACTGTGCCTCTGAGTTAATTTCAATTCATCACTATGTTTTTTTTCAGCTCATTTGAACGTGGCTTTGAATTTTTAAGTAAGGTACTGTTTGATTTATGGAGAGTAAGCACTGAAGGAGAGGAGCTGAAGTCAGGATCACTTCCCTAAAGATCTGATCTAAATTAATTCTGATTTAAGCTAGTCACAATAATTGGTATCTTTTAATATGTAACCATGACTACTATGCTACGCATGAAAATGTTCAATAGTTGGTTAAATTTGGTAAGATATTGAATGAAAGAAATTAAATTAATGCTTTGGCAATTCTTTTTCAACAGTGCGAGCCCCATGTTCATACATCACCTTAATGTTTGCTTTCCTCTTTTGAAAGAAGGCTCTTTGATAATCTTCTAATGCTAGAATTGGCTTAGCTGCACACCAGTCAGCCACCACTCCAACACAAAGGTAATTCAATTTCGCTACTGCTAACCAGCTTAGAAATACAGATCACGGTAATGGAGAAGAGGAAGCTGGGTTAGCAGCTTTGCTGCTGAGTACTTAATCAATGAAATATTTGATGAATAACTTCCAAGTGCATTTGCTTAATAATCTTCCAGCTGACAGAAGTAGGCATTCATTTATATTCATGAATAAGCATTGTTGCATTTATTTACTGCGAGAAATGTCCCCTGATAATGGCCTTGATAAATAAACCATGTCTTTAAATTCTTAATTTATCAAATGCATTTTTGTGAAAATCAAAAAAATCCCACAAAGCCATTAATTAGGGGAGCACAGGGAAAGGGTAAATATATATTCTCCACCAAGCAGGGCGCCAGCACCAGGCCTGGATCATCAGACAATGTATCTCGGAAGCGGTTTGAGGACAACCTAGATTGCACCTTGGAAGCTAGGTTGGCAGGATCTGTCTGCAGGAAAATTGACTCCCTCACAGCCGTTGTAATCAACTTTGCTAAAGAGTGATTTGTTCCGTTGGAGAAGAAAGAGGATCTTAAACCATTAAGACAACCAAACAGGAGGGAAAAGGAGATTTGCCACCTGAGAAGTGAGATAAAGACCCTGAACAAACAATTCAAAAATAGCTCACCTGACGAAAAGGAAGATGTCAAAGATCTAACCAGCAAGCTGCAGGAACAGATGCACAAGCTCAGGAGGGTGGAGCAGCTGCGAAGGTTAAGGGGGAAAGAGAGGAGAGCGCAGTTTGTTTAAAAACCTATTCTGGTTCACCAGGCTCTTCTCAGTCAGCGGAAATCTGGCTCCTTAACCAGCTCAAAGCAGGAGGTGGGAGAACTTCTGCAGAAATCACACAATGATCTCTGTAGGAACAGGGACTAGAATTCAAACCAAAAGTCCAGCAACAAAAGTCCCAGCAACTGAGCTGAGGGTGGCAGAGCCCACGTGGCATGAGTCTAGGATATCATCAAGAGAGCAAAGTCACCTACCACCAGTTCCAAGTGATATACCTCTCTCCTCGGCAGCTGTGATATACCCTACAAGGTATGTAAGAAATGCCCAAAACTCTTCCGGAGGTTGTGGAAGATAATGAGAAGGATTTGGACCAAAGGCTCTATCCCAGCAAGCTGGAAAATGGCTGAAGGATGCTTTGTTCCCAAGGAAGATGATTCCTCTGCAATCATCCAGTTTAGAACAATCTAGCCTGCTTAGCGTGCAGTGCAAAATATTCTTCTCAGTGCTTGCAAGAACGCTGAACTCTTACTTAATGGAGAACCACTATATCACCACTTCCATCCAGAAAGGTGGCATCCCAGGATTTTCTGGGTGCCTTGAACACACCTCACTAATCACCCAATTGATCTGCGGGGCCAGGCAGTAGAAAGGCAACCTAACAGTTGTGTGGTTAGACCAAGCCAATGCCTACGGATCAATTCCACACGTCCTCATCCAGGTTTTCCTGGACAACTACCATATTCCACCAGTAACACAAGACATAGTTATTAGCTGTCTAGGAAGATTCAAGCTATGCTTCACTTCAGCCCACTTTGCAACCAGGTGGCAAGATCTCCAGAAAGGGATTCCAACCAGTTGTACCATCTCCCCATCTTGTTTGTCATGGGTATGAAACTCCTCGTATCAGAGCAGCAGATGTAACCTGAGGTCCAGTGTTGGAGCCCATTATCCAAACTACAATACATGGGTTCGTGGATGACGTCACTGTAATCCACGTCCAAGCAAGATGGGTATTGGAAACCCTGGACAACGTAGCTGCCTGGGCTAGGATGATCTTCAAGGTCAGGAAGTCTAGGTGCATGGTGATCAAAAAGGGCAAGGTTACTAGCAAGTACAGGGACAAGTCATTTCATCCATAGAGGGCAACCCAGCAAAATGTCTTGGAAAGTGGTTTAATGCAGCAATAACGGACAGCACCAACATCACTGACACCGTAAAGCAGACTGACAAGTGGCTGAAGAAGATCGACAAAACCGGACCCCCTGGTAAATTTAAGATATGGCTGTACCAAAATGGTCTTCTACCAAGGCTGCTCTGGCTTTTCGCAGTGTGTGAGTTCCCCATGACCACTGTAGAAGGCATCGAAAGGAAAGTCAGAAAACACCTGTGGAAGTGGCTGGGGATCCCCCAAGTTTTTCTTCAGTGGGGCTGTGCATAAGATCAGGCCAGCTACAGCTCCTGTTGTCATCGGTAGTGGAGGAGTTCAAGGTGGCAAAGTATAGAGTTGTGTTAATACTGAGGGGTTCCAATGACAAGCTAATAAATCAAACAGGAGTCACAACAAGATCAGGCCAAAAGTGGGCTATCAATTTGGCTGTAGACCAGTCGGTGAGCTCTCTGCAATTGAGAGACATCATTGGCAACCCATTCCTGGGACAACAAGGAAGGCATCAGCTCAGCACACTTCCAGTGAGGGTGGAGTGCTAGTGCAAGGGATAGGCGTGACGCTGTCCAGGCAGTGGTACAGAACCGCAAGGACGAAAGGCAGTTATCAAAAGCAGTGGAGTTGGGGTCACAGGACACCCGGACGAAATGGGATCTTTCCCAGCGTAAGATCACTTGGGCAGAGCTTTGGAGACTGGAGCCCTTCTGCATTTCTTTCCTCCTGCAGTCCGTGTATGACACTCTCCCTACACCATCACAGCTGTGATCCATTGCTTTCTTTGAATCTGATAGTGTTGTGTGTTCGTAGCAAAGGGAACCATCCATCACGGTACGACATAAAAAAAAGACCTGTTTCATTGGAATTGTAGACATCTGCATAAAATATTTTGAAGTAAATCGGGGAGTTTTGTAGATTTTCATGATTCTGCATTTACAGCATCAGCACTACCTTTCAAACAGTGTGCTTTCTTGAAATTAGTGTGGTACCTACATTTCCATCAAACTAATCATCTGTCTGTTGCTTCAAAGTCATTGTGATCCAGCTTCTTAGCTAGCTCCTCTGACTCGTTTTTATAGTGGTTCACTGACATGCACACCTCATCCAGTTACAATGGAAAATCATTGACCGAGGACCCACTTCAACATCTGCATCCTTACCTCCACGTTTTCATTTGTGGGATGTTCCCTGTTATCCCTCGCGTAATGCCCATTTTTTTGCACTTTATCTTGCTGATGTGTCAAGCGTGCAATTGTAGATTTCAGCACTCCAGTTATCTCTGCCAGCTGACAATGAGTGGTGTTCGGCGGATGGTTTCTAGCTGGGCAATTTTTTTTGTTTGTGTCTAATCTTTTCATGGCAAGAGTCTCAAAAAATCTTTAAAGTCAAAATTAAAAAACACTGCTTTTTGAATTGTTATCAGTCCAAATGGATAACATAACACAAGCACATACAATCGACACAACTTTTTGCTCTAAGCTCAGTGTAGTATTTAATGGCCACACAAGTGCATGCGCTAACCGTCTCCTGACCCAGTTAGGTGGCATAATGTCTGAAATAAATGAAGGGAATCCCGGCTATTTTCTTGATTTGGTTTTGTTTTTTAAGAGTTGACCAAAATAAGTAGCTGTCCCAATTAACCGATTGCTCAATTAACCAAAATCCACGGTATGTATTCCTTGTTGTAATTTATATCATATTTTATGTGTTGCACAGTACTGCTGCAGCAAAACAACAAATTTCATTATTGTATGTCAGTGATAATAGATCTGATCCTGGTTACACTAGACAACAATTTTTTTTTCAGAAGTGTTGCTTCCTCAGAATTTTTTTTGTTATGATAGTCTGCTAGAAGCTGAACAGAAGCATAACTTCTGTATCACATAGAAATTTGGAGAAACAAGAAATTAACTTTTATTGAATATAATGTTTTCAATTGCATAATGGTGCTGATGTTTTGCAATAGTTCAACTAAGCTAAAAATGTTTTGTTGATGATTTTCCTTTGTCCTCAGTGTCTGAGAGCCGGCTGGTGGCATCAGTGCCGGAGTTCGAATCCAGCCGGCTCCCTTGCACGCCTTCCACCTGTGCTGGGTTGAGCGTCGAGCTAGCAACTCGGCCTCATAAAAACAAGAAAGCCTGCTTAAAAACCGCCGTCATGACAGCGTCCCAATGGCTCCACTCGGAGTTAAGGGCTTTCACCTTCTTCAGTGTCTGAGGCTTCTCGCTGAAGTGTCCAATAATAACCAGCCAACATTGATGATGGATTCCAGTTGCCCTGATACCGTTTCTCCATGACCGCAATGTCCTGGTGAAACCTTTCACCATGCTTGTCACTGACAGCACCAAGATTTGCAGGGAAGAAGGCTAAATGGGAATGCAAAAAATGAATCCTTAGTGACATGTTGCACTTTATTGTTTTGTTTGCTTGAAGCATGTTCTCAACCAGCTGCTCGTAGTTTGGTGCTCGGTAGTTGCCAAGAAAATTTTCAACAACATCCTTTGATGCCTTCCATGTGATTTTCTCTGGTCCCATTAGAAATTCTTCAAATTGCCTGTCACTGATTACCTGTTTGATTTGTGGACCCACAAAAACACCTTCCTTAATGTTGGCATCAGTTATTCTGACTTGAATTATGAATGAAATAACAATACAAAAAAAAGGAGTGTGGTGGGAAATTCTCTTGGTGATTTTCATGATCAGCAGCCTAAAATCCTTAAGGTATACCCAAAAGTATTCGGGAAGCAAAACCTTTGTTGTCCAATGTTACCCAGTCTCCACTTCAGTGTTGTTCCTGTGAGCCGCTCTACTAAAATTAGTTTTCATAAACTAATATCCTAAACTACAAAAATAATCCCAATCAAAAATGATATTATTGCTTGAAGGGCCATTAGGGAACCTGAAGTTAAAGAAGAACTGTGTAAATGAAAATATTTATTTTAATCTTGTTGTGTTAGTTGCACTGTCCTGGCAAAACGAATCCAAGCACGATTAACTCTCCACTCATTGTCTCTGACAACTTTATTATTTCTGACTCTCAGCTCAGATAATTTAGTGCCTCTAGTGAAGCTTTTCCAATATATCTAACCTATTTTAGAAGATTTGCCGTCCTCTACTATGTACATGGATGATACAGAAACTTAAACCTTGTGGGACGTTGTTTCTACAATAAAAAGGTATGTAAAGTCACATGTATGAAAAATAGAATTCACAGTTAATAATTTACTGGGGCAAGTTATATGAGAACACTGTACACAGTGTTCTTAGATGTCAGAAGTAACTGACATTTGAAATGCTGCACGTCTGAGGTTGCGTTCCAGCTCAATTATTGTATGATTAAATTGAATGCAGCCTTTTGTTCTTCTTGAATCTATTGTTTATTTTGCACAATTGTACAGTGACTATCCACAGTACAAGTGACAGTAACAGCAAAATTTCCTGAGTGTAATAACATTCAACTGTTTACTACAAAGAAGGGAGGAGTGAGTGCCGAAGGAGAAAACAGTACCTTCCTGAGGGATTCTTATTCTCTGTGAAATATAAAAACATGGAGTCGAACACTACTGCTATTGACATATATTTTATTTAGTCCTACAGAATGGACAGTATCCTGAGAGGATTTATTACTTACAAGAGTGTTTAACCTGCAAAAACTATTTCACCTGCTGCAGTATATCGTGAGGCTGTGAAATGCCCTGCGGGGTTGCATATGTTAGTAGCTTATTAATACAGAGAATATTAAAAGAATGACTAAAAAAGCGAGAAAAAGATCTGTTCGAGTTATTAGCTTTAAGAATGAAGAGGGCATTTGCTACTACAAGAATAGAGAAATATAAACTCACATGCTTATTTTAAGAAGGAAGCATAATGTACACAGCATGTACACAATGTACATGCAATAGTATAGTGTTTGTGGATGATCGAGTTCAAAATTCCACAACCCAAATTTAAACTTCAAAGTAAATTTATAATCCAAGTACATTTATGTTACCATATACAACTATGAGATTCATTTTCTTGTGGGCATACTCAATAAATCCAATAACCATAATAGAATCAATGAAAGACCGCACCACCTCATCAACAGTGGACAACCAGTGTGCAAAAGACAACAAATACAAAGAGAAAAAGAAAAATAATAATAATCAATGAATACATACATACATACATAAATAAACTATAAGTATTGAGAACATCAGATGGAAAGTCCTTGAAAGTGAGTCGATAGGTTGGAGAAACAGTTCAGTGATGGGACAAGTGAAGCTGAGTGATGTTATCCCCTCTGGTTGATGGGTAATAACTGTTCCTGAACCTGGTGGTGTGAGTCTTGAGACCCCTGTGCTTTCTTTCTGATGGCAGCATCGAAGGAGAACATGGCCTACATGCTAGGGTCCTTGACGATGGATGCTGCTTTCCTGTGACAATACTCGGTGTAGATGTGTTCTATGGTGGGGAGGACTTTAACCGTGATGGACTGGACTCTATTCACTACTTTTTGTAGGATTTTCTCTTCAAGGGTATTGGTGTTTCCATACCAGGCTGTGATGTAGCCGATCAATATACTCTCCACCACACATCTATAGAAGTTGGTCAAAGTTTTAGATGTCATGCCAAATCTTTGCAAACTTCTAAGGAAGTAGAGGCACTGCCATGCTTTCTTTGTAATTTCACTTACTTGCTGGGCCCAGGACATGTCCACTGAAATGATAACACCAAGGAATTTAAAGTTGCTGACCCTCTCCATCTCTAAACCCCTGATGAGGACGGGATCATGGACTCCAGTTTCCTCTTCTTGGTCAGTAATCAGTTATTTGGTCTTGCTGACATTGTTGTTATGGCATCACTCAGTCAGATTTTCATTCTCCCTCCTTTGATTCAGCCAACATGAATATGGCATTGGAGCCGTGCTTGGCCTCTCAGTCATAAGTACAAAGCGGGTAGAGCAGGGGGCTAGGCACAAAGTCTTGTGGTGCACCTGTGCTGATGGAGATTGTGAAGGAGATGTTGTTGTCAGTCCAAACTGACTGGGGTCTGCAAGTGAGAAAATCAAGGTGGCATTGAGGCCAAGGTCTTGAAGCTTATTGATCAGTTTCAAGGGGATGATGGTATTGATTGCTGAGCTGTAGTCAATAAAGAACATCCTGATGTTTACATCCTTACTGTCCACATGTTAAGTGAAGAGCCAATGACACGGCATCTGCTGTGGCCCTCTTGTTCCAGATGGCAAATTGGAGTGGATCCAAGTTGTTTCTCAGGCAGGAGTCGATATGTTTCATCATCAACCTCTCAAAACCTCTCATCACTGTGGATGTAAGTGCTACCGGACAAAACTAAATGATAATTGTTTTATGAATACTGTATTATTTTTATTCTATGATACTTTATGATGTCAGAAACGCAATGTAAATGCAAGTTGTGGTCAGTGGGTATCTTTTTGTTCTTTTCTTTCTGTCTGAATTTATATTCTTTCCAGGAAGAGCCCACTTTCAAATGAATATTCCCGATGATGGGCACAGTGATTTATCCTGGCAGGAGCTAGTACCTCTGGGGCAGCAGATGGAACTCATCTCTGTATCAGAATAGTGAATCAAATTCTTACTGATGGCATTATGTTTAACTTTATTCAGAACTGTCCATTCTTACAAAAATAGGCCTATTTTGGGAATATTCTTAAACAGCTGCACATGTTGTTATCTCAGTTGTTGTCTTTATTACTCTAGGTTTTAATGTAAAGTATTTAGATCAGGGATTGAGTATTTGTGATCATTTAATCCCTCATAGAGAAATAATTCAGTTTTTTTTGTAGTTTTCTCAGAACCCAATCATGGAAACAAAGTGAAATTTAAGTAAGTCATTGGAGACTTCTGCATTATGTTAAAGTTCATGATGAAATATGTATGATCTGGGACATGTTTATGGTTAAAGAACAGAAGCTGAACTGTCTTTTATTGCACATAAAATGAAGAAGACAGGTTACTAAAATCTTATACAGTTAAAGTTGTATTAAAATCCAGCTCAATTATCCCCATTTTTCAATGTTTCTTGCTCTCAGTGATATGAGACCAATAGCTGACAGCTGCTGGTGCCTTTTCCTTCAAACTTGCCCACCCCTCCTTCTCCGCCAGATGTTGGTGTAACCCTCCTGGGTGGTGGTACCTCTCTATCCTCAATAGCCAGCTGCTAATGGATTGGCTACCTATATAATTATTTCCTCAAAATTCCTGCTAGCCTGAAACATGACAGGATTAGTGGGAGAATTCCTAACTCAATGATTTTTAAATGTTGTGTTCAAGTTAAAGAAAAGATTTCCTCAGTTGTGACTTCAAAATGTTCAACGAGGAACCAATTTACCATGAGGGAATAGAAGGATGGATGGGAACCTTTTTATTTTACCTAATTGTGTAAAAATCTGTCAAGGGGAACAACCTAAGATTGTTTTTGTTACCACACAGAACAATTTCAGAGGTGTGGATTGGAGGCGAGCTCTGTCGGGGGAATGGCTTGATGGTTTTTTCGGGGAACTCTGCAAGTTTAGCCTTGGCCACACTTCTGATGCTGCTCAACATTAAGTGGGAGAGCGGATGAGAAAGGAATACTGTTTTATCTTTCTCATAATTACCAAAACATTTTATGCAAGATCAAAGCCAATGTAGTTTTTGAGTTAATGAGGAAGAAGTGCTCTGCGCTCCTTCCCCAATGAATGAATGAGAAGAGACTGGTGAGAATTAAAGTCCAGAAATGGGAAGGGGAAGAGGAAGCAGAGAAGAAACTGTCTGCAACACAGGCTGGTGTGGAGTCTCTAATGCACGGGATCACAAGCTGCAGTGGATTACAGACTCATTCAGGAAGAAGCTGTTCCTGAATCACTGAGTGTGTGCCTTCAGGCTTCTGTATCTCCTACCTGATGGTAACAGTGAGAAAAGGGCATGTCCTGGGTGCTGGAGGTCCTTAATAATGGACGCTGCCTTTCTGAAACACCGCTCCCTAAAGATGTCCTGGGTATTTTGTAGGCTAGTACCCAAGATGGAGCTGACTAGATTTACAACCTTCTGCAGTTTCTTTCAGTCCTGTGCAGTAGCCCCTCCATACCAGACAGTGATGCAGCCTGTCAGAATGCTCTCCACAGTACAACTATAGAAGTTTTTGAGTGTATTTGTTGACATGCTAAATCTCTTCAAACTCCTAATGAAGTATAGCTGCTGTCTTGCCTTCTTTATAACTGCATCGATATATTGGGACCAGGTTAGATCCTCAGAGATCTTGACACCCAGGAACTTGAAACTGCTCACTCTCTCCACTTCTGATCCCTCTTTGAGGATTAGTATGTGTTCCTTCGTCTTACCCTTCCTGAAGGGCACAACCTGCTCCATTGTTGAGGACACCTTCAAGAGTTGATGTCCCACCAAGGCGATATTCATCGTTAGTGACTCTCAAAGTCCAGGGCATGCCCATTTCTTGTTACTACCATTAGAGAGGAGCTACAGGAGTCTGAAGACCTATACCTAACTATTTTAGAAACAGCTTCTTCCCCTCCGCCATCAGATGTCTAAATGGTTACTGAACCCATGGCCACCACCTCATTATTCCTTTAAATGAGCTATTTATTTCTGTAATTTATAGATTTTTAAATGTTTTTTACACTGTACTGCCACTGCCAAACAACCAATTTCATGTCATTTGTCAGTGGTAATGGACTTGATTCTGAATGAAAATAGTAGACCTGGCCAGGAATGGAGTCAGGAAGAGGATGAGGAATTGAGACTGCGGGTCAGAATGAGGAGGAGGGATATTGTCCAGGTCAGTAGATATCAGCAATGGCTAGGAGATTTCTAATGTTGTCTTTGCAATGTAGTTCTGGTTTTCCCAAGTGTAACTAATACCAGAATGGGGGTGAAAATAATTTTAATTCTCTCTTGGCAATTTATCATTAATTTATCATATTCCTTTGGATTACTTGTTTTCAATTTTAGAATAATGAACCCTTGCATGCTTAGATTTGTCTGTTTTAGAGGCTATTGCTTTTTTTTTGCTTACAATCCTATATCTGTGTCAGTTTCCAGAAATTGCACTGCATCGTTAGCCAGCAGGTCCACAAACTTGGGGAGTATGTCTTATGAGAATAGGTTGAGTGAACTTGGCCTTTTCTCCTTGGAGTGACGGAGGATGAGAGGTGACCTGATAGAGGTGTATAAGGTGATGACAGGCATTGATCGTGTGGATAGTCAGAGGATTTTTCCTAGGGCTGGGATGGCTAGCACGAGAAAGCACAGGTTTAAGGTGCTGGGGAGTAGGTACAGAGGAGATATTAGGGGTAAGTTTTTTACGCAGAGAGCGGTGAGTGCGAGAAATGGGCTGCTGGCAGCAGTGGTGGAGGCGGATACGATATGGTCTTTTAAGAGACTCCTGGATAGGTACATGGAGCTCAGAAAAATAGAGGGCTATGGGTAACTCGAGGTAATTTCTCAGGTAAGGACATGTTCGGCACAGCATTGTGGGCCAAAGGGCCTGTGTTGTGCTGTAGGTTTTCTGTGTTTCTAAACTTGTTCCATAGTCTCCTAAACTCAGCATTGACACTCACCCAAGTCAAAACCTCACAATAACTCAATTACTTCTGCCCCAGTGATTAGAAAATCTTCTCAAGACATGAATGAACTGAATAATTGGATAAAAAGATTCAGTTAAGCCATAATTAAATAGGAAGTTCTTTGGAAAATTTAACATTTAAAAGTTGGGGCAATGAACCAAGTTTACTCGGAATTGAGATGATGTGCCAGTAAATACTGACACTGATACAACAATAATTAACTGTTTTTATAGCTGGAGATTATTTTGTCAGAATCAGAATCGGGTTTATTATCATTGACATAAGTTGTAAAATTTGCCATTTTGCGGTGCCAGTCCAGAGCAATACATAAAAATTACTACAAGTTACAATAAGTATATATAAAATAAAGAACCAGTGCTAAGAGAGAGCAAAACAATTAACTTTGTCAAAGAACAACATAGGGTTAGAATTCTTTTGTGGATATCAAGTATTAATTTAATTACCTACAATAATACATGCAATATATCGGAGAGGATCAGATTGCAAATTAAAACACTCTAATATGGGACACATCTGGTTATTTTGACTAATCGCCACATGTCTGCTGGATAATGCTTAATAGAAAACTGCTCCTCAAGCACAGGACAATAGCACCCTAATCCATTTTTTGTCTCTGCCTGTAAGCCAGCTCGTGGCCAGGTGTAGGCTGAATGAGATCATGACGTAATCAAATTCTTCAAAGCCCACTTCCTAATTTGTACCTCTTGTGGAAGGAGTCTTTCATCAGTCACCTACTTAAGCTGATTGCAAATGAATCCAAATAATCGCATTAATTTTATGCAATAAATTCTGGCTTGACTGCACTTTGCTTCTTGCTTCTCTTTTGTACCAGAGTTATCAAGGACAGAAGTTTATACTACAGTGGATTCCGATTAATGGGGACACACTGGGACCTGTACATTTTAGCCCAATTAGCTGAAGTTTCAAGGAAATAATTTTAAAAAGTACTAAAGAAAGACAAACTACTATTTAAATAAATAACAAATTGTGTATTTAAATGAAATACAGACCAAATTCAAACTCTACCAATATTACTGGTGGTTGTCCAGCGTATCCAAAGATGGCAGGAAGTCTGTACGGGAGAGCTTTTATGAGGGGTAATTGATAAGTTCGTGGCCTAGGGTAGAAAGAGATGAGTTATACAGCTTTCTTTACACGCACGTGCAGTTCAACTCTGAGTGAAAATGCAGACAGTCTGAAGCTAATAGCTCATCTCCATCTACCTTAGACCACAAACTTATCAATCACCCCCTGCTGTGGACCACGTCTGGAGGTCCAAGACGCCGACTTCTACAAAGAAGGGATCCGTATGCTCCACGACCGCTGGACTGTGTGTAAATGTAGGAGGGGACTATGTTGAAAAATAAATGTGCTCACTTTTCTAAATTGACTCCGTTTACCTTAGGCCACAAACTTATCAATCACCCCTCGTAAAGTGGAAAAGCCATTGCACTGGGCGGTTCGGCTCTCTCAGCCTCAGAAGCCTGGTCCAGTGGTATAAGCAGACGTCACAACTGGGGTCTTCCCTGGTGCAGTCGATGACCATGACTACGTCCTGCCCTACATGCTCCACGTAGTGTTGCAGAATCGCCTTTCTGACCATTGGATCTCATTGTAGATCTCGACTGGAGCTGACTTTCCATGCTAGGACAGGCATGTCCCTGTCTCACTGGGGTAGGAAATCCACCAGCTACCCTCAACTGGTTTAGCCCCCCTGTACTGGGCTGTGGCCCCTGTCACACGCAAACAGCTACTCGGAGCCACAGGTGAGAGCTTGAGTGTCCAGTGGGGAGCAAAGCTAACAGTCAAGAAGATTCTCCATGCCTTCAAATTCTTTGCTGTTCCTAACTTGTTGAAGTAGTGAAGTTGGTTCATTTTCACTCCTGGCCGCTTCTGGCATTTCCAAGTCTGAATGCTTGAAACTGCAGTGAGCCAAACAGTTCTGAATTGTCTTACTGCTTATTTCTCATCAACTACTAGTGACAAATATCACTGTTTTTGAACACAACCACACGCAGCTGATGCTAGACTCTTCGGCAACAGTCTCCTGTCCCAATTAAACAACACAGCATCCAAAATAAACAAAGGGAATCCCGGCTATTTTCTCAATTAGTTTTTGTTCTTTAAGAGTTGTCCCAAATAAGCGGCTGCCTCAATTAACCGATGGCCCAACAAACCGGAATCCTCTGTATTGTTAATGACAGAAGGCAAAGCGAAGGCAAAGCATAAAGTGCAGCTATAACTCACTTCTCTTGTAATTGATGTTCAAAGTCAATTCCCACATCGTCTCATCTCAGGGATATTTACCACGCTGACAAATGACTGACAAGCTTGAATTTTCTCTTAGTGATTCTGCCATCGATCCAAAGTTAAATCCAAGCACCAAATCAAGTCAGAGCAATTCAAGTTATATACATGTAACGTAAAAATGGCAAATGTGTCAGCAAATACAGTATCAGTAATTATTTCTGAAAAATGAAGCTATATTTCAAATTTCTCTGGGTGTCACTTCATATCCTGAACAAGCCTTCAGGACATTAATTACTCACAACTTCACTTCTATTTTACTCCTGGCTAGAAAACGGCAACTGTGCTTCTTTCACATAGAGGTCAGCACAATCGCTTTATGGTGCCAGCAGGTTTCAGTTCACACCACTGCCTGTAAGTAGCTTGTATATACACCCCGTGACCAGTTTCCTTCCATATTCCAGAGATGTACAGTTTGGGGTTAGTGGGCTACGGGCATGTTATGTTGGCACCGGAAGCATGGTGCCACTTGTGGCTGCCCAGCACAATCCTCGCTGATTTGACTTGAACGCATTTCACTGTTTCTTCTGATGTACATGTGACAAATAAAGCTACCCTAATTCATGAAGAACAGAACTGCATTTCTGAGCAAGGACAGCCAAGACTCGGGTGGAAACATGCTGGCGGTCATGTTGCCATGCTCTTTGTGCCCTTGTCCTTCCAGCTGGTTGAGATCATAACCTTGGCAGAGGCTGCTGGATTATACTAGAAAGGGAACTGCAAAACTCCTGCCTCAGAGGATTGGGAGTCGAGGACATGAATTTTGAAGGTGGTGGATCCTCACCACATTCTGCAGGGGTTGTATTGAGAGGGTCCTGAGCAGCTGCATCACTGCCTGGTTCGGAAATTGCACCATCTCGGATCGCAAGACCCTGCAGCGGATAGTGAGGTCAGCTGAGGAGATCATCGGGGTCTCTCTTCCCGCCATTACAGACATTTACACCACACACTGCAATCGCAAAGCTAACAGCATTATGAAGGACCCCATGCACCCCTCATACAAACTCTTCTCCCTCCTGCTGTCTGGGAAAAGGCACCGAAGCATTCGGGCTCTCACGACCAGACTGTGCAACAGTTTCTTCCCCCAAGCATTCAGACTCCTCAATACCCAGAGTCTAGACTGACAACTACATCACTTATTATTATATTGAAATTTGTCCTCTACTGTGCCTATTGTCTTGTTTATGAATAATTAATTAATTAATTAATTATTGTGCTGCCCTGCACTGTTTTGTGCACTTTATGTAGTCCTGTGTAGGTCTGTAGTCTAGTGTAATTTTTGTGTTGTTTTACATAGTCTAGAGTGGCCTTGAGTTGTCTCACATCATCGAATGTAGTTTTGTGTTGTTTCATAAAGCACCATGGTCCTGGAGGAACGTTCTTTTATTTTTATTGTGTACTGTACCAGCAGTTTATGGTTGAAATGACAATATAAAGACACTTGACTTGACTTGGAGATGGCAGTCAAGCAGGTTGTATTTGATTTGGGTGGTCTTGAGCTTTTTGAAAACTGTTGGAGCTAGACTTATTCACACAAATGGTATCACATCATCTTGCTGCTCATTGACTTCAGAAGGGGTGTGAGTGTGGGTGCACATGCTGCCATCTACATCAATGCTGTTCAGATTGAGAGGGTGGAGAACTTCTCACGTTCCTGGGTTTGAACATCACCAATAGCCTGCACTGGTTGACATGCTCATGTCATGGCCAAGAAAGCTTACCAACGTCCCTACTTCCTCAGGAGGCAAAACAAATTCGGCATGTCCTCATCGACTTACCACCTTTTATCGCCGCACCGTAGAAAGCATTCTGATGGATGCATAATGGCTTGGTACGGAACCTGTTCTGCAAATGACCGCAAGGATCAGCGCAGAGTTGTGGACTCAGCCTCGCTCATCAAAGGATATAGACACCCCACAGAGGACTCCATCTATAATTCTTGCTGCCTCTGTAAAGCAGCCAGCAAAATCAAGGACCCCACTCAGCCTGGGCATTCTCTCCTTTCCCCATCTCCCACTGGGCAGAAAATACAAAAGCCTGGAAACACATACCTCTAGGCTCAAAGACACGTTCTATCTCACTATTGTCAGATTCTTGATTGGGCTTCTTGAGCAGTACGTTAAGCTGGACTCTTGTCCTCACAATCTACCTCATAATGATCTGACAGTTCACTGTTTACCCGCACTACAGTCTCTCTGTTGCTTTTACACTTTATTCCGCAATATTATTGTTTAATCTTATGGAACACAATGCACTGTGTAATGATTTGTTCTTTGTATAATCAATATGCAAGCCAAGCTTCTTACTGTAACTTGGTGAATGTAGCAAAAATAAACAAAAAAAAGGCTTGTTGTTGGGGACACACACAAAGGAATGAACCTCGTCGGTTTGTGCTTACATCGGGCCAAAACAGACAGGATGGGCCAAATGCTGTAGCTGTTTTGTCAGGAAGGTGAGTTACTCACAATAGAATATTCATCCTCAGACCTGCTCTTGTAGCCACGGTATTTATGTGGCCGTCTTAACTGAGTCTCTGATCAATGTTAACCCTAGGATTTTGATTGTGCAGAACTGTGACGGTGAAGCCATTGAATTGTCAAAGGGAGGCGAACAGTCCCTTTCTCATGGAAGACATTCACTCTCTCATATGACACACATTGCCACTTAGCCCAAGCTTAAATGTTGCCTTTGTCTTGAAGCAGCTCATGCTGACATGCAGCAGTTTCTGAAGAGTTGAAAATGAAATTAAACGTCACATACATAGAACATTACAGCACTGTACAGGCCCTCCAGCCCATAATGTTGTGCTGACCATTTAACCTACGTTAAGATCAATCTAACCCTTTCCTCCTACATAGCACTCCATTTTTCTTTCATCCATGTGCTTACCTGAGTTTCTTAAATGTCACTAATGTATCTGCCGCTAACACCATCCATGTGTTATTCCATGTGTAAAGAACCTACCCGACATCCCCCTACATTTTCTTTCAATTGCATTAACATTACGCCCCCTCATATTAACCTTTTCTGTCCTTTTAAAAAGATGTTAGTTATCCACTTTGTCTATGCCTTTTATCACCTTGTACACCTCTATCTAGTCACCTCTCACCCTCCTTCGCTCCAAGGAGAAAAGCACAAGCTTGCTCAGGCTTTCTAGTCCAGGCAGCTTCCTGGTAAATCTCCTCTGCATCCTTCCTATAAAGCAGTGGTCAGAACTGAACACAATACTCCAAGCGTAATTGTATATTCATCAGTGAGTAATTTTGCAAGCAAGGGTTTTGCCAAAACAGCCGACAATATTTGTATAGCAATGTAAAGGAGCTGGAAAGATTGACTTTGAGCAACCATAAACAGCTTCCTTTTATGTGAAACTTGATTCCAGTCATCAGAGTCTTGTTCCCTTGATATCCTTTGAGTTCAGTGTTACTGGATCTCCTTGAGGCCACACTCAATTAAATGCAATTTTGACACCAGGTCAGTCACTCTCATCTTCCCTACAAAATGGCTGTAAACTGCTTTGTGTATTTCTGGCAATTGTGCGAAAGTCAGGTTGATGTTCTACCCCTGTGGCTTGATACAAAAAATAGCTGCTCTCAACTTGGACAAAATCTTTCAACTTATTCCTGCAGTCTAAAAAGGACTTGCTTCCTGCTGTGTCCCAGCCAAACTATAACTATTGCACAGCTGTGAAAATTGTGACCATTGTTCAGAAATCTCCTTCTGACATCATTTCTTATAATAGTACCCACCAGAGGAAGAAGCTGCATTTAATGTGTGGGTTCTGGACGCCAACAAGCAAAGTTTCTTGCTTGCATTCTGCTTCCTCTCATCTTTGTGCCTGCAGATCCCAGTAAAAGTTTTATATCACAGTATAAGTAACATTCCTAGTGATCAGTAATTTGTTGATTTAAGGACAGTATTTTGTGACAAACTGTTCCCTGAACTGCAACAATATGCATTGACAATCTGTGACAAGTGTTGTGTGTTTAATACTTCTGTAATTGAGTAATATTGTAAATATACAGTTTGATGAAGCATTTTGTTTGGTTATGTAGCCCTCAGGTTCTGTCAGCTGTGTAAGTCTAGGGAAGCCAATCTCTCACCCCGCCAAACGTGTGAGATTGAGGTGTAAACTCACCCGAGACCCTGTTTGGGTGGATGCTGCGTGATTTTTTACGCTGTTACAAATCAGTACCATGAAATAACAGACAGTACACCATATACAATTAAACAATTTAGCTTTATAATTCTTCATTTGACTAAAGGGTTAGTAAAGAGAAAGCAAAAAGGGCCCATTTTAATGAAACAGCCTAATGTACACAAGTTGGAGCTCACAGTTTCCACTTTGTCATTCCTCCATCAAATTCCCTCGGCTTAGCCAACTCATGGCCCTATTCCAAGTCCACTCCTATGATCTCTCCTCTCTTGCATCTTCTCTCTCTACCTTCCACTGAACAAAAGACCCGGATCACCTCGGTGTCAGGCACACAGCACGAAAACACACTCCCCTCATTGAACAGCTCACATTCCAAAGTACCCGTTATCTCTAACTATAACCCAAACACTGCTTCTACAGAAAGGCCATTACATTAGCAGTGAAACCTTTCCCAGGGTGCTACATTTAAGCAATTCATTACGGGTTATATGTAACAGTACATAAATGCTGTATGTTGTCATCCCACCACGTCATATGTTTACTTAAAGTAAAATCGAAACTAAGACAAGTTCTCCCAGGCTTCCATCTTTCCCTTTCAATTAGCTTAATATTTTGGAATTATAAAACAAAGCAAAGGTGACAAGGATGGTATTAAACAAACCCGAGATGACTGCCTACCCATTGAAGCACAACAAGATAGTCAAGTAAATAAAAGAGTGCAGAACATATCCATTCAGAAAAGGAGACAGAGTTAAAAAAAGACAGAAACTCGATGCATTCACAGGTTCATAAACAGTGAGTACCAGGTGATAATAAAATTACATTTTAAAAAAAGCAGAAATAGCTGGCTACATCAGAAAGATTGATGCACAAAAAAATAACTGGATTTTGTATACTGAGTGGATTGAGCAGTATTTTAAAGCCAATGAGAAGTTAGTGTCAATTTTACTGAGTGCATTGAGTATAAAGGGATACAGTTTGCTTAGACATTTGGCTGCTCCAATCAAACACGCTGAAGTGAGGTTTGCAGATACTGTGACAGGAATGCAGCAGGAACATTTAGAAATGAAACCATCGTTGATTGCAAAATGCTTTAGGTTTCATAATCAGAATCAAAAGGAAGGGGAATCCATTTCAGCATAGGTGGCTGAATTGAAGAAATTATCTAAGCATTGTCAGTTCAGTGATGGGCTCAATGATTCACTGAGAGATCATTTAGTTTGTAGAATCGCACAAAAAAGCATTCAAAGACACCTCTGACCGAAGCACAACCTACAATTAAAAGAAAAGTTAAAATCGTTGTATCAATGGCAACAGCAGCCAGAGGCACAACTGAGTTCAGGACAGGAATTAAAGTGAGCAAGGGTTTGCATACACCAGACAAATGCAGAATTAAAGGCAAACTTGCAGAAACTACAACAAAATAGGACGCTTACATAAAACATGTTGGGCAGACAAAATAAATGGACTGCACAGGGAAGAGAAAAAACTAGAAAGTTCAAGTTGAAGTTTCAAAAAAAGCACGATTCTGGATCCTATTGATGAAAAATCTGATAATGATCACAAGACTGAGTAGCACTAAGATTTACAATGTGAAAACTAATAAGAAACAAGCTATATGGTTTACACCAGAAGTGAAAGGCAAATTAAGTAAAATGGAATTGGATGCTGACATCAGCTTTCCGGTCATTCCACAAAATGAGCTTCAACGGCATTTCAGAACAACTGAACTAAAGCCTGCAGATATCTAACTAAGAACTTATACTGGAGAAAAGATAACTCCTGTGGGGATGACAATTGTATCAATTAAATACAACAAGCAACTAGCCACATTGGGCATGAGTGTGGTAAAACCAGGTAGGCTAGCATTGTGGAGACGTGATTGGCTGAGACAACTACAACTTGATTAGAGATCCATCCACCATTGGCATGCTACATTCCTTGTAATAAAATCAACTAAAAGCAACTTAAGAAAGGTATTGGATGATGCCATAGCAGAGTTCAAGGATGGCTTTGGAAAACTCAAAGATATCAAGGGTAAAATAGTGTTAAGTGAAAGTGCCATACTCAAGTTTTACAAAGCCTATCTGGTTCCTTATACTATCCATGATAGAATCTAGCCAGTGAGCTAGATTCCTTGGAGGCTAAAGGAATTCCTTCCCAGGTTGAATGGAGCCCATGGGCAATGCCAGTGGTCCAATTAGACAAGAAGAATTGGTCTTTCAGGATCTGTGATGATTTTAAGGTCATTATCAACCCAGTTCTAGTGATCTGAAGGTTGCTAGTTCGAGCCTCAGCTAAGGCAGTGTGTTGTGTCCTTGAGCAAGGCACTTAACCACACATTGCTCTGCGATGACACTGGTGCCAAGCTGTATCAGCCCTTGCCCTTCCCTTGGACAACATCGGTGGCGTGGAGAGGGGAGACTTGCAGCTTGGGCAGCTGCCGGTCTCCCATACAACCCTGCCCAGGGCTGCGCTCTGGAAACTTTCCAAGGCGCAAATCCATGGTCTCTTGAGACTAATGGATGCCTATCAACCCAGTATTGTAAATAGGTCAATGCTCTCCACCAAGGATGGAGGATATCTTTGCAAACCTTTCTGAGGGAAACACTTCAGCAAAGTGCACTTAGCTGAGGCCTACCTACATGGAGATGGAAGAAGACTGCAAAATGTTTCTCATCATAAACACTCACAAAGATCTTTACCACTATAATAGGCTTATTTTTGTAGTAGGAGCTGCACCTGCACTCTGGCAGAAAGCTATGGACCAGGTGCTGCAAGGCTACCCAGGCACTCTGTGTTACCTGGATGACATCATTGTTACCAGTAACAATGACAAAAAACATCTCCAAAATCTCAAAGCAGTGTTAAAAAGGTTAGAAGATTATGGGCTCAGAGCACAATGCAACAAATGTGAATTCTTTGAACCAATCCTTACTTACTATTGTCACACTACTGAGGCACAAGAGCTACATAAATGTGCTGAGAAAATTCAAGCAGTGGTAGATACCTGAATACAGAGCCACATGTTACAGTTGTGGCCCTTTTTAAGATTTGTCGAGTACTATAACACATTCCTCCCAAACTTGGTTATGGTGCTCCACCTTTGAACTCATTAGTGCAGATCAGGAGGAAATGACAATGGGCAAAGCTGTGTCAAGTGACTTTCCAAAAGGCAAAGGAGGTGGTGACATCAGACACTGTACTCACACATCATGATCCACGTCATCCTGTGAAGTTTACCTGTGACACCTCACCTTATGGTACAGGTGCAGTCATGTGATATGAGTGATGGAAGTGAACGCCCCATAGCCTTTGCATCACACTCCCTTACTACTACAGAGAAAAATTATCCACAGATTGACAGAGGGGCCTTGAGTCTGGTTTGGGATGTAAAACGTTTAACCAGTACTTGTATCAGAGAGAGTTTACCCTCATTACTGATCATCAATCGCTCGTGTCCATTTTCAATCCCCAGTAGAGTGTTCCACTAACAGAAGCATGATTGCAGAAGTGGGCTCTGTTTCTTGCAGGACCCAATTTAAAGATCAAATTCAAGAGGACAACATGGAATGCCAATGGATTGTCTCATTTACCCTTGGAAAAGGAAATAAATGAAACATTTACAAAAGACGACATTCCTCTTGACTTATTCTCCCTAATGCAAATCAAAAGTCTCCGTATTACAGCAGAGATGATCCAAAGGGAAACCAGAGAAGACCCCTCACTCTCTCAGGTCTAAATGGCTGGAATGAGCAGCAGAATCTCCAGTCTTCCTAGTTTTACTACTGCTGGGATGAACTTGTCCTTTGCAGGGATTGCCTTATGTGGGGATGGAGAGTTGTTGCACCATCCTTGCTGAGAACTAAAGTGTTGGAGGAGCTGTATGATGGTCATCTCAGCAAAATTCAAGGTTCAAGGTAAAATTTAATATCCGCGTACATACACGTCACAGCATACAACCCTGAAATTCTTTTTCCTGCGGGCACACTTAGCAAAGTTATAGAATGGTAACTGTAAACAGGATCAATGAACAACAGACTGCGCAAATGCAAATACAAATACATGGCAATAAATAACAAGAGCATGAAATAACAAGATAAAGTTCATTGGTAGTGGATCAAGAGCCTGATGGTTGAGGGGCAGTAACAGTTCTTGAACATGGTGGTGTGAGTCCTGAGGCTCTTGTGTCTTCTACCCAATGGCAGCAGTGAGAAAAGAGCATGGTCTGGGTGGTGAGGATCTCTGATGATAGATGCTGCTTTTCTACGGCATCATTTCATGTATAGGTTCTCAGTGGTCAGGAGGGTTTTACCCGTGACGTAATGGGCCAAATCCACTCAATTTTCCACTCAAAGGCATTGGTGTTCCCATACTGGGCCATAATGCAGCCAGTCAGTACACTTTCCACCACACATCTATAGAAGTTTGTCAAAGTTTTTGATGTCATGCCAAATCTCTGCAGAATCTGAAGGAAGTGGAGGTGCTGTTATGTTTTCTTTGCAATGAGTCCAGGACAGGTCCTCTGAGATAGTGAGATCTAGGAATTTAAAGTTACTAACGCTCTCCACCTCTGATCTTCCATTGAGGACTGGCTCATGGACCTGTGGTTTCCCTCTCCTGAAGTTCACAATCAGTTCCTTGGTCTCATTGACATTGGCTGAAAAGTGCTTGTTATGACTTCACTCAACCAAATTTTCAATCTCCCACCTGTATGCTGATTTACCACCACCTTTGATATGGCCCACAACAGTAGTGTCATCAGCAAACTTGACTATGGCATTGAAGCTGTACTTAGCTACACAGTCATAAGTGTAAAGCGAATAGAGCAGGGACTAAGCACACTTAGCACACCTGTGCTGATGGAGATTGTGGAGGAGATGTTTTTGTCAATCTGAACTGACTGGGGTCTGCATGTGAGGTAATCCAGGGTTCAATTGCTCAAGAGGGTATTGAGGCCCAGGTCTTGGAACTTACTGATTAGCTTTGAGGGGATGATGCTATTAAATGCTGGTCTGTAATTGACAAAGAGCATCCTGATGTATGCGTGGTCAAAATGAAAGCATTGGCTCAAAGTTTTGTCTGGTGGCCTGGGATAGATCAGCAGATTAAGCAGTTTGCCATGCACTGTTGGGATGTCAAGACGTTCAGAAGATGCCAAGAGAAGTAACTTTCCATCCCTGGGAATGACCTGCATTGTCCTTTGTGTAGATTTTGCTGGACAATTTGTGGGCACAAATTTCTTGGTAGTAGTGGATGTAGCTACAACGCGATCAGAAACATACTCAAAAACCTCCAGTACAGCACACTTTTGATGTGTTGAGAAGGCTCTTCTCAAGAAGTGGTGTTCCAGAACACTTAGACAGTGGCAATGGATCACAGTTTGCTACAATACAATTTCAGTCATTGCTGAAAATGAATGGAATAAGACATATTATATCTGCACCGTACTATCCAGCTACAAATTACTTGGTGGAAAGGTTTGCCCAGAATCTAAAGAATGCACTGCGAGCAACATCAGCCGAACATTAACACAGAATTACAAACTTGTCAATTTCCTCCTTGCATTTCTCAATGCAGCACACTCCACAGCCAGCAACTCACCAGCTATGCTATTCCAAGGCCATCTCTTGCATTCACTCCTGGATCTCCTCAAACCCAGTCTCAAAAGGACAAGCAGCTGAGACAAACTGAAGTCTCCTCAAACAAGGAGGTTCAACTGGACAAGGATTCCTAGTGAGGGACTACTGTGCAGAGTTGATCAACAGTGGGTACTTGGTAAGATTAAGGACAGAACTGGACCACTCTCCTGCATCTGATGTCATCTGGAGACAACACATCGATCAGTTGAGGAGAGCAGAGTCAATTGTTAGAGAATTAGCTAACTAACCTCTGCATCCAGCACATAATTCTTCCGCACATCTCCGATGGGATCCCAACACCAAGCACATCTTTCCCTCCCCTCCACTTTACACAGGCATCACTGTCCTCCCTCCTGGTACTTAACCTTGCAAGTGGAACAAGAGCTACACCTGCCCCTACACCTCCTTCCTCACCACCATTTAGGGCCCCAGACAGTCCTTTCAGGTGAGGCGATACTTAACTTGTGAGTTAGTTGGGCTCATCTACTGTATCTGATGCTCCTGGTGTGGCCTCCTGTATATTGGAGAGACCCAATGTAGATTGGGAGACTGCTTCACTGAGCACCTATGCTCCGTCTGCCAGAAAAAGTCAGATCTCTTGGTGGCCACTCATTTCAATTGCACTTCCCATTCCCATTCCAACACAGTCAGTCCATGGTCTCTTTTACTGCCGGGATGAGGCCACACTCAGGCTGGAGGAGCAAAACCTTCTGTTCCGTCTGGGTACCTCCAACCTGATGGCATGAACATTGATTTCGCGGACTTCCGCTGATTGCCTCCCTTCTTCACCATTCCCCATTCCCATTTCCCTCTCTCACCTTATCTCCTTACCTGCCCATCACCTCCCTCTGGTGCTCCTCCCCCTTCCCTTTCTTACATGATCTTCTACCCTCGCCAAAAAGATCCACCTTTCTCCAGCCCTTTATCTCTTTCACCAATCAGCTTCCCATCTCTTTACTGCACTCCCCTTCCCAGTTACACCTGTCACCTACCTCCTTGTACTTCTTCCTCCTGTCCCCTGAACTCCTTCCTCTGACTTCTCATCCTTTTTTCCCAGTTGTGATGAAGGGTCTCGGGTTGAAATGTCAACTGTACTCTTTTCCATAGATGCGGCCTTATCTGCTGAGTTCCTCCAGCATTTTGTGTGCGTTGATTAAATCTTTAGACCTGCATGGGACAATTTAAAAATTACTATGCTGTAGATGTCTATATAGTATACTATATGTATATAAGTTGAGATGCATTCTACATTGAGTTGGAGTTTATAGCCAAGCAGAGAGGGGTGTTATGTAATTAATATTTCAGTAATATTTTCAGCAATATTGTAAGTACTGTATATCATTCGATTAAACATTCGTATTTATTTAAATAATTTATTAAAGGTTAAATGTGACAGGATGTGAATGCCATACGTCATCACCCCACCACATTATATGTGGGCACTTTGCTTAAAGTACAAATGAAAATAAGAAGTTCTCCTGGGCTCCTGTCTCTTCCTTTCAATTAATTTAATGTTTTGGAGTTACAAAACATAAACACAAACTTGAATAAATTGCACATTCTACATATGAGCTCCTCATGCCCCGTGCATTTGGAAAAGAACTCACTTCCTATAGTTACTTACACAAACCTTACACAACTGGTTTAAATTAATGGATTAGCTTTGAAGATGTTTTCTTTAAGATTTTAAAACCCAACCCACTCACTCACCTTGAATATTATTCAGTGAACCATTTCCCTTCCCACCCCCTCTTACAGAAGCAGACTGTGATTTTTTCAGGTATTGCACAAGTCCTTTAGAAAATGTTGGAGAATATGCTGCCAAGCTAGATTATATTTTCTGGTAGATTATCATGTTGGACAATAAATTAGCTATATTTCTGAAGATAATTAATGATAATTTTGTTTATTTCAATGTCCCTCATCCCTGGCCCTCTGATATTCAACCCTTCTTATACTACTCCCCATTCAAAACCTGGCAACTTCCAGTGGCACTGCGCAGAAATGAGAGCTTGCATTTTGGACCTCGGTAAACATTCTGCTTGCTACAATTCTGCTTAGACACAATCCAGTCATCAAAGTTTTATTTTTAGTCACAAATATGCATTTTATTTTAATCAATGCTTATAGAACACAAAATAGTACAAAACAGTGTAGGCCTTTGGCCCACAATGTTGTGCTAGCCTTTGTGCTCATCCAGAGGAATAAGATGCATGGGATCCAAGGTGAATTGACCATTAGGATTCAGAACTGGCTTAACCATTGGATTAATCTGACCCTTACCTCCCACATAGCCTTCATTTTTCTATCATCCGTGTATCTAAGAGTATCTTAAATGTCTCTAATGTATCTGCCTCTACCACCACCTCTGGCATTCACCACTCTCTGTGAAAAACCTGCCGCTGACAACCCCCCTCTGCAAGCAAGGTCCTTAATGAGTACCAGGTGGCCCCCATTTTTCCAACGCTTGCCTTACGACACCTCGCTGTTACGAAAGACCTACATTAGTTACCTGTTTTTGCTAACAGAACAAACACGAGGAAATCTGCAGATGCTGGAAATTCAAACAACAACACACACAAAATGCTGGTGGAACACAGCAGGCCAGGCAGCATCTATAAGGAGAAGCACTGTCGATGTTTTGGGCCGAGACCCTTTGTCAGGACTAACTGAAAGGAGAGATACTAAGAGATTTGAAAGTAGTGGGGGCAGGGGGAAATGCAAAATGATAGGAGAAGAGCGGAGGGGGTGGGATGAAGCTAAGAGCTGGAAAGGTGATTGGTGAAAGTGATACAGAGCTGGAGAAGGGAAAGGATCATGGGACAGGAGGCCTAGAGAGAAAGAAAGGGGGGGAGCACTAGAGGGAGATGGAGAACAGGCAGAGTGATGGGCAGAGAGAGAGAAAAAAACAACTAAATATGTAAGAGATGGGGTAAGAAGGGGAGGAGGGGTAAGAAGGGGAGGAGGGGCATTAACAGAAATTAGAGAAGTCAATGTTCATGCCATCAGGTTGGAGGCTACCCAGCCAGTATATAAGGTGTTGTTCCTCCAACCTGAGTGTGGATTCATCTTGAAAGTAGAGGAGGTCATGGATAGACATATCAGAATGGGAATGGGACGTGGAATTAAAATGTGTGGCCACTGGGAGATCCTGCTTTCTCTGGTGGACAGAGCGTAGGTGTTCAGTGAAATGGTCTCCCAGTCTGCGTCGGGTCTCACCAATATATAAAAGGCCACACCGGGAGCACCAGACGCAGTATACCACACCAGCCGACTCACAGGTGAAGTGTCGCCTCACCTGGAAGGACTGTCTGGGGCCCTGAATGGTGGTGAGGGAGGAAGTGTAAGGGCAGGTGTAGCACTTGTTCCGTTTACAAGGATAAGTGCCAGGAGGGAGATCGGTGGAAAGGGATGGGGGGGATGAGTGGACAAGGGAGTCGCGTAGGGAGCGATCCCTGCGAAAAGCAGAAAGAGAGGGGGGAGGGAAAGATGTGCTTGGTAGTGGGATCCCGTTGGAGGTGACGGAAGTTACGGAGAATTATACGAATCAACGTCCTTACACTTCCTTACACTGTTATGAAACAAGGCAGCCCGCGGAAAAGGCGCCCGACAGCCAAGCTCCTCCCGCGGAACTGCATTCCAGCCGCCATTGCTTAAACACGTGCCTGTAAGCATCTCTCTATGCTTTGTGTCGATTTATTTTGTGCATCCGTTAGCAAGATGAGTTCTAAGGTATCGGAAAAGCCTAAAATAGCGCGTAAGAATGTTACACTTAGCGTAAAACTAGACATAATTAAATGTTTCGATCGTGGTAAAACGAAGTAAGGATATAGTGAGTTTGGCTAAGGAGGTGGTTTGTGGAAGTTGACGAAGATGATGTTGAATAGGTTTCGGCATCCCATGACCAAGAACTGAGAAATGAAGAGCTGATGCAGAGGAAAGGATAACAATTGAAGCTGAACGCAGTAGCGAACGGCCCGAAAGTGAAGTCGTCCAGGAACTGAACGGGAAGCAATTGCGTGAGATTTTCGCTGCGATTGACAATGCTTCAATGATTGCAGGAAAGTATGACTTTTATTTTGAAAGGGTATGTAGGTTTAGGGTATATTTGCAGGATGGTTTGAGTGCTTACAAAGAACTGTATGATAGAAAAATGCATGAGGCTAAGCAGTCAAGCATACTGTTGTTTTTCAAGCCATCCACATCAGCCACAGCAGATGACAAAACTCGACCTTCGACATCGAGGCAGGCAGACATAGAGAAGGTGACCTGCCTGCCCTGATGGAAACAGACGACGATGAGATGACACCCCAGTCTCCTCTACCTCCCACCACCCCAACCTCCGACGACTCAGCCTAACACACCTGCATCAGTGTCCTCACTGTCTTCACGATTCCGGTAAGTGAAACTACACTGGATGTACATTATTTCTACTTTATATAGGCTGTGTATTTTTATGTGTTATTTGGTATGATTTGGCAGCTTCATAGTTTAAAGGTTACTACTGAGAGCGCTTGCGTGAGATTTTTGCTACGGTGGACAGTGCGGCAATAATTGCAGAAAAGTATTCCTATTTTATACAGGCTGTGTATTTAACTCGATCATTCCTGCTTTTACGATATGTCACTGTTATTTTAGGTTTTATGTGTTATTTGGCATGATTTGGTGGGTTATTTTTTGGGTCTGCGAACGCTCACAAATTGTTCCCATATAAATAAATGGTAATTGCTTCTTCACTTTATGACATTCCGGCTTACGAACCATTTTATAGGAACGCTGTACCTTCGAATAGCGGGGGAACCTGGGTACTTTACATCGGTATTTACCAAAGAGAAGGACATGGAGGATAGGGAGATAAGTGCCAAGAGTATTAATATACTAGGGAATTTCGAAGTAAAGGAACAAGTTGTGCTGGGTCTCTTAAAGAGCATTAAATGTGGATAAGTCCCCAGGAGCTGATTCAGATTCAGTTTATTGTCATTTAGAAACCACAAATGCAATGCAGTTAAAAAATGAGACAACGTTCCTCCAGAATGATATCGCAAAAGCAAATGACAAAACAGACTACACCAGAAAATCCACATAACGTTTGGCAATCCCCAATCCAGAGTCCGGAGAGGCTGCTGCATATTAATATCGCGCTACTGTCCTAGCGCGTTCCCTGGAAAGGAGTTCCAAATCCACCAGCCAAACAAGACCAAAAACTAAAGCTACAAGACCTGCACAAAACCACATAGTTACAGCATATAGTTACAACGGTGCAAACAATAGCATAATTGATAAAAAGAAAACAGACCATGGGCACAGTAAAAATAGTCCAAAGATGTTAAAGGACTGTAAGTTCAAAAGAAATCACCACACAGTTTCCACAAGTCCCCAGGGTCCGGACAGACTCACCATCCCACGTCGGCGGCAGAAGGGAATACCCCCGCTATGGACTTCCACGGTGCCACCCGACTCAGCCTCGCAGACGCAGCACACAATGAAAGCTCCGTCGAACCCAGCCTTGCAGACGCAGCACACAATGAAAGCTCCGTTGAACCCAGCCTTGCAGACGCAGCACACACCGAAAGCAACCTGACCGCAGCAGACTCCGAGTCTGTCGAACCTCCAAGCCGATGACCATCTCCTCCGGCACAGCTTCTCCAAGCACCATCCTCTGCCGAGCGTATTAAGACGGCCCTGCCAATGGCCATCGGCAATGCGACCCCGAGGACTAGGGGCCTGTTCTTCCCAGCAGAGTCCCGGACCTCACAGCAGCAGCAGCAATGAAGAAGATCTTCCTGGAGATTTCCCGGTGTTCCTCCGTGTTCCCACATCCGTTTTCAATTGATTATGATTGCGCACGGCACCCCACTTCACAAATAACAGATAATCAGTTCCGGAGTGGCCGCTGCAAGCTGCGTTGTGCCGCCATCTTGGAAATCTTGATGAAATATACTTCAGGTTATTGAGAGAGGCAAGGGAAGAGATTGCTGGGGACTTGACCAATATCTTCATGTCCTCTCTAGCCAATGGGTGAGGTCCCGAAGGACTGGTGAGTAGTTAATGTTGTTCCATTATTCAAGAAGGGAACCACAATAATTCTGGTAACTGCAGAGCCTCACATCAGTAGTAGAGAAATTAGTGGAGAGAACTACGATATTAAGGATAGGATTTATTAGCATTTGGAGATCCATGGCCTAATTGGGGACAGCCTTTGTGCATGGCAGGTCGTGTCATAGCAACTTGATTGAGTTTTTTGCGGAGGTGGCGAGGGTTATTGATGAAGATAGAGTTGTGGATGTCATTTACATGGATTTTAATAAAGCTCTTGACAAGGTCCGCCATGGGAGGCTCATCCAGAAGATTAAGATGCATGGGATCAATGGTGAATTGGCCATTTGGATTCAGAACTGGCTTTTCCACAGAAGACAGAGGATAGAGGTTGAAAGGACTTTTACTAGCTGGCGGACTGTGATTCGTGGTGTTCTGCAAGGATCTGTACTGAGATCGTTGCCGTTTGTGATGTACTATATAAATAACCTGGATGAAAATGTGGATTGGTAGGTCAGTAAGTTTGCAGATGATACAAAGATTCATAGTGTTGTGGTTAGCATAGAAGATGGCACGGAACACAGCAGTATATGGATCAGTTGCAGATATTGGTGGAGAAATGGCTGATGGAGTTTAACCCTGCCAAATGTGAAATGTTACACCTTGGTAGGTCACAAGCAAAGAGAAAGTACACTGTGAAGGACAAGATCTTTACCAGCCTTGATGAGCAGAGGGGTCTTAGAATTCAAATTCATGCCTCGCTGAAAGTGGTTACACAGGTTGCTAGGATGGGTTAAGAAGGCGTATGGCAAGCTTGCCTTTATTGGTCAAAGCATTGAATTCAAAAACCAGGAAGTTATGTTGCAGTTTTATAAGTTTAAGATGTAAAGAAGTTTAAGTTATAGTATAGATTAAGTATAAGATAAGGTTTCTGGTTTAAGATGGCTCTGGTAAAACATAACAACACCTTACTGGCAGCAAACAGATCTACTAACTACTTTATTAATCTACTTTATTATACTTTATTAATCACACATTATGAATGTAATCACACTTGATAAATGAATGAATTATGGGCTTACTCTCCAGTAACTGCCGTTCCCCCCACACACACACACAGACAGATCAGTCAGTAGAACTACAACATTAAAAGTATGTTTCTACTGACACCTCCAATCTGTACTGAAATAAATAATTTTCTAAAACAGTCTGTGAATTCATTATTCTTTATGAGTGATGAAATAATTTATTCCTGATTGTAAAAAATTTGGGGGAAGTTTGTGCTGTACATTCCACCCATTGCTCCAGGTGAAATGCAGGCTGAAGGTTGATTCTTGGCATTCAGCCATAGATTTTACTGTGTACATTAACAGAAGCTTCTCTGGATCATGCAAATACTTCCCTCCTGGGTAGTACATTGAATTTGAGGCTGCATCTCTCCAGCTGCAAGGGCACTCAGTGGTGATGTGAAATTATTGATGTGTGTAAGGTGCTCTGCAGATGGTTGACCAAGTTGCTTCATTAACCATTACACCATCAGGATGGTATGCCCATGAAATCATCTGTAAGGCAAATGAATAATCTAAATGTTTACCTTGGATTATTACTGCAAATCCGTTAGTACAAAAAAATGCAAGACTTTACCATCCCACACTCAATTTTTCAGCAAAGTTTGTCACATGGACAATCTCAAGTTAAAATTCTTGCTCTCATTCATTTCTGCAATCATGGGTTGTAGTATACAGCTTTAGAGGTTTCAAGTAATTACCTCAGCAGGAAGTACACATATATGCTTTCCTGTTTTATAAAGGTGTTTACTTCTGATTGTTTTGTTTGTGTGTGTGTGGTGGGCATGGAAACAGTGTTTGTTTGTGAATGCAAAAGTGACCAGCTGGAAGAATGGGCTGAAAAATGGCAGATCGAATGTAATGCGGACAAGAATCAGAAACGAGAGTATTTAATCGTATATCCATTGAGAGTTCTGCTGCCAGGTGAGTCACCACTTGAGGTGCCCAAGTCTGAGGTGTTACACTTTGAGAGGGAAAAATAGGGTAGGACTTCCACATTGAACAGTGGAGCACTGAGGAGTGTGGTAGAACAAATGGGATCAAGGAATACAGATCCATAATTCCTTGAAAGTGGCATCACTGCTAGATAAGGTCATAAATAAGGCTTTTAGTACATTTGACATTCATAAATCAGGACATTGAATACAGGAGTTGGTATGCTTTGGTGAAGTTGCTTAGACCTTGGTGGGGCTGAAGTTTGTGTATTGTGTGCATTTTTGGTCACCTACTTACAGGAAAGATGTCAATGTTTGAAAGGGTGAAGAGAAAATTCACATGAATGCTGCCATGGCTTGAGGTCCTGAGTTGTAGAGAAAGGTTGAATAGCTTAGGATTCTTTGGAGCACAGGCAAGTGTGGGGGGGATGAGACCATAAGATACAGGAGCAGAATTAGGCCATTTGGCCCATCGAGTCTGCTCATGGCTGATATATTATCTCTCTCAACCCCACTCTCCTGCCTTCTCTCAGGTAACCTCTGAAGCCCTGACTAATCAAGAATCTATCAACTTCCACTTTATCTATACCCAATGACTTGGTTTCCATTTCCATCTGTAGCAATGAATTCCACAGATTCACCACCCTCTGGCTAAAGAAATTCCTCCTCGTCTCCGTTCTAAATGGATGTGCCTCTATTCTGAGGATATGAAGCCTGGTCCTGAACTAGCCCACTTTTGGAAATATCCTCTCCATATCCACTCTATCTAGGCTTTTCTATATTCAATAGGTTTCAACTAGATCCCCCATCATACATAGAATATAGAGCCCAGACCAGTACAGTCCAGGAACAGGCCCACACTGTTCTGCCAAACTAGCTAAGCAGCTAATCAAAAACACCCAAACACTTATCCCTCCTACCTACACAACGCCCATATCTCGCCATCTTCCTTACTTCCACGTTCCTATCTGAACGGCTCCAAAAAGCCTCTAGTGTATTGGCCTCGACCACCATACCAGGCAGGGCGTTCCAGACATCTATCACTCTCTGAGTGGAAAAACTCACTCCCTCTGGTGTTAGATATTTCAACCTTGGGAAACAGATATTCCCTGTCTACTCTATCTATGTCTCTCATAATCCTGTAAACCTCTATCAGATCTCCCTTCCGGCTCTGACACTCCAGAGAAAACAACTGAAGTTTATCCAGCCTCTCATGACAGCACAGGCCTTCTAAACCTTGCAGCATCCAGGTAAACCTCTTCCACACCCTCTCCAAAGCCTCAATGTCCTTTCTATAGTGGGGTGACCAGAATTGTATGCAATACACTAGATGTGGCCTAAGCAGAGTTTTATAAAGTTGCAACATAACATCCTGATTTTTGAACTCAATGCCTCAAATAATAAAAACAAGCATTCCATAAGCCTTCTTAACCACTTTATTGGCCTGTGTTACCATTCTCAAGGAGCTATAAACTTGGATCCCAAGATCTCTCTGCTCAGCGACACTGTTAAGGATCTTGCCCTTAACAGTGTACTGTTTACTTGCACTCACCCTACCAAGGTGCAACACCTCACATTTATTTGGGTTAAACTCCATCTGCCATTTCTCTGCCCATATCTGCAAATGATCTATGTCACACTGTATTCTTTGCCAGTCTTCTAAACTATCCACAACTCCACTAATGTTGGTATTATTCGCAAACTTACTAACCCACACATCTAGATTTTCATACAGGTCATTTATGTACATCAGAACTAACAGAGGCCCCAGCACTGATCCCTGCAGAACACCACTAATTACAGACCTCCAGCTCAAATAAGTCCCATCAACCACTACCCCCGTCTCCTATGCACAAAATAGTTCTGAATCCAAACAGTCAGTACGCCACAGACCCCATGCATCTTAATTTTCTGGATTAGCCTCCCATGAGGGACTTTGTCAAACACCTTACTAAAATCTATGTAGACAACATCCACATCCCTACCTGCATCAATCTCCCTCATCACCTTGTTAAAAACCTCTATCAGGTTGATAGGACATGACTTGCCTCTCACAAAGCCATGCTGGCCGTGGGTTTCCAAATGCTCATATATCCTATCTCTAAAAATTTTATCCAACAATTTCCTTACAACTGATGTGAGACTCTCTGGTCTATAGTTCCCAGGATTTTCCCTTGTTCCCTTCTTAAGTAAAAGTACAACATTAGCCACTTGCCAGTCCTCCAGGACTTTGCCTGTGGCTAAAGAGGACACAAAGATAGTGGTTGAGGGCCCAGCAATCTTGTCTCCTGCCTCCTGGGGTAAATCCATAAGACATGGGATTTTATTGAAGTGTACAAAATAATAAATAGGGTGAACTTGTGTAGGATTTTTCCACTGAGTTTGAGACTAGAACAAGAGGACATAGGTTTAGGGTGAGAAGTGACATATTTAAGGGAATCTGAGGGTGAATTTCTTCACTCAGAGGCTAATGCAAGAGTGTACTGATCTGCCAACTGAAGTGTTAGATGTGAGTTAATTCATAATATCTAAGAGAAGTTTGATAGGTACACAGATGAGGGGTATGGACAGCAGTGAGCTGGGTTCAGGTAGATGGGACTAGCAGAAAATCAGCTCAGCATGGACTAGATGGGCCGAAGGGCCTACTTCTGTGCAGTAGTATTCTATGGCCCTATGACTTGTCATCATAGTTTCAATGGAGAAAAAAAGCTTTAGAGTCTGAATTAACTAACATTACAAACAATCACCTGTTAAAAATCAAATAATGGGCCTGGATAGTGCAAAATTTGAAGTGGCGAGTGAGAGAAGGCATCATTGTGAGGTGGGAGTATTTGAAAAGAACAAGGCTCATCAGGAGTGAGTTTTATTTAAGCCAATTAAAAGGTGTAAAGGGAGCAGCCATTGTTAGAGTTAGAGTGGGAGACTTTGGCTCAGCTGGTTTGGGCAATAACAGGCAGATGTTCTAAGAAAGTTTCTAGTAAGTTTTTTTTCTCTTTCTTTGTCTATGGCTAGTGCACTGAGAATGGGTCCAGAGTTAGTCGTATGTTCTTTGTGTGAGACGTAGAAACTCTAGGAGACCTTCAGTCTCTCCGATAACTACATCTACACAAAGGTCATCGAGCTGCATCTCCTTTAGAGACCGTTTTAAGGAATTGGAGCTGCAGCTCGATGACCTTTGGTTCATACGGGAGAATGAGGAGATGATAAATAGGATAAATACACCTAGGACACCTAGTAGATAGGAGTCACCCCTAACTTGCAGGATACAGGAACCTGGGTGACTGTCAGGAGAGGGAAAGGGAGTAGGCAGCCAGTGCAGAGTACCCTTGTGACCATTCTCAATAATAAGTATGCTGCTTTGGATATTGTTGCAGGGGATCGATCTACTGGGGGAAGCCACAGTGACTGCGTCTTTGGCACTGAGTCTGGCTCTGTGGCTCAGAAGGGAAGTGGGGAGAAGAGGTGTACAGTAGTGACAGGGGATTCCATAGTTAGAAGAGAAGGCAGGTGATTCTGTGGATGTAAAAAAGACACTCAGATGGTAATTTGCCTCCCAGGTGCCAGGGTTAGGGATGTCTCGGATCAGATCCACTGCATTCTAAAGGGGGAGGGTGAGCAGCCAGAAGTTGTAGAACATATTGGTACCAACGACACCGGTAGGAAAAAGGAGGAGGTCCTGAACAGAGAATTTAGGGAGTTAGGTAGAAATCTGAAAAGCAGAATCCTCCAGGGTAGTAATTTCTGGATTGTTGCCTGTGCTATGTGCCAGTGATGGTAAGAATAGGATGATTTGGCAATTAAGTGTGTGGCTGTGGAATTGGTGGCTATGGAATTGGGTTTATAATTTCTGGACCATTGGGATCTCTGCTGGGGAATGTATGACCTGTACAATAAGGATAGGTTACATCTGAACCCGAAGCGGACCAATATCCTTGTGGGCAGGTTTCCTAGAGCTGTTGGGGAGGGTTTAAACTAATTTGGCAGGGGAATGGGAATTGGAGTGATGAGGCTGATGGAACTGTTGGTATACAAGTAGAAACTGTAGTGAGACTGCGAGGAATGACAGGCAGATGATAAAGGCAAAATTGTAGTCAGTTGGATGAACTGAAGTGTAACATGGGGATAAAATTGAAAAGGGTGATGAATACAGGACGGAAAGTGTTATATTTGAATGCACATGGTATCAGGAATAAGGTAGATGATCATGTAGTGCAGTTAGAGACTGGCTGGTATGATATTGTGTGCTTCACTGAGTCGTGACTGAAAGAAGATCATAGCTGGGAGCTTAACATCCATGGATACGCATTGTAACGAAAGGACAGGCAGGTGGGCTGAAGGCGTGGGATGGCTCTGTTGGTTAAAACGTGAAATCAAATCCATCAAAAGAGGTGATACGGGATCAGAAGATGTGGAATCCTTGTGGGTAGAATTAAAGAACTAAAAGGGTAAAATACCCTGATGGGATTTATATACAGGCATCCAAACAGTAGCCAGGATATGGGATACAAATTATAACAGGAGATAGAAAAGGCATGTAAAAGGGGTAATGTTATGATAGTCATTGGGGATTTCAATATGCAGGTAAATTGGGAAAATCAGGTTGGTGCTGGATCCCAAGAGAAGGGATCTGTAGAAAATCTATGAGATGGCTTGTTAGAGAAGCTTGTGGTTGAGCAATTCAGGATTGGATGTTGTGTAATGAACCAGATTTGATTAAGGAGCTCAAGGTAGACGAACCCAAGAGAGCCAGTGATGAAATTTCTGGGGCCAAGAGTAGATTCTGAAAATCAAAATAATCTTTGGCATTTGGCTGAGTCATTTTCAATATGGCAAAAGGTCTAGAAATTAATATATTGCTTAAAAACAGACAGTGCTAATTAGTTCAACCATGTCAATCCCTGCTGGAGGATTAGGAAGCAAAATGCTGGTTTGAAGAATTATGAAGCATTGAATAAGAAGATCACAATGAACAGGGAAAATAATGAGCTTAAAGGCAAAAAGCAGAGAGGATTTGTAAATATTTTATTGCATTTTTGGGATAGTAGGCAATGGTGCTTTGATTATATATTAATAATGTAGACATGGGTGTGCAGGGTAACATTTCCAAATCTGTAGATGACATAATACTTGGAAGTGTGGTGAACACTGAGAAGATTGATTGCATGAAGGCATACTGAAAGAACAGAAAAATTACAGGTCAAACCTAATAAAGACAAATGTGACAAGAAACACCTTGGCAGGAGAAGTGAGGGAGAGCAATATAGCACAAAGGCACAGTAACAGATGCAGTGCACAGAGAGGTGACTTATTGTACATGTGCATAAGTGGTTGGGATTGTTGAGAAGGTGGTGACCAGAATTTATAGGATCCTGAAATTCATAAAGAAAGGCAAAGGATACAAAAACAGGAAAGATATGTTGGATCTGTATAAACCATTGGTTCCTTCCCAGTAGAGTGGTTATCTTACCCATTTTGATATTCTGCAATTACTTTATTACCTTGTCCTTTCTCTTTAATTTTCTCCGCTTTCCATCATCAGAACCTTTTTATCTACAGCTCTAATTATCTGATTTACTAGTAAGCTGCTGAGGCCTACCCTAGCAGAACAGCCCCCTTTTCCCCTCAATACTGATGTCAGAGCCCCATTCAGACCAAAGTCTAAGCCAGATATTTAATTATCTGATTTTAATGTCGATGTGGCTCACATTGTAATCCAGAGATGATTCTTGTGGCTGGTTATGTTGCTAGTTTGGACCCCGGCTACTCATATCCCTCAGCAGGAATTTCTGCTTTTTCTTATTTGTGCTGCTGGTACTCTCATGGATCATGACAATCGGATCTTTTCCCTGGCAGGCTAGTTGTTCTCAACACTGGCACCAAGCAAGTAATGCAGCCATGGGGTCTTGTGTTTCTTGCTCCAGAGGACAGTACCGATCCCCCTAACTATACTTGTCCCTGTTGTTACTACTACATCTCTTTTAACTCCACAACACGAATACTCCTTGTACCAGGGTGTTGGTACACGGTCAGTTTGCTCGTTGACCTGTAGTCTGCTCATCTCCACACAGTGTGATTGAAACATTACGCCAGTTGGACAAGTGCATGGGCTGAGGCTCCTGCGACGCCTTCCACATCCGCATACCGACCCCATTCACGCTCACTCATGCCCTCCTGTCACTCCTGACTGACCACTTCTACAGCGTTTATTCTGAGGATTGTGACTGTCTCCTGGATCAAAGTGTCTCAGTAACTTAACCCCCTGCTGATGTGGAACTTCCTCAAGCTGCAGATGCAAATACAGATCTGGTCACCGTGGACCCCAGTGGTTCCCATCAAAGTAAAACCATAAGAGTTGGGAGTAGGCTTTCCTTTCCGGGCTGGAGGAGATGGATGCTGTTCTGTCATCTTGTGCTGATATATCCGCATCACGATGGCCGATGGATCAGGTTTCGCCTTCCCTCGAAGGGCAGGTGGAGGCCATTCAAACTCAAGCTTATTCTCGACAGAACACTGTTGTCACCTGGTACAGGCACGAAATGCCTGGTTACTTTTCAAGAATAGAGAGATGCCCTCAGGATCTGGTCACTCTCCATACTGCATGAGAAGGTGGATAAATCCCAGGAAAACATTGCTGCCCTTTGGGAACAAGTTGTTCTATTCCTGTGTTTGGCAAGTGTATGGAAGCATGAGATCACAGCGCATGAGAGTCCCATGTCTTTGTGAGGCTGGATCATGTTTCCTCGCTCAGGATGTCATTCCTCCTTTCACCATTTGTCCTTTTGCCTAAACTCCACACACAACTACCCTTAGCTACAGACACAGATAGTGGGATGTTGCAGACCTTCCAAGGAAGGAGTTTACCATCATGGATGCCTGCTCAGAGAGGAGGGCAGCTGTCCAACGCCATATGACAGCAACTACATGGGCAACACTGCGCACTAGCACTTGACCATTAAACACGCTGTAAAGCTGATGCACCATCAATAACTCTCTGAGACGTGAGGCGAGATATCGGCTTTTATTGACTGGAAGAAAGAACAAGCAGTAGTTGACCACCATGCTACATCCTGGAGACTGAGGGCCGGGCTCAGGCCTCAATCGCCTTTATACCGGGGTCCGTGGAAGGAGCCACGGTCAGTGGGAGGGGCCACAGGAGCAGTCAGCAGGGGGGCGTGTCCAGACAGGTATATGTAATTCACCACATTCACCCCCCCCTTTGTTTTAAAAGAGAGTCCCCATGGGGCGAAGTTTCTTACAAGTATATTTACAGGTTAAGTCTATCAGGTGGTTGAATCTGTCGCTGCGATCTACGTAGCACCGGCTGTGATTGCACAGGTGCTGGTGGTGATTGCACCGGAGATGGTGGTTGTGCTGGTTCCGGCCTAACTGGAGGTGTCAGCCCACTAGGCGTCAGTGATCCCTCATGCGTGTGTGAGGCACCTGGTACATGCACGTGCGAGACGCCTGGTATAGGAGTGTCGTGAGGAGTCTGTGTAGGGCTCGGTGTGCGCAGTGTCACCTCGGGTACAGGGTTCATAGTTACCGTGGAGTGTTCGGGGTAGTGGTCTGCTGCTCCTGCGGGTGCCAGGTCGCGGACGGAGACCGTGTCCTCCCGCCCATCAGGTAAGACCACGTAAGCATACTGGGGGTTCGCATGTAGAAGGTGAACCCTCTCGACCAGCGGGGAGTATTTATTGCTCCTCACATGTTTCCGGAGCAGCACTGGCCCTGGGGATGTCAGCCAAGCTGGTAGGGTGGTCCCAGTGGCAGACTTCCTGGGAAAAGAGAATAGGCGATCGTGAGGGGTGGCATTGATGGACGTACATAACAGGGAGCGGATAGAGTGGAGTGTCTCAGGGAGGACCTCCTGCCATTGAGAGACCGGCAACCCTTTTGACTTAAGGGCTAAAAGTGTGGCCTTCCACACTGTGGCATTCTCCCTCTCCACCTGTCCATTTCCCTGGGGATTATAGCTCATGGTCCTACTAGTAGCAATGCCCCTAGCCAGCAGGTACTGGCGCAGCTCGTCACTCATAAAGGAGGACCCTCTATCACTGTGGATATAGCAGGGATATCCGAACAGAGTGAAGAGCTGGCGCAGGGCTTTTATGACGGACGTGGTAGTGGTGTCGGGGCAGGGGATGGCAAAGGGGAACCGCGAGTACTCGTCAATAATGTTGAGAAAGTAGACATTGTGGTCAGTGGAGGGAAGGGGGCCCTTAAAGTCAACACTCAGTCGCTCAAAGGGGCGGGTGGCCTTGATAAGTTGCACCTTTTCAGGACGGTAGAAGTGCGGTTTGCACTCAGCGCAGACTTGGCAGTCCCTGGCCATCGTCCTGATGTCCTCAAGGGAGTAAGGCAGGTTCCGGGCTTTCACGAAATGGTAAAATCGGGTGACCCCCCCGGGTGGCAAAGATGTGCATGGAGGGCGTATAGTTGGTCGAGCTGCGTGCTGGCACACGCTCCCCGGGATAGGGCATCAGGGGGCTCATTGAGTCTGCCAGGCCGGTACAGGATATCATAGTTGTAGGTGGAGAGTTCTATTCTCCACTGCAAAATTTTATCATTTTTGATTTTGCCCCGCTGTAGATTGCTGAACATGAACGCAACTGAGCGCTGGTCGGTCAGCAATGTGAACCTTTTGCCGGCGAGATAGCGCCTCCAGTGCCTAATAGCTTCCACTATGGCCTGGGCTTCTTTCTCCATCACGGAGTGCCGAATTTCAGAGCCTTGAAGGGTACGAGAGAAGAATGCTACTGGCCTGCCTGCCTGATTGAGGGTAGCAGCAAGCGCGAAATTGGAGGCGTCACTCCCTACTTGGAAGGGAATGGTCTCGTCCACCGCATGCATCGTTGCTTTGGCAATGTCCCCTTTAATGCGGCTGAAGGCCGCGCGGGCCTCGGCAGAGAGGGGAAATGCGGTGGACTTGACCAGGGGGCGGGCCTTGTCTGCGTAATGGGGGACCCATTGGGCGTAATAGGAAAAGAAGCCCAGGCACCGTCTGAGGGCTCTGAGGGTGGTGGGAAGAGGGAGTTCTAACAGGGGGCGCATACGGTCGGGATCAGGGCCAATGACACCGTTCTCCACGACATACCCAAGGATTGCGAGTCGGGTGGTTCCGAACACACACTTGTCTCTATTATAAGTAAGGTTCAGGGCTTTGGCCACTTGGAAAAATCGTTGGAGGTTGGCGTTGTGATCCGACCAGTCGTGACCACAGATGGTGATATTATCCAGATAGGGAAATGTGGCCTTCAGTTGGCACTGGTCCACCATTCGGTCCATTTCCCTCTGGAAGACAGAGACATCATTTGTGACACTGAAGGGGATGTGCAGGAAGTGATAGAGCCTGCCGCCCGCCTCGAAGGCGGTGTAGGGGCGGTCCTCTGGGCGGATGGGGAGCTGGTGATAAGTGGATTTCAGATCTATGGTCGAGTACACCTTGTACTGAGCTATCTGGTTGACCATATCCGCGATGCGGGGTAGGGGGTACGCGTCAAGCTGCGTGAACCTATTGATGGTTTGGCTATAGTCCACGACCATCCTATTTTTCTGCCCGGTCCAAACAACAACCACCTGGGCCCTCCAAGGACTTGTGCTTGGCTCAATGATCCCCTCCCTGAGCAGCCGCTGCACCTCTGACTGAATGAAGGCCCTGTCCCCCGCGCTGTACCTCCTGCTTTTAGTTGCCACAGGTTTACAGTCGGGGGTCAGGTTGGCGAACAGTGGTGGGGGAGGGATCTTGAGGGTGGAGAGGCTGCAAGTGGTGTCAGTAGCGTGGCTGTTGGCATGGTGCTGGGTGGGATGTGCGGGTCGGTGTGTGTGTGTGGTCAGTAGCGGGGTATATGATGAAGTCCCACAAAACTGAGGATTCCTGACAGTGAGTGGTGGGAGGGGCCCGTCATATGCCATAGTCACACTTTCGAGGTGGCTCTGGAAGTCCAGCCCCAATAGCACAGGCGTGCACAGTTGAGGCATGACCAGTAGCGCAAAGTTCCGATATTCTGTGCCCTGCACCACCAATGTCGCTACACAACCCACCCGGATGTCTGTGGAATACGACCCAGAAGCCATGGTGACCCTCTGGCTTACTGGCTGTGTCACGAGTCCGCAGCGTTGCACCGTGTCCGGGTCAATAAAACTCTCAGTGCTGCCCGTGTCAAACAGGCAGCTAGTTCTGTGCCCCTCCACCAGGATGTCCATCATTGACCTTGCAAGCTGGTGTGGGGGCGCTTTGGTCGAGGGTTACGGTGGCCAGAGTTGAACTGCTGTCTTGGTGCCTGGTAAGCACCGGTAGGTAGGGGGCGGGGCGTGTTGACACCGACAAAGATGGCCGCCCCCATCCGGGCATGCAAGATGGCGGCCCCCATGCCTCACACGAGGCGGGCAGGCAAGATGGCCGCCCCCATGCCTCACACGCAGTGCTGCCCGACCCCGCTTGTGGTTCAGACTTACAGACCTTGGCAAAATGGCCCTTCTTCCCGCAGCTGGGGCAGGTCGCTTCTCGGGCCGGGCAACGTCTTTGGGGGTGCTTTTCGAGTCTGCAGAAGTAACACTGCGCGGGCTTGTGACTGGCAGCAGCTGTGGTCAGGTTCGGGGAGTTTGTGGACTCACGACTGACAGTGGCGTTGGCGAATTTGCTCACAGGAACTGGTGGCGGCAGGGTCTGAGGTGTCCACGGAACCGGCAGGGGATCGCGCGGCTGGACAGTGTCAGCGTTGTGCAGAGCAGCCTCCAGCGTGTAGGCCGTCTCGATCGCCGAGCGTAAGGTAAGATCGGCATTTTCCAGCAGCCGCTGGCGCACGTACACTGACCTGATCCCTGTAACAAAGGCGTCTCGTACGAGGAGCTCCGCATGCTGTTCCACCGTGAGAGCTTTGCAGTCGCAAGTTCGCACGAGTGTCTGTAGGGCTCGGAGAAACTCGGCGCTCGACTCTCCAGCCCGCTGTCGTCGCGTAGCTAAGCGATGTCTTGCGTAGACGGTGTTCACCGGCCTCAGGTACTGTCTTTTGAGGGCATCCAGTGCCCCTTGGTAGGTCGGCAGGTCTCTGATAAGTGAGTAAACTTTCGGGGTGACCCTCGAGAGGAGAATTCGGTGCATAACAGCGGGCTCAGTTGCACTAACCTCCTCCAAGTATGATTGGAAGCATGCAAGCCAGAGTTCAAAGGCAAGAGCTGCTTCAGGGGCTTGGGGGTCCAAGTCCAATTTTTCCGGACGTAAAATACTTTCCATGTTTTAAAACTTCCAGTCAATAAAATTGATGCACCATCAATAACTCTCTGAGACGTGAGGCGAGATATCGGCTTTTATTGACTGGAAGAAAGAACAAGCAGTAGTTGACCACCATACTACATCCTGGAGACTGAGGGCGGGGCTCAGGCCTCAATCGCCTTTATACCGGGGTCAGTGGGAGGAGCCACGGTCAGTGGGAGGAGCCACAGGAGCAGTCAGCAGGGGGGCATGTCCAGACAGGTATATGTAGTTCACCACAAAAGCACTAAGAAAGGGGAAGCATTAACAGGTCTTTTTAAAAAATATCAACATCACCGCGTACTTTTATTTTGATCCACACTTTCGTTTTCAATCTTCTGATCAAATGTTTAAGTGTCAAGTGGAGCAGGTGTGCAGGCTCCTGCGGAAGACACTAAAGCATTGTACAGTGTCATTTTTCATTGCAATGCTTAGCTCCCATTCAGCCTTAATCAAAGAGAGGGAGCTCATAAACAGGCATTGTTCCAGCACCAAGGGGAGCAATGTGACTGGTGTACACAGAGTGCCCAGAGACAGGATTATAGGGAGACCCATGAGTCTGATGTTCCCATCCAACTCTCTTGCTGTGAATACCTGATCTGTGCGGGAAAAGAGTTGGATGGAATGAGAATGTCATCCATAGGTTTATCCATAGTGACGATTTTACCATTCCGTCACGAAAGATTCCGGTCAATGACATCGATTCAGGAGTGGATGCAATTATTGGGCCGGCTCGCTCCATCAGTCAGTTCTCTCATGGTTAATTCGTATCTTAATTTCATTAATACCCACAGGCCATGTTCCTGGATCCCATTGCTTAAAAGTCTATAACCTATTCAGTCCTGAAATTTTTAAACAATCCTCAGCCTTAGCAGTTTATTTCAGAGAAATTATAAAATAAAGTACTACTCTTGACTTCACTCCAGAATGGGCAACTTGTTTTTTATTGTCTTGTCTGTTTGGTCAGGGCTTCAAACAAGCCCCTGCCTCCGTCCCATCTCTTTGTCCTATTTAATGCTTTAATCACCTTGAACACCTCTACTAGATTGTCCTCGTACATCTCTATACTTAGGGGTACACAAGCTGAGTCACTGCAGTTTACCCTCCGTTCAAGCTCCTTCGCCTTGGTTTTATTCGAGTGAATCTACACTGCAGCCTCCATCTAAACACAGTGTACTGCATGGGCCTTACCCACCCTTAAAAAACTATAATTCAGCTTTCTGAAATGTGAGATCCGGTACTTTTTAATAACTGCCAACATTCCATTAGCTATTTTAATTTTTTTTATCCTTTCAATAGCTGTTAGCAATTTTGAACATCTAAATGTCTCTGCTTCTAAGCATTCTGAAAATAATCCTTTTATCTTCATAGTTCATGATCTCATATTTCACTGGACTGAACTCCATCTGCACAACATTGCCCATTCACAATCTTTCAATGTCTTTTTTTTATAATATTGTGCTCTTGAAATCATATTAAACCCCCATTAAGTGTTTCCTTCTGCTGCTTTCATCAATCCAATGAAGATCACAATCTTCAATTGTGATGGTCACAGTACAGCATTATCAGCTTTTCCTTGTGTAATGCTGTAACGTGCCAGTTTCCACTCATGATTCAATTCTGGATCTCACAGTTGCCAGCATTTAGCCCTATGGCTGCAGTCTTGGCTCTCAGCCATTAAAAGGACAAAACAAAACATAACCCTTCTAGCTACTGGATCGTGAAGCTGCTTAAAGAAGAGATGCGGGCATGGTTGGAGAAACATTGCACAATGGACTTGCGTGTCGTGATCTGATCTGTTTTGCTGCATTCCGCCTTGTTCTGCCAAGCATTGTGGGCATGCTGTGTTAGCACTGGAATGTGCAGTGACACTTGTGGGCTGCTCCCAGCACATTCGTATGTTGTGTTGGTTGGCGCAAACCTCACATTTCACCGTATGCTTCGATGTACATGTGATAATTAAATAACTCTGAATCTGAAGGGCTTGTACAGATCAGTGGAAACATTATTTAAGGAAGACAAAGTCGATATGCAAAGGATGTTTCCCATGGTGGAGGAGTCTAGGACAAAAGGGCACTGCCTCAGGATAGAGGAGCGTCCATTTAAAACACAGATGCAGATAAATTTCATTCGCTGGGAGTGGTGAATTTGTGGAATTTGTTACCACAGGCAGCTGTGGAGATCAGCTCCCTGGGTGTATTTAAGGCAGGGCTTGATAGTTTCTTGATTGGACACAGAATTAAAGATTACGGGGAGAAGGCTGGGGAGTGGGGCTGAGAAGGGGAAAAAATGGATCAGCCATAATTGAATTGTGGAGCAGACTCAATGGGCCAAATGGCCTAATTCTGCTCCTTTGTCTTATGGTCCTATGGTCTAAGGTATTTTTTGAACAAGTGACCTATGGGAGTACTCCAGGGCCACAAACAGGTGCTCCGGCAGGAGATTGTGAGGGAGATCTCCGAAAGAAGTAATATGACATGAGTATAGTCTGTGAGTATTGTCTATCAAAGTCTGCATTCTGAGGAAACCTTAAATTAAACCAAGACATTACACCTGCTCCTGTGGTCTGAACAAGCACCTAAAGACTTCTTTCATTGAATGTGGAGCTTGGGTGACCTCACCACTTCCCCATTCCCCACCCTCCTTTATTCACTAATGCAACACTGATCAGAAAAAACTATGAGATGTGGCAACAGACAGAAATGATTCTGAGGCTAGGAAGCTGAGAATGACCATGGCCTTGACCTTCACTGGTAAAGCTGTTTGGGTACATGTGTCAGCTTGCACTTGAAGTCACTGATTTCAGTGAGGGTATAAAATGTAGCTGGAGAACCAACACCTTAAATAAGAACACCTTAAATAAGTAAGAAATAGGAAGGAGCAGCAGTAGGCCATCTGGCCCGTCAAGCCTGCTCTGCCATTCAATAAGATCATGGCTGATCTGACCATGGACTCATCTCCATCTACCTGCCTTTTCCCCAGAACCCTTAATTCCCCAACTATGCAAAAATCTATCCAACCTTGTCTTAAATATACTTACTGAGGTAGCCTCCATTGCTTCATTGGGCAGAGAATTCCACAGATTCACCACTCTTTGGGAAAAACAGTCCCTCTTCATCTCAGTCCTAAATTAATTCAAATCTTGAGGCTATTTCCCCTAGTTCTAGTCTTACCTAACAGTGGAAACAATTTTCCTGCCTCTGTCTTATCGATCTCTTTCATAATTTTATATGTTTCTATAAGGTGTCCTCTCATCCTTCTGAATTCCAGTGAGTACAATTCCAAGTGACTCAATCTCTCATCATAGTCTAACCCCCTTATCTCTGGAATCAACCTGGTGAACCTCCTCTGCTCTGCCTACAAAGCCAGCATATCCTTCAAGTAAGGAGACTGGAAATGCACGCAGTACTCCAGGTGCGGCCTCACTAGTACCCTGTACAATTGCAGCATAACCTCCCTGATCTTAAATTCAATTCTTCTAGCAATGAAGGCCAATATTCCATTTGCCACCTTGATAGCTTGCTGCACTTGCAAACAAACCTTTTGCAATTCATGCACAAATACTCCCAAGTCTTTCTGCACATGCTGCAGTCTTTTACCGTTTACATAATAACCTGATCTTCCATTTTTTTCTTTCCAATGTGGATAACCTAGCATTTACCAAGATTGTACTCCATCTGCCAGACCCTTGCCCACTCACTTAACCTATCTATATCTCCCTGCAGACTCTCCATAATTACTCAGTTGAGTGTCGTCAGCAAACTTAGATATGCTACACTCAGTCCTATCTTCCAGTTTGTTAATATATATCATGAACAGCTCACCGCTGACCACTGATTGCCAACCAGAGAAACACCTATGTATCCCAACTCTCTGCTTTCTATTGGTTAACCAATCCTCTATCCATGCTAATATATCTCGCCCAACTCTATGCATCCTTATCTTATGGATAAGTCTTTTATGTGGCACTTTTTTGAATGCTTTCTGCAAATCCAGGTAAGCAACATCCATCTGTTCATTAGATCCTCAAAGAACTCCAATAAATTTGTTAAACAGGACCTGCCTTTGCTGAATCCATGCTGCCTTTGCATGATGGATCCATTTCTTTCTAGGTGACTCGCTATTTCTTCTTTAATGATGGCTTCAAGCATTTTCCCAACTACAGATGTTAAACTAACTGGCCTATAGTAACCTACCTTTAGCCTACATCCTCTTTTGAATGGTGGCATGTTATTTGCCGCCTTTCAGTCTGCCGAGACCTGCCCAGAGTCAAGAGAATTTTGGTAAATTATCACCAAAGCCTCAACTATAACCTCTGCCATTTCTTTCAGTACCCTGGGATGCATTCCATCAGGACCAGCGGACTAACACTGACTTGGAAGTAATAATATTAATTAGGTTCTTCTAGTAAATAAATAGCCATTTTTCAGATCAATGTAGTTGAAAATCAATCTGGAGAAAAATTTTGGATATTATTGACATTATGTATAAAAATCACTATTCGTACTAGAAAGAAGTGTTTCTAGAACCCCCAAAAGGTTCACTAGAAGTTTGAAGAGTGAATTTCCTGCCTGGAGCTACAAGGCCTGAAAATGGATGTAATTCTGCTCTGTACAACACTATTTTTTGAAAATATGCAAATGAATTTCCAAGTCTCAGCACTTATTTAGACAATTTACTGTCCAACACTGAGCAAATAATCACTCACAGGTACTCACTGATGTCTAGTCTTGTCTCTTCTCTTCTGTACATAATTTATAGAAATTAGAACATAGAAGTGTTTGTTTAATAACCAAGCCAAAAATCACCGGATGTGACGAAACTATCAGCTTTAACCTCAAAAAATGAAATCTACAATAATTTGTACAAATATCACATGTTTACACTTCCAACACTATAGCCCAAAGATTGACTAAGAATTTGTGTGTCTATTAACGGTTGATTGTCGTTCCGAATGGAGAGGTTTGTCTGGGTATTACAGGAAAGAGGATGAGGATTCAATGAGGTTCTGTGGATTTCCTGTGTGAAATACTTCCCCCTTCTCTTGAGTAATTGCAGCAAAACCACAAGTCCTTCAGAAGTTAGCTTGTGGCACTCAGCCAACATTGACAGAAACGCTTTCCTTTCAGATTTATCTAGAATTCACCAGCCTTTGCTGATGGTTCAATGACATGGTGAGTGGCAGTCCTGAGGGTCTTGTGCAAATGTTCAATCTCCAAACAGCTGATGCAGTAGTTAGGATTTCTAAGTCCTTGGATACAGTCCTGTCCATGATCAAATTCCATTGCTAGAGGTGGTTTGGTAGATAATAACAGAGTTGTGCTATACTTTAATTCCTCCCTAATTTCTGATTTATTAGTAGTGTAACCCTTGTGTTGGAATTCTCCCAAAAGGGAAAACATTATATCTACTCATACTATGGAATTAAATATCTTCATTAATTAAAAAGTCCTTAGTCAGGATAATAGTCAGCTTTCTCTTTTAATTGAGTACCAATTAGTGTTTCCTGATTGCTTTCTCAAGAAATATCACTAATATTGTTTGTTTATTTATTACTATGGTGAGACATTCCGGTATGACTACTGAATTTCTGACATTACCAATAGTGACCACACTTCAGGTGTAATTCATTGGCTATAAAATGCATAGGGACATTTTTGTCCTTCCCTGGTCATGGAGTTTGAGATGAATCTTGAGGATTGAAATGAGGAAGGCCCTCAAATGAACAATAAGTGATATTAAAGTAAAATAGCAAAAGCCTTTGGGATTAAATAAGAAAGCCTTGTAAGACAATGATACACCATAACTGGTCACATGACATCATTGTTCTGCTGAACTGATATTGGAGAACCTCACATCAGAATGTTTATACACAAGTAAATACAGACTTCAGCTTAAAATACCCAATTTTTTATTGATATCACTTAAAATAATGCCTAGAAAATACTGCCAGAATAAAATTTGACAAGTGACTTGCAGCAGATGGGATGTGTCTCACATTAATCCTGCAAATTAACCCTGAGAGTACTGAATGTCCTTTGTAATAATCAAAATACGAACAGGTGCCATATGCCAGAAACATTCTGCAGATTGTCAACTAATATTTTGCGTGGAATATTCAGAGAAATAGTTGGCATGTTTAAATATTTATTATATCAATTTGAATTATTCATGGGATTATCTTTTGTAATTCTGTCAAGGATATGATCTACCTTTAGGAGTTGAAGTATTAATTGTGTTTAAATCTTGAATGCATAAATTGTGAATCTCCATGGGGATTCTTATTATTATCAGTGTAACATTGGTTGGACAGCTGTGAGAACTCTAGACAATAGTGAAAATAGTGCTTATGTCATTACTCCAAGGATTATGTAGCAATTGCTTGGTTAACTTACACCTGAACGCCTGGAGTAGTTCCTGGGCACTGCGCCTCAGAAAAGATTTATTGACCTTGGAGAGGACAAGACATCCCCTCGTGTATACATCAAGTGATCTGACTGAAGATTTTGTGATTATAGAATAAATGGAGGGAAATTAATCCTCATGGGGATAGTTCAGAAAAAAGATATTATTCAGTACTTTAAAAATAAAATTTATGACTGATGAAAAGAAACACTTCTTAACAGAAAAGTAATGATGAATTTGAAACTCTCACCCTAAGAAAGATGCCGGGGTTGGGATAACCAAAAATTTCGGAACAGAGATGGACGTTTTTATAAAAGGAAAAGGAAACCAAGATTGTTGATGTATTTAAGGTACCAATTGGCCATGATTAAAACATAGAGGAAGATAGAGCAACTAGAGACCATTCAGCCTTAGATTCTTTGAAATCATGGCTGCTATGTCTTCACAGTAGATTTAGTTCGTTTCTCACAGTATGCTTGCAAAATCTTAGACTTAGAGCAAGCGTTTGCTTTATTTTATAGGGTGGTTTCTATTTTTCAATCATCCACCATGTGCAAAAGATTTTGGGTAATTTCCCCTTCAAAAACCTCACACTGATTTTAAGGTTCCATCCCCTTGTCCTAGTCACCTCACCTGCATACAAAACCTTGATTATCAAATGAATGTCCTCTGAATTCCCTTTAAAGTTCTATAAATCTCAATAAAATACCACATTTTGTGTTAACAAACATTGTTAACATTTAAATATTTCTTAAATCTTTTCCCTCTCACCTTAACCCGTGCCCTTGGATTCTTGATATGCCAACTCTCGGAAGAAGACCAAGGACATTCACACTTCCTGTGCCCCTTTAGAAGATCATCACTCACTCTCCCTCACTCAAAGGAATAATATCCCAGCTTGTCTAACCTCTTCTTATAATTCAATCCCTTAAGTCCTGGCAGCATCCTTGTCAATCTTTCCTACCATATGGATCCTTATCAAAGGCTTAATAAAGTCCATATAAATCAGCCTACTGCCATGCCCTCATTAACTTCCTTGGTCACTTCGTCAAAAAACTCAATCAAGTTCGTAAGGCATGATCAAAGTCATGCTGACTACGCATCTTTCCAGATGTACATAAACTTTTTCCCCAGAATCCTCTCCAGTAGATTACCTACCTTAGATGTTAGACTTACAATTCCCAGGATTTCCATTGCTGCCCTTCTTAGAAAAAAGCTCTCCACTCACTACCTCCAGGCACCGGCACCTGTGGCTAAAGGCACAAATATCTCAGCCAAGGCTCCCCCTAGTTCTTCTCTGGCCTCCCACAGTCCTCTGGGGTAACTTTGGTCAGGCTCTGAAGATTTGTCTGTCTTCATACCTTTAAACACATTCAGCAAATCCTCTACTATAATGCAGGCTATTCCCGATGCTTCTCCATTTACTTTTGTAGTTCTGAGGCCTTCATGTCTTTTTCCACGGCAAAAAAAAGAGGAGAAATATTCATTAAAGGCTTTGTCCATCTCCTGCGGCTCCACACAAAGTTCTTTGGTCTTTGAGGGGCTCTATTCTCTCTGTAGTTGCTCTTTTTCCCTTAATATATTTACAAAATCTCTTCGGATTTTCCTTAACCTTCTCTGGCATTGTTATTACATGCTCCCTTTTCCCCTCCTGATTTCCTTCTTGAGGACACTTCTGCATCCCCTATACTCTTCCGAAGATTTACTTGACCCCAGCTGCCCCTGTCTGAGATGTGACCCTTTCTTTATCCTTGTCTGGGCCTCAATATCCCTCATCATCCAGGGTTTCCTACTCCTACAAGTCCTGCTCTGAACGTTAAATTCCAATTTGCGGTATAACTAGGATGACATTCCATTAGACATTACATTAAACTTAATTATTTTAAATACCAGAGCACTGCATTTAATGATCCAGCTGTATGAACTACATAAGTCTCCTTATACACCCATTTTAACTTTCTAAGAGCCTGTTTTGGTCCAGGTTGGATATCCTACTGTCTACCCGCACTGAAATCAATTTCCACAAATTTGCCTACTCACCTAATCTAACATGGTTTCTATGTCATTTTGTGCTCCCATATTTTCCTTCCCACTAATTATTGACACATTTGACAGGCCTCAATAAATGACAATGCTGTGTAATCTAAATTGTTAATTAGTACAGTGAGAGAATGAGGCCCTGACACTAAAATTTACTTCCTTCCAATATAATTACATATTTATTAGTGTTGCTACCTTCTACCGTCACTATTTACCCAGGACAACAACTTTCTTTGAATTCCATCAGTTTCATTTTATTATTGCATAACTTATAGAAATTCATACAAACCACATTTGGAAGAAAAGTACCAGTTGATGTGGATTATCAATTTTATTGTATAGCTGTTATACATATCAATACATTGGAAATAGTTCCAGAAGTAGAGAAGTAGCAATGTAATCTTTGCAAATTCCAAAACAGATATTTTTTCACAATAATTAGTGTTTTAGATTATTTTAAAAGAAATTGAGAAATTGCTGGGTGGGTGGGGGGGGGGGGCGGTGGTTTAGGTTAAGTTGTGGCAGATAGTGTTTAATAGTGTCAGGAAGTGTTTAGACCATTATGGTAAAATAAATAACATTAGTAATTACACAGTGAATAAACAGATTTTATGCCTTTGAAAAATAGTAATTTGTTTCACACAATATCAGAGGCAACAGTTCAGGTTGAAAAAAAGATAAAGGAAAGTACGTAATAGCATTCAGTCGTGGTATACCCTCTGCATTTTTAGAGTTTTATCACTTAGCGGAAGGTTTTGAAGTTTTAAGTGACTACGATGCAGATTCAACAGAGAACTGCCTATTATGAAGAAATCCACGATGAAGACTTGAGAAATTGTGGCTTTCTCATTTACGCCACACACATTGAGAAAAAAATGAAAGGATAGGGCATAGAAGGAAACTATTTACAGTCACTGGAGATGATGAAATAATTGCCCACAGACACACAAGTCTGCAGGATTCACTTCAGAAGTACATATTTGAAAAAAGCCAAATAAGGTGCTTTAAGTAAAATACTGGAGTAGTTATGTGATATTAACTGAGGCCTCAAGTGTAGTAACTGAGCTCTCCTAATTGTGGACATCAGTCTTTTACGTGATGCATACTTTCTCTTTGCTTTTTATAATTTATTTTTCATAGTTCGTTGTTTCATATTTCCTTACAACATGCAGCACAAGGAAATCCTTTGGCCCATTGGGTTTACACCAATCCTATCAATTTCACTCCTCCACTTACTTTTCCATCAGCTATTCTCTCTTACAACTTCTCGTGGCATTGTCCACTTATGCTTCAGATGGTAATATTTGACAGTGATGAACATCATGACCAAACTCAATGTCCGCAACAGTATGCTTCTAGCAGGAGTGCACTGTGGGGACCTCTTCAGGACCATAAGACCATAAGGCATAGGAGCAGAATTAGGCCATTCAGCCCATCAAGTCTTCTCTGTCATTCCATCATTGCTGATTTATTATCCCCCTAAACTCCCTTCTCCCCATGATGCCATGACTAATCAAGAACTTATCAACCTCTGCTTTAAATATACTCAATGATTTGGCCTCCACAGCTATCCATGGCAATGAATTCCACAGATTCACCTCCCTCTGGCTTAAGAAATTCCTCCTCATCTCTGTTCTAAATGGATGTCCCTCTAATCTGAAGCTGTGGCCTTTGGTCCTAGACTCACCAACTTTAGGAAACATCATATCCACTCTATCTAGGTTGTTCAATATTCAATAGGTTTCAGTGAGATCCCCCCTCACACATTCTTCTAAACTCCAGTGAGTACAGGCCCACAGCCTTCAAATGCTCCTCATACGTTAACCCTTTAATTCCTAGAATCGTTCTCATGAACCTCTCCAGTGCCCGCACATCTTTTCATAGATAAGGAGCTCAAAACTGCTCAGGATACTCCAAGTGCAGTCTGACCAATGCCTTATAAAGCTTCAGCATTATACCCTTGTTCCTATATTCTAGTCCTCTCGAAATGAATGCTATCATTGCCATAGCCTGACTTATCACTGATGCAGCCTGAAAGTTAACCTTTAGAGAATCCTGCACCAAGTCTCTTTATGTCCTCTGATTTTTCAAAATTTTCTTCCCATTTACAAAATAGTCTATGCCTTTATTCCTTCTACCAAAGTGCATAACCATACAATTCTCTGCACTATTTTCCATCTACCACTTCTTTGCCCATTCTCCTAATCTGTCTAACTCCTTCTGCGCACATTCTGCTTCCTCAACACTACCTGCCCCTCTGTCTATCTTCATATCATCTGTAAACTGGCCACAAAGCCATAAATTCCATCAGCTAAGTCAATGACATATAATGTGAAAGGAAGCAGGCCCAACACCTACCCCCGCAGAGCACCACTAGTCACCAACACCAGCATTTGAATATGCCCCCTTTATTCCCACTCTTTGCCACCTGTCAGTCAACCAATCTTCTAACCATGTTGGTATCTTTCCTGTAATACCATGGGCTCATATCTTTTTAAGCAGCCTCACATGTGGCACCTTGTTAAAGGCCTTCTGGAAATCCAAGTAAACAATATCCACTGACTCTCCTTTGCCTATCCTGCCTGTTATTTCCTCAAATAATTCCAACAGATTAATCAGATGACATTTTCTCTTAAGGAAACCATGCTGACTTTGGCCTATTTTTCTCATTTGCCTCCAAGTATCCCGAAACCTCATCCTTAAGAGCAGACTCCAACATTTTTCCAACCACTGAAGTTAGGCTAAATGGCCTCCCTCCCTTCTTAAAGAGTTGGGTGACATTTGCAATTTTCCAGTCTTCTGGAACCATTCCAGAATCTAGTGATTCTTGAAAGATCATTACTAATGCCTCCACATTCTCTTCAGCTGCCTCTTTCAGAACCCTGGGGTGTATTCCATCAGGTCCAGGTGACTTGTCTACCTTCAGTCCTCTCAACTTCCCACGCACCTTCTCCTTAGTAATAGCTCACTTCTGCCCCCTGACACTCTCGAATTTCTGGCATACTGCTGATGTCTTCCACAGTAAAGACTGATGCAAAATACTTATTAAATACTCCTGCCATTTCTCCCTCTCCAGAGTAATTTTCCAGCCTTGCCTCTCTTTTACTCTTGATATATCTGAAAAAAACTTTGTTTTCCTCTTTTATATTATTGGCTAGCTTAATTTCATATTTTATCTTTTCTCTCCTTAGGGTTTTTTAGCTGTCTTCTGTTGGTGTTTAAAAGCTTCCCAGTCCTCTAACTTCCCACTCGTTTTTGCTCTACTCCATGCCCTCTCTTTTGCTTTTATGCTGTCTTTGACTTCCCTTGTTAGCCATCGTTGCCTCATCCTCCCTCTTTGGCATGTACTTCTTCCTCAGTGACTCAGTAACTCACCACATCCATTTTCTTACCCGTTTGATCTTTCAAAAGAATGAAAGCCAACTCTGAACAAAATATGATTTTCCCCTATTCTGAAATGATGTTGATATGAAATTATTTTTAGCTGCATCACACTTTCTGGTATGTGCAGGTTCACAACATAATTCTGTTTACATATTGGCACTGTATGATAAACTCAGTCACCAAGGTTGGTTTTGAAATGCAAAGAATTGCAGGCAAATATGGAAGAGAAATCTTCTGAAGTTGGAATTAAGATATTTGGTGAGGCCAATGAAAAGGATCGTTTGCTCTGCATCTTGCTCCCTGTAATTCATCTTTCATAGAGTGATTTAAGGTGAACTAAACATTTCATTTGACCTGATCCAAGAATATCTGATGCACTCACTGGGCACTGAAGCTCAGAGAGTGTTTCATTCCCCACCTCTGACATCTTTAAAGCACAGTAAAATTTTCCAAAAAAAATATACAGCCCAGACTTAAAGCAGTGCGGTGCTAACTAATTCCAGATGAAGTGTGTGAGCATTTCAGCCAAATTTCTGTCAAAGGTATGAGCTAGCATACTTATCTGGAAAAAAAAGCCAGGTGCTGGAGTTCCAGAGAGAGAAAATGACAGGGAACTTGACAGAAGATAAAGGAAAACAACCAGCGGTCGTGGTGGGGATGGGGAGATATAAAAATAAATGGTAGAGATCTAGAAAATTCCAAATCCAAACAGCAGGTTTATTCTCAATCGATCTGTGATTGGAAATTGAGTTAAGTAATCACATTATATCCCTTTAAACCATCAAAATTTTTCATTGTGAGATTTCTCTCATGAAGAAGCTTATTTATGCTTCAAATCCTCCTAATATTTCTGCTACCTCTCTGCTTCTTTTGCACTTACTCATTCTCTTTGTCCATCTCTTAGGAACCGGCCTTGGATGAGAGCAATAAATAGCAACTCAGGACAAAACAGTTAAAGGAGCCTGAAATCTTGCAGTTGGGGCTCAATTACTCATGCCTTAGTCTTTTGATGTGTCATTATGAGATAGGTGTACAAAAAAATTAACCCTGCCATTTTCCCTTCTGTTCATTCGGTTATTTGTTTCCCAGCTGGGTATTTTTGAAATACAGTAGTATTTTATCACAAATTTTAAAAATTATTTTTTCACAGAATGTGAACAGCACATGAAATGACAGCATTTACTATCATTCATGATTAATCCTAAACTGAGGAAGAAGAGTCACCATTTGATAGGCTTAGCACAAATATAGCCTGGACCAAATAAGGGCAAAGGAGAAAACAGAAAATTCTACAAATATTCAACCAATCAGGCAGCATCTGTGGGATGAGAAATGGGGGTCAGCATTTCAGGACAGAACTGAAAAGGAGATAAAAATAACTTGCAATGGTTTGTTCGTTGATTATTACTGTCACATGTGCACTGAAGAAAAGTGGTTTACTTGCCATCCATAAAGATGATTTCATCACCTCAGTACTTTGAGGTGGTACCAGGGAAAAGCAGACACAGAATGCAGAATATAGTGAAACACTCTGGTTCCGTCAGCTGCGTAAGTCTGGGGATGACAATCTCTGGCCCCACCAGAAGTGGGTGATTGAAGCACCCAACACTCCCCATTTGTGTGATTCATTATCCTGTTACAAATAAGGACCTCGAAATAACAGACAGTACACTGCATACAATTAAATGATTTAGCTTTATAATTCTTAATTTGACTACAGGGTTAGTAAAGAAAAGGGCCCATTTTAATGAAACAGTCTAATATGCACAAGTTGGGGCTCATGGTTTCCCCTTCGCCGATCCTCTTTCGATCACCCCGGGCTTCATCGAATCATGGTCAAGTCCTACAACCTCTTCTCTCCGGTATCTTCTCCCACCAAACGAAAGATCCAGCTCCCCAGGTGTCAGGCACACAACACGAGAAACACATTCCCTTCATTGGGACGGCTCACATTCCAAAGCACCCATTATCTCTAACCGTAACCCAAACACTGCTTCTATAGAAAGACCATCACGTTAGCAGTGAAGCCTTTCCCAGGGTGTTACAATAGTGCTGCAGAGAGGGTGGGGCAGGGAGTGTCTCTGATCAGTTATTTTGTCAATGTTCTCACCCTCTAATTGCTCCCATTCAATCATTCACCAGATAACCTCATTCCCCCTCCCCTCCCTGGAGCTCTACTAGTTTCATTTCTCTCCTTTCCGGTTCTCTAAGGTCTCCAACCTGAAATGTCAGTTCTGTTTCTCTTCCCACAGCAGCAAACTGATCTGCTGACCATTTCCAGCTTTATCTGTTCACCTTTTAGATTTGATTTTCAAAACCAGCAGATTGCTTTCTTTGAAGAATATTGGTTATCCAAGTGGTTCTTCTCCAACAATCTGGTAGCTTTGTGATTACTATAACTATCATCAGGTTTGTATTGCAGACTTACTTAATTATAAGATTTGATATAATTAGTTGTATAAGACGCTGGTGAGGCCTAATTTAGAGTACTGTGTGTGATTCGTGTTGTCTACCTACAGGAAAGATAGCATTAAGATTGAAAGAGTATAGAAAAAGAAATTACAAGGATGTTGACAGGATTTGAGGACCTGAGTTATAGGGAAAGGCTGAATAGTTTAAGACCTTACTCCCTGGAGAGTAGGAGAATAAGGAGAGATTTGATTGAGATATACACAATAATAAGGGGAATAGATGGGGTGAGTGTAAGCAGGCTTTTTTCACTGAGGCTGAGTGAGACTAGATCTAGAGGTCACAGGTTAAGGGTGAAAGGTGAAACATTTAAGGGGAACTTGAGAGGGAGCTTCTTCATGAAGAGGGAAGTGAGAGTGTGGAACGAGCTGCCGGGGAAGTGATGGGTGCAGGTTTGATTTCAATACTCTAGAGAAATTTGGTTAAGTAAATGGATGGGAGGGTTATGAAGGGCTATGGTCCAGGTGCGGTAGATGGGACTAAGCAGAATAATAGAACTCTACAGCACAATACAGGCCCTGCAGCTCACAATGTTTTGCCAGACTTTTAACCTACACCAAAATCAATCTACCCTTCCTTCCTCCATAGCCCTCCATTGTTCTATCATCCACATGCCTATCTAAGAGCTTCTTTAATGCCCCTAATGTACCTGCCTGGACTGGCAGGATGCTCAATGCACCAGTCTCTGGATAAAGAACTTACCTCTGACATCTCCTAATCACATTAAAATTATGCCTTCTTTTATTAGCCATTTCCGCCCTGGAAAACGTCTCTGACTATCTACTCAATCTAGTCCTCTTTTCATCTTGTACACCTCCATCAAGTCATCTCTCGTCTTCCTTTAGTCCAAAGAGAAAAGATCCAGTTTAGCACAGAGTAGATAAGCCCGTTTCTGTGCTGTAGTGACTCTAAGATTTTTAATCCCCAATTAACAAATTGGATCTCAAACTCTTGTAGAATAATGTATTCATAGTTTACAAGTACAATTCTAACATTTGCAATTTTCAGAGCTGGTAAATTAGAAACTGTGCGAGTCAGTTAATGATCTAGATCTTGTAACTAAGCTTAGTTTGTAAAAATAAAAAATGACTCTGCCATACAGGCTACAGTACAGGCAGAGGTTACAGGCTATTGATCGATGTTTAATTTGCCTGTAATTATCTGATTTGGCCAATTGGTAGCAATTGTAAGGAGGCTGAAGACTCCAGTCTCACTTAAAAGATTCAAAACCTAGGCTAACACACTCTGTGTGGTATGATGAAGTATCATCATTTGATGCCCCCATCTGCTCTCAAAGATGAATGTGAACTTCCACAGATACTTCTAGGTAGCTTCAGTCATATTTCACAGCTTCCTGCCCGCTGTTTCATTAAAAGTGTTTCAGAAGCCCATTACACTCAAAGGAATCATTGCACCTTTTTCAACATTAGTAGAGAGCTTGGCTGCTTTCCCAAATGTACAGAGCTTCAAAGACTGCACTCAAGCACATTTATAATCCTCAGCTCTTCAGCAGTTGATCACCAGAATGTGATAAATGCCATCTTCCCAGCAAGCTCCCATGACAACTTCATTTGAAGTCAGTCCATCATGCCACCGTTAGTTAAGAAGGCAAACCTTCTGCATGGATACTTCATAAATAAGTGTTTTTTTTTGCCATGATTCCTCACACCAATAAGGACACCAGAGTATCAAACAGAGCAAAGGTACAATGAGAGCCATTCTGAATCATGCAACCGAGTGAAGAAATCCCCAGGTTGAGACGAGATTTTTGCTCACTTTATCAGCCAGTGGGTGCTTTACAGTGCTCACCCAATAGGGTCTCCTGTACTAATATAATCTGCTGACGCTGCATAACTGCTTTGAATTGAGCAGTGTCCTAGCTGGGGAATATGTCAGAGGAGAAGGAAGACCCATTAGAAAATAGAGGGATGTGCCTGAGTAGGAGGCTCTGTCAGCATCCAGCTGATTCAGAGAAGAACAAGCCTCCTTCGGGAGAGCTGCTGGAGACTGCTGACTTTCTCAGCTCACAGTGTAACTAAAGCAGAAAATTGCTGAGTATCTTCCTAACACCAACCCAAACAAAGTTATTATATGTCTTGTTTTTCAAAAGCTCTGAAAGTCCTTTCTCAGCTAAAATTAGCCACATTTTTGAAATGAAGCTATTACATGCTAGTCTTTTGGCATAATCCTTAATTTGATTTAACATGAACAAGATGCTAGCACCAACCTTGATATTAATAGTTACACAATATAAGGTCATTGACCTGAAAAGTTAATTCTGTTTCCAACTCCTTGGCTGCTACGTAGCCTTCTGCATGTTTCCAGAATTTGTGGTTTATGGCTCTGTTTTCCAGTATCTATAGCTCTTCAACTTTCAATTAAAACTTGTCTTATTATCACACACTTTGCTGTTAAACAGTAACATTGCTTTGTAGAACACTATCAAATTTCATTTCCACTTTTATATTTCTCTGTGAACACCACCACCTGCCATACTCACACCTTGTTCCTCATCATCCCATCTGTGCTGTGCCTACATGGTTGCATGAGGTACAGCAGGCCACAAGACATGGGCAGTGGGAAATAAGGCTTTGCCCACAGAGCACCCTTACAACATACTGACACAGGACATTTGAAAAAACTGAGGAAAATTTAATTAAAATAACTTACTGAAACAAAAAATTAGAACCTTTAACTTTATATGAAGTGGAGAGCCTATACTTGATCTGGTATTGGGAAATGAACCTGGTCAGGTGTCAGATCTCTCAGTGGGAGAGCATTTTGGAGATAGTGATCATAATTCTATCTCCTTTACAATAGCATTGGAGAGAGATAGGAACAGACAAGTTAGAAAAGTGTTTAATTGGAGTAAGGGGAATTATGAGGCTATCAGGCAGGAAATTGGAAGCTTAAATTGGAAAGAGATGTTCTCAGGGAGAAGAACGGAAGAAATGTGACAAATGCTCAGGGGATGTTTGTGTGGGGTTCTGCACAGGTACGTTCCAATGAGACAGGGAAGTTATGGTATAGTACAGGAACCGTGGTGTACAAATGCTGTAATAAATCTAGTCAAGAAGAAAAGAAAAGCTTAAAAAGGTTCAGAGAGCTAGGTAATGTTAAAGATCGAGAAGATTATAAGGTTAACAGGAAGGAGCTTAAGAAGGAAATTAGGAGAGCCAGAAGGGGCCATGAGAAGGCCTTGCGGACAGGATTAAGGAAAACCCCAAGGCATTCTACAAGTATGTGAAGAGCAAGAGGATAAGACGTGAAAGAATAGGACCTATGAAGTGTGACAGTGGGAAAATATGTATGGAACCGGAGGAAATAGCAGAGATACTTAATGACTATTTTATTTCAGTAGTCACTATGGAAAAGGATCTTGGTGATTGTAGTGATGACTTGCAGCAGACTGAAAAGCTTGAGCATGTAGATATTAAGAAAGAGGATGTGCTGGAGCTTTTGGAAAGCATCAAATTAGATAAGTGGCCAGGACTGGATGAGATGTACCCCAGGCTACTGTGGGAGGCGAGGGGGGAGATTGCTGAGCCTCTGGCGATGATCTTTGCATCATCATGGGGACGGGAGAGATTCTGGAGGATTGGAGGGTTGCGGATGTTGTTCCTTTATTCAAGAAAGGGAGTAGAGATAGCCCAGGAAATTATAGACCAGTGAGTCTTACTTCAATGCTTGGTAAGTTGATGGAGAAGATCCTGAGAGGCAGGATTTATGAACATTTGGAGAGGCATAATATGATTAGGGATAGTCAGCCTGGCTTTGTCAAGGGCAGGTCGTGCCTTACAAGCCTGATTGAATTTTTTGAGGATGTGACTAAGCACATTGATGAAGGAAGAACAGTAGATGTAGTGAATATGGATTTCAGCAAGGCATTTGATAAGGTACCCCATGCAAGGCTTATTGAGAAAGTAAGGAAGCATGGGATCCAAGGGGACATTGCTTTGTGGATCCAGAACTGGCTTGCCCACAGAGGGCAAAGAGTGGTTGTAAGCAGGTCATATTCTACATGGAGGTCGGTGACCAGTGGAGTGCCTCAGGGATCTGTTCTGGGACTTTTACTCTTCGTGATTTTTATAAATGACCTGAATGAGGAAGTGGAGGGATGGGTTAGTAAGTTTGCTGATGACACAAAGGTTGGAGGTGTTGTGGATAGTGTGGAGGGCTGTCAGAGGTTACAGCGGGACATTGATAGGATGCAAAACTGAGCTGAGAAGTGGCAGATGGAGTTCTGTCAGGTAAGTGTGAAGTGGTTCGTTTTGGTAGGTCAAATATGATGACAGAATATAGTATAAATGGTAAGAATCTTGGCAGTGTGGAGGATCAGAGGGATCTTGGGGTCCGAGTCCATAGGGCACTCAAAGCAGCTGCACATGTTGACTCTGTGGTTAAGAAGGCGTACTGTGTATTGGCCTTCATCAATTGTGGAATTGAATTTAGGAGCCGAGATGTAATGTTGCAGCAATATAGGACCCTGGTCAGACCCCACTTGGAGTACTATGTTCAGTTCTGGTCGCCTCACTAAAGGATGTGGAAGCCATAGAAAGGGTGCAGAGGAGATTTACAAGGATGTTGTCTGGATTGGGGAGCATGCCTTATGAGAATGGGTTGAGTGAACTCGGACTTTTCTCCTTGGAGTGACGGAGGATGAGAGGTGACCTGATAGAGGTGTATAAGATGATGAGAGGCATTGATCGTGTGGATAGTCAGAGGCTTTTTCCCAGGGCTGAAATGGTTGCCACAAGAGGACACAGGTTTAAGGTGCTGGGGAGTAGGTACAGAGATGTCAGGGGTAAGTTTTTTACTCAGAGAGTGGTGAGTATGTGGAATGGGCTGCCAGCAACGGTGGTAGCGGCGGATACGATAGGGGGAGACGTTTGGACAGGTACATGGAGCTTAGAAAAATAGAGGGCTATGGGTAAGCCTAGTAATTTCTAAGGTAGGGACATGTTAGGCACAACTTTGTGGGCCGAGGGACCTGTATTGTGCTGTAGGTTTTCTGTGTTTCTATAAAAGCACATGTATTGCTGTTTAAACATTTATCACAATCAGAATAAAAAAGAAAAAAAAAACTTTTCCACAGCATTTTTCAGTGGCATTATTCAACTGTATGGGAACCTACAACTTGTGCCAGGTGAGGGCCAGAGACAATGTGCAGCAGCAATTTAGTAAACATCCCACAATGTAGCTAATTATAAATCATAGATCATAAGACATAGGAGCAGAATTAGACCATTCAATCATGGCTGCTTTTTTTTCTCAACTTTATTCTCTCATCTTCTCCCCATAACCCTTAATTCCTTTCCCAATCAAGAATCTATGAATCTCTGTCTTAAATTCACCCAAGGACATGGCCTCCACCGACCTCTGTGTCAATGGTTTATCATCCTCTAGCTTCAGAGAATCCTTCTCCCCTCAGTTTTAAAGGTATGTCCCTCTATTCTGAGTCTGTGCACATAGATCTTATGTTCTCCTATGAATAGAAACATCATAAAACCATAAAATATACTGTAGGAGAAGAATTCAGCACATCAAGTCTGCTCTGCCATTTCACCATGGCTGATCCATTTTCTCTCTCAACCTCATTCTCATGCCTTCTCCCTGTAACCTCTCATGCCCTGACTAATTAAGAACATCTGAACCTCCAGCTTAAATACACCTAATGACTTGATGACTTGGCCTCCATAGATGGCTGTGGCAATTAATTCCACAGATTCACCGCCCTCTGGCTAAAGAAACTCCTCCTCAACTCCCTCTATTCTGAGGCTGTGCCTTCTGGTCTTAGACTCCCCCGCTATAGGAAACATCCTCTTCAAATCCACTCTAACTTAGCCCCTCAACATTCAACAGGTTTCAGTGTAATCCCTCCTCACTCTTCTAATTTCCAGCGAGTACAGGCCCAGAGCCATCAAACGCTGCTCAGACGATGATCCCTTCATTCCCGGAATCATTCTCGTGAACATCCTCTGAACCCTCTCCAATGTCAGCACATCCTTTCTTAGATAAGGGGCCCAAAACTACTCTCAATATTCCAAGAGAGGTCTCACCAGTACCTTCTACAGTCTCAGCATTACATCCTTACTTTAATATTCTAGTCCTCTCAAAATGAATGCTAACATTGCATTTGCCTTCCTCACCACTGACTCAACCTGCAAGTTAATCTTTAGGGAATCCTGCATGAGGATTCCCAAGTCCCTTCACACCTCGGATTTTTGAATTTTCTGCCTGTTTATTCCTTCAATTAAAGTGCATGACCATACACTTCCCAACTGTATTCCATCTGGCACTTCTTTGCCCTTTCTTCCAATCTGTCTGAGTCCTTTTGCAGACTCCTTGCTTCCTCAACACTCCCTGTAATGATCAGTGTGTGCAAAAATCTTGTGCTGTGCAGTTTTTTTGTCATGTGACAACAACGTGTGCTCACTGAATAATTTCTTCAATAAAAACAGTATAAATAAACAGTATAAATAAGATCTGCAGACAAACTCCATGTTGTCAACACCATCTGTGTCAGAAACCAGAAAAAGAAATGTGCTTGTGTATAATCGTGAAGTATATTTAACATGCCAATGAGGTAGAGGATGACAACATTTTGTGTGCAGCTTAAATTCCTTTGTGCGCTAGTAGCAAAAGATATGTGCACTAAAATACGTGCACATCTTAGAGGGAATATTGCTGCCCCTCCACATATTTTTGTATTGTCTACAAATTTGTCCACAAAACCATCAATTCCATCATCCAAATAATTGACATATAACATAGAAAGAAGTAGTACCAACATTGACCCCTGAGGAACACCACTAGTAACCAACAGCCAATCAGAAAAGGCTCCCTTTATTTCCACTCTTTGCCTTCTGGCAATCAGCCAATACTCTATCCCTGCTAGTATCTTTTCTGAAATCTCTTCAGATACCTCTTTCAGAACTCTGGTTTGGTCCAGTTGATCTATCTTCAGATCTTTCAGCCTCCCAAGCAACTTCTCCCTAACAAAAGCAATTGCACTCACTTCTGCCCTGACCTTCTCGAATGTCTGGCATGCTGCTAGTGTCTTCCACAGTGAAGATCAATGCAAAATATTTATTTAGCTCATATGCCATCTCCTTGTCCTCCATTACTACCACTCCACTGTCATTCTCCAGTAGTCCGATATCTACGCTCGTCTCTCTTTTACTCTTCACATATCTGGAAAAAACATTTGGTATCCTATTTGATATTACTGGCTAGCTTAACTTCATATTTCATCTTTTCCCTGCTTATGACATTTTAGTTGCCTTCTGTTCATTTTTAAAAGCTTCCTAATCCTCTAACTTCCCACTAATTTTTGTTCGATTATATGTCCCCTATTTTGTTTTTATGTTGTTGGTGACTTTCCTGTCATCCACAGTTACATCACCCTGCCTTTAGAGTACTATTTCTTCTTTGGGATATAATTATCCTGTGCCTTCCAAATTTCTCCCAGAAGCTCCAGCCATTGTTGTTTGCCGTCATCCCTGCTAGTGTCCCCTTCCAATCAAATTAGGCCAGATCCTCTTTCATACCTCTATAATTACCTTTGCTCCGTAGTAATACTGATACTTCTGACTTTAACATTTCCTTCTCAAACTGCGGGGTGAATTCTATCATTTATGATCACTGTCTCCTAAAGGTTCCTTTAGATTAAGCTCCCTAATCAAATCCAGTTCATCACACAACACCTAACCTGGAATTGCCTTTCCCTTAGTGGGCTCTAAAAAGCTATCTCATAGGTATTCTACAAATTTTTTGTCTTGAGATCCAGTACCAACTTGATTATCCCAATTTACCTGCCTGTTGAAATCCTCCATGACTATCGTAGCATTGCGCTTTTGGCATGGATTTTCTCTCTCCTGTTGTAATTTGTAGCCCACATCCTGACTACTGCTCAGAGGCATGTATATATCTCCCATCAGGGAGTTTGTATCTTTGCAGTTTCTTAATTCTACCTACAAGGATTCTACCTCTTTTGGACCTATGTCACCTCCTTCTAAGGATTTAATTTCATATTTTACCAAAAGAGCCACACCATCCTTCTGCCGATCTGCCTGTCCTTACAATACAATGCGTATCCTTGGATGTTAAGCTCCTAACTACGATCTTCTTTCAGCCATGATTCAGTGATGCCCACAACATCATGCCTACTAATCTCGAACTGCGCTACAAGGTTATCTACCTCATTCTGTATACCGAGTGCATTCAAATATAACACCTTCAGATTTGTATTTGTCACTTTTTGAGTTTGTCCCAATGTTACACTTCAACTCATGCCACTGATTGTAATTTTGCCCTATCATCTGCCTGACATTCCTGACAGTCTCACTGCACACTGCATCTGATTGTATAACAGTTGTCCCATCCTCAATACAACACAAGCCCTGGGGCCATTTTTCCTGCACTAACTATGCACTAACAGATGTACAATGAAGAAGAAACATACCTTGCCCAAGCCTGCTGAACCAAAACCTCCCTACTCTAATATTGGTCCACTCAAACAATGGCCATTCTTCACGGCCCTACCTTATTTTTATTAGCCCTTGCTAATAAATCGTGATTCATTTGTACTGCCAGAAAAAGCTGAAAGCCTGCAAATGCTCTTTTTTAAAACTCTTACCCTGACACTTGTGTAGACTTCTCTCTTAATTCGATTGGGCAACGTGGAAAAAGCTGAATGCCCACGAATAATCTTTACATCCACAGAAAAAGCAAACTAATGGAAGAATTCAGCATGTCAGGCGGCATCTGCAGAGGGAAATGGTCAGCTGACATTTCGAGGCCCTTCACCTGGGCTTTCACAGGAGATCAATGTGTTACTGTGTCTTCAGCACACAGCTGCAACCTTTATCTTGGTTGGGAGTCATTTTATTTGAAACTGGAAGATTTCTTGGCCCACAACAGTGCAGGTAAATCTATTTCTAGCAAGAACTAAAGTTACTTCTCCAGTTAGTATCTCTTTGTCGAGGACAAGGTAAATGAGGTCACAGAATATCTTTTTCCAGAGAGTTCAAGTTTAAACTGATTCTCTCCTACTAATTTAGACTGATTCTCTCCATCACCCCTAAAATTATATTTCTACTTCAGTTGTCTCCTGGTATCTCTGAGTGTGAATCAATTCCCACCAACTTTCAAATTCATCCACCAGGATTTTCATTTAGGTCTAGAAAACTGCAGATTAGTAACCATATGTCATAGTCATATCATATGAGGAAGCAAAAGGTTCTAGAATGACTTCCAACAGTGCTAACATTTAGTGGTCAGATTCTCTGGCTTAACATGAATTAGCACAGGATCAGTTCTTGGGATATTTTCAAACTGTCAGTCAAATGCAATCGTAGGAATAATACAAATAAGTATATAAGTATCTGATTATAAAATGGCCACTAGCTGAGGAACAAAATGGATTCTAGCTGCAACATTAAATGGATGTTGGCTCTGTACAAAGTAGAAATTACCAGCTGGAGCTTGAAAACAAATATTTTTTAAAAAACTGGCTGAAAATACATTAGGAGATTTTATCTGTGTCAGACCAGAAGGAGCAAGGAAATATCCTCATCAACAAAGGAAATTAAACATTGTGATCCATTAAATATGAAAAGACGACTTCCAAAAGGATCGGCAAACAAAAAGATCTCATTACGTTAACCTGCCATGAAAATAATCCAGAAAAAGCAGATTTCAATGCAACTCCTTTTTTCTGTTTCTTTTATTTCAATAGGGAGCCAAAGAGGAACAGATATGGGAAAATGGCTTGTTGCCAATGTTAGGACAAGCCACAAGAAAAAGAATATCTGCCAGATAGGGTTTGATTCTGTTCTGTATCATTCAGCTGTATGGTGCTTATCCATTACTTGTGATTATTCAGGGCAGAGGCTGATGCAAAGCCAGCTGCGTGCTCCGGTGATTTGTAATGTTGGAATGCTGGTGATGCATTTAGATTGGGCTGTTGATCTGTTGGACTTGCACAAATAAGCTGCTTGCCTTTGTCCTTGCTCTCTCTCTCTGGGGAATTTACCTTTCAGCACCCTCAGAAATTGAGTGACAAAGAATAAAACATGAATCCAATTCTGCTGAAGGACGAAAGACAAAATGGCTTTGAAGATAATGATGTTACAGATTAGCCAGTTTGCTGAGCAGCATAATTTGATAGAGAAGCTTTCTTACATTCCATAAAGGCCATAATTCTACATTATCATGAAGGCATTTAGAATTTCTTGATTTATATCATTTGCTGACAGAAGATGGAACATAATTTGCAAATGATAATTCTGTAATCTAATGCAAATGGAATTGTGGATCAAGTATTTGATTAACTTAATGGCAGCGCAGAATCCTAAAGGAAATAGTTGCTTGAAAAACAGCAATGTTAAAAGATAGAGAAAACTGACAAGAGACTGGATTACACTGAATGGTTCTTGACAGGGAAGTATCAGAATTGAATGACTATATTCTAACATTCTATAACTGATGCACAGTTTATGGGTCTAACCCAGTCCATTTCAGAATCAGGTTTAATATTGCTGGCATATGTCATGAAAATTGTTAACTTCGCGACAGTAGTACATGATCATACTGAGAAAAATACTATGAATTACAGTAATTAAAAAATGTAGTGAGGTAGTGTTCAATGGGTTCAATATCCACTCAGAAATCAGATGACAGAGGGGATGAAGCTGTTCCTGAATCACTGAGTATGTGCCTTCAGGCTTCTGTACCTCCTCCCCCATGGTAACAATGAGAAGGGGGCATGTCCTGGGTAGAGGGTGACCTTAATGATGGACACCGCCTTCCTAAGGCATCACTCCTTGAAGATGTCTTGGATACTACGGAGGCCAGTGCTCATGAAGGAGCTGACAAGTCTTCCAACTCTCTGCAGCTTAATTCAATGCTGTGCAGTATTTCCCCCCACCACCCCCCAGCCCTGCCAGATGGTGATGCAGCTAGTCTGAGTGCTCTTCATAGTATATCTGCAGAAATTTACAAGTGTTTTAGGTGACACACCAAATCTTCTCAAAACTCCTATTGAAAAATAATGGCTGCCTTGCCTTCTTTATAGCTGCATTGATAAGTTGGGACCAGGTTAGGTCCTCAGAGATGTTAACACCCAGAAACTTGAAACTGCTCATTCTCTTGTCTTCTGATCCCTCTATGAGGACTAATGTGTGTTCCCTCGTTTTACCCTTTCTGAAGTCCACAATCAGCTCTTCGGCCTCACTGACATTGAGTGCAAGATTTTTCCCATGCCCACAGTTGCTCTCAGCACTTTCGGAAAGGTTGAGATCCAGTAGGAATGTCTATGATTGGCAGTGAACCTCATGTCAGACAAATAGTAATTTTAATGCTCTGGACAGGAGTCGCCAGAACTTTAATGTGACCAGTCACTACTGGTGATCGGGATGCCATGAGTATCTGTGAAAAGTGCTGATATTCACAAACATTCCAAAGCAATTAAAACTATTAAAAATAATCAAACTAATAAAAATTATTTAATAGTGTTAAATTTGTAAACTAATTATAGCATTAGAAACACTTAACCCATAAAATATATTTTAAAACAGTCATTAGCTCAATTAATTCCAAAAATCTAATTGAACTGAAACTTGCTTCAATTTCTAAGAGTTGTTACTGTCCTTTGAAATGAAAGAAGTTGCTGAGCTACATCTAACGTAATGAGTTTAGTACCCAAATTTCCATGTGTAACTGCTGTTGAAGCTGAAGGAAAGTGATCCTCTACCAGTTTATGAGGATTCTATAATCAGAGGTCACGTGGAACGATGGCACTTAGAGCCTTCCCTTTTGTATACAGTAAAAGCTGTCAACCTGTCCCTTGCCAAATTAAAAAAAAGCACTGAGCATCTTCTTATCACTGTTCTATAGCGTCAGGAGCTGAAGACTGCAATAACATTGGCTTTGGCTTTAATTCAGCAGCTGCATTTGGGAAGTTGATCTTTTATAGTTCTCCAGTAAGAGAACTGTTCAAGTTTGCTGATGCCACCAGTGTGGTGGCTCTAACCAAGGGTGATGATGAACCAGTATACAGGAGGCAGACTGAATATTTGGCTGAGTGGTGTCATAACAATAACCTGTCACTCCATTTTAGCAAGACCAAGGAATTGATTGCAGACATCAGGAGAGGAAACCAGAGGTTCATGAGCTAGTCCTCATTGGAGGATCAGAGGTGGAGAGAGTTAGTAAATTATTTTTTTTATTGAGATACAGGCAGGCGCTTCCAGCATTCCGAGCTGCGCTGCCCAGCAATCCTCAATCATGAGACAATTTACAACGACCAATTAACCTACCCACCGCTACATCTTTGGACTGTGGGAAGAAAACAACACTCAGAGGAAACCCACATAGTCACGGGTAGAATGTACAAATTCCTACAGACAGTGGCGACAATTGAACCTGGGTTGCTGATACCATAAAGCATTGTGCTAACCACTATGCTACCGGGCTGCCCCAATTCCTGGATGTCACTATTTCGGAGGACCTGTCCTGGACCCAGCATGTAAGTGCAATTGTGAAGGAAGCTCGGCAGTGCCTCTACTTCTTTAGGAGTCTGTGAAGATTTGGCATGACATCTAAAACCTTGGCAAACTTCTATAGATGAGTGGTAGAGAGTATATTGACTGGCTGTGTAGAAACACCAATGCCTTTTAACGGAAAAGGTAGTGGTTTCGTCCCAGTACATCACAGGTAAACCCCTCCCAGCCATCGAGCACATCTACATGAAGCACTGTCATCGGAAAGCAGCATTCATCAGAGATCCTCACCACCCAGGTCATGATCTTTTCTCGTTGCTATCTTCAGGTGGAAGGTACAAAAGCCTCAGGATTTGCACTACTTGGTTCAAGAACAGTTACCACCCCTCAACCATCAGGCTTGAACAAAGGGGAATAACTACACTCACTTGCCCAGCCATTGAGATGTTCTCACAACCAATGATCTCACTTTAAGGGCTCTTTATCTTGTTATTTCATGTTCTCATTATTTATATTTGGATTTGCAGTTTGCTGTCTTCTGCACTCTGGTTGAGCTTTCACTGACCCACTGTTATAGTTACTATTTTGTCAATTTGCTGAGTACGCCTGCAAGAAAATGAATCTCAGGGTTGTATACGGTGACACATATGTCTCTTTAATCCTTTTCGCTCCTTATGGAGCATAGGGCCTCAACAAAAGTCCTCCACTTCCTGCGATCTCTAGCAGATGTTTTTGCAGTCTCCCAAGTTTGGCCGGTGGCTTTCAGTTCATCCAAAAGCCTACACCTCCAGGTTTGCTTTGGGCGACCTCTTCTTCTCTTCCCTTGTGGATTCCATTCGAGTGATTGTCGAGTGACCTTCGACTGGCTCTTCCTCAAGGTGTGGCCGACCCATCTCCACTTCCTCCTCCTTATCTGGAATACAATGGGCTCTTGGTTTGCTCTCTTCCATAGGTCTAGGTTTGACACTCTGTGGTACCACTTGAGGCGGAGGATCTGCCGGAGGCATTTGTTGAGAAAGGTCTGGATCTTGTTGCAGCTGGTGTTAGTGATTCTCCATGCTTCAGATCCATATAGCAGGATGGCTTTCACATTGGAGCTGAATATATGGAGCTTAGTTTTGACAGAGATGGCCGTAGATCTCCAAACAGGTCGCAGGGTTGTGAAGGCATGTTGGGCTTTTCCGATCCTTGCTCTGATGTCCTCATCTGTACCTCCTGATTTACTGATTTTGCTTCCGAGGTAGGTGAATTTGTCTACATCTTCAGCTATTTGTCCTTCAATCCGTAATGGCTCCTCTTGTTTGTTATTAATGCGTAGAACTTTGGTCTTCTCCTGACTGATCTTAAGGCCTACTCGCTGTGAGGTCTCTCCCAAGGAATCTACTTTCTTCTGCATATCTTGAAGCCGGTGTGAGAGAAGAGCGAGATCATCTGCAAATGCCAGGTCTTCCAATTTCCCTGTTAACGTCCACTGGATGCCTCCCTCTGAGCCAGCATAGGCTGTTCTTGTAGCCCAGTCGAGTACCACAAGAAAAAGTAGAGGCGACAGCAGGCATCCCTGTCTGACTCCAGTAGTGACCAGGAACTCTTCGGACAGTCTCCCATCATGGATGACCCTGCATGAGAAGCCATCATAAAGCTGTTTGATGATATTCACCATCTCTTCCGGTACACCATAGTGTCGTAAGATGCTCCATATTGACTTTCTGTCCAGGCTGTCAAATGCCTTCTCAAAATCAATAAAACACACATATAGTGGAGTTTGCCATTCTATTGTCTGCTCCACAATGACTCTAAGTGTAGCTATCTGGTCAATGCATGATCTCTCTTTCCTGAACCCTGCCTGCTCATCTTTAAGTTTCTGGTCAATGGCGTCTTTCATCCGCTCCAAGATGACCCTGGTGAGAACTTTGCTAGGAATGGACAACAAGGTGATCCCCCTCCACTTGCCACACAGTGAAAGATCTCCAGATTTTGGCAGCTTCACAAGGAGGCCCTTCTTCCAATCTGATGGGATCTCTCCTGTTCTCCATATCAAATTCAGCAGTATATGCAAATGGTCCACCATAACATCTCCACCCTCTTTCAATGCTTCTGCAGGAATGTTGTCTTCTCCAGCAGCCTTGGCGTTCTTCAGGCTTTTCAGGGCTTTTCGAATTTCTTGCTTGGTGATTTCACCTATATTGATGTTGAGTGGGTCTCCAGGCTCCAGGTCAGGTGGGTGCTGTGGTGGTGGTCTATTCAATACTTCCTGGAAGTGTTCCTTCCATCTCGCCAGCTGATCTTCAACCGAAGTGAGCAGATGGCCTGTCTTGTCTCTAACAGGTCTGTTGAAATTGCTTTTCTTCCCTCTCAAAAGTTTAGTTGTCGTGTAGAGTGTCTTGAGGTTCCCTTTACTGGCCGCTGTTTCTGCTTGCTCTGCTATTTCATTGAAGTATGACCTCTTGTCCTTTCTGAGCTGTTTCTTCACCTCCTTGGCCATCACGCTGTATCTGTTGGTGGTGATTTGTTTCTGTTGCCGGGTTCTGGCCTGATTCAACTCCTGTTTGAGCTTTTTCCTCTCCTCCACCTTCTGCCATGTCTCATCCCTGATCCAAGGTTTACTGTTGACTGGTGGTCTTCCCAGTACTTCTTCGCAGGCTCCTACAGTGGCCTGCTTGAAGGTAATCCAGGTGTGTTCCGCTGTTCTCTCATCTTGTTCCTCTATTTGAAGCAGTTTTGCAAGGCGATGTGGAAATCTTTCTTGTTCTCTTCTGTCTGTAGTTTTCTAACATCAAACTTTATTCGCGTGTTCTGTTGCTTCTTCTTGGCTGACAGCTTCATCTTCAGCTTTGCAACAACCAAATGGTGGTCAGATCCAATATCTGCTCTTTTGGCTCTCACATCTTGCAATGAACTTCTCCAGTGCTAGCGGACTATGACGTGATCAATCTGGTTCTCAGTTTGATGGTCAGGCGAGACCCAGATTATCTTGTGGCATCGTTGGTTGGGGAAAGAGGGTACCTCCAATGGTCAGTTCGTTGAAGGCACAGAAGTCGGTAAGGAGTTCTCCATTTTCATTCATATTTCCCAAACCATTCTGGCCCATCTCTCTCTCCCTACCAGTGTTATCGCTGCCTACTTTGGCATTCAGATCTCCCATGACGATCAACATATCTTGCTTAGGTACCTTTCCAACTACTGCTTGAAGCTGGGTGTAGAAGAGATCTTTTTCTTCTTCCTCTGCGTTGTTAGTTGGGGCGTAGCACAGGATAATGGATACCTTCTGGAATCTGGACTCGAACCTGGCTGTGATGATACGGTCGGACTCTGCTCTATTGCTGGAATAGAGCAGAGTTTCTCCCGTCTGCAGTTTGGTCTCACCAAAAGTATTCCACCTTGCTTCGCACATGCCCAGGAGTGTGAGGTGGTATCGGTTCATTTCCTTCACTGCCTGTGCGCACCTACCTGTCTCCCAAATCGATCTCACATTCCATGTTCCGATTAGGATAGATTTCTCCTGTGAGAGCAGCTTTGGAGCCTCCATTATGGTTTTCCTCGGGTGAAGGAGGGTTGTCAGCCCTGCAGCTTCCTGACGGGTTTGGTTGCAGCGCGTCATCAGCCTCCTGAATGGGGCCCTGCATTTCCCGAGATCTGGGTTAGTGGTTGACAATCCGTTGACGGTTTCTGTAACAATTGCTTGTTTTATGTGAATGGGTTGTTAGCCCATTGCACAACCCCCAACCTGGAGAACCAGGGGTTTTCTGTCGGGGTCACCTTCCCCTGGGCGATGGCATTTCCATGCTAACGAGCTCCACCTGCCTGGGTTTGAAATCAGAGTTTACCCTCTCCTAGATAGGCTGCCATCCAAGGCTAACGAGTCCTATCTACCCAGGTTTGGAATCGGAGTTCCTTCTCCTAGGCTATGTTGGTTCACGGCACCTTCTTCCATATTATCCGGTGCACCTCTCACACGAGGGATCCCCCATCCACCACCCAGGGGACGCGCCTCAACGCCGTATAACCCCAGTGCGAGGGACACATATGTACTTTGATAATAAAATTTACTTTGAAATTTGAACAGTTGCCATGTTACTAATATGCAAAAAACCCCAGAAGTGTTTTTGAGTGATCTGGTCTCTTGGGAATGAAACCAAATGAGTGGAACAGCCGGTGTGTAGAGAAAAAATGACACACACAGGTTAAGGAAGGAAACAAAAAACTTTATATGTTCTGTTTTTATTTTTCTTTCAGGATCAACGTGAGCCAAAAATGAGTAATATTCATGCACTTAGACAAGTTGCCACATTCTATTTTTTCCATATTGTCTTATGATGTGGAAGAAAGCCAGTTCAGCCCATTGAGTCTATGTCAATTTGCAGAGAAATCTCAGTCCTAATCCCCTACTAATTCTGCCTCTAACTGACTTTCCCCATATTCTGATTACTTCCCTCTATACACTCGTGGCAATTCACATTTCCAATTATCCTGCAACCTCCCCATCTTTGAGATCTGGGAGGAAACCAGAGCACGCAGAGGAAACCTGTGTAGTGATAGAGGAAAACAAGCAGACTCCACACAGACAGTACCCTGAGGCCTGGGCTGCACCCAGGTAACTGGAGTTTGAGGTATTGGCTCGACGATTGTTGATGGGTGAAAATTCTTGAATTCCTTATAAAACAGCTTTTTAGGAAAACATTCAATGCAACTCTGTTTCTGGTTCCCTGCAGGACTGGAGTCTAAACTTGGCATTGGCTGCAAAATGAGACTGGATACTGCTGGTTATTTGGGAGCTATATTAGCATAATGAATGTAGCATATTAGTGTGGCACTAATAATGCACTTCAGAAGACAGTAGACAGGTCATAATGTTAATTGTCACTGCAAAATGGGAGAGCAGCACTTCAGGTTAATGCCTATGTTAACCTTGCAAAGCTAACTATGCTTTGAGTAACTGGAAAGATACCCTGGCTGGACTATTGAACAGAATAATCGTCTACTCGTACAGTGCCTTGTAAAAGTGCTCAGCCCCCAACCCTTTGTTCACATTAATGAGCATTACAACCAGGGGTTTGGATCAATATTACTGAGATTTTTATTTGTGAGGCACATCCTTTTTTCACAGTAGAGACAAAAAAAGGTAAAATTCTTTTTTTTTGTAATTTATTTTTTTATTGAAGTTCATCAAACAAACATTTCCATAAGATGTATTTCAGACATTGTACATATACATCATGCAAACATATATATCACAAAACCTCCACAAAGTATTTATCTGGGGTATACACTTATAGAAAAGAGTGGAAAGAAAAAAACAAGCAAAAGGAAAGAACTATGTACAAGTAGGGAGTGATCTTTTTTTTTGACAACAGATTCATTGATTTGTGAGAATAAAATCAGGCCTATGAGGCATTATGTAGTTAAACCATTTTTCCCAGTATGAATCAAATTGTTCCAGCTTATGATTAACAGATGCTGTTATCTTCTCCATTTTGTAAATGTCCATTGGAATTTCCATCCATGTATTTAAAGTTGGGCTCTCCTGTGATAACCATTTCCTAGTAAGAGTCTTTTTACCAGCCACCAACAGTATATTCATTCAATATTTATCTCTTTTCAACCATTCTTGAGGTATATATCCAAAATATATGGTCTTACTCTCCAAGGGTATTTCACATTTAAATATGTCTTGTAGGGTATTGCGTATCCCCCTCCAATAGTTTTTGATAACAGGGCAGTCCCAAAAAATGTGATAATGATTTGCATTTTGATTTCCACAATTTCTCCAGCAAACAGGGAGGTTACTATCATAATGGAATTTCTGAGAGGGTGTAATAAAATATCTTATCAAGTTTTTCCATCCATACTCCCTCCATTTCTGTGAATTGGTACACTTCCATTGATACCTCCATATTGTTGTCCATTCTTCCTCAGATATAATTATCCCTCCTTCCTTCTCCCATTTTGTTTTAATGTATGAAGTCGAATGTGTTTTAAGATTTGACAACCCCTTATACATGCTTGAAATGATTCCTCTACCATTATCTGAATTATATGCTTTTCTAAAGAGCTCTATCAAGCATGTATTTGCCTTGGTTACACTTTTAAGTGTCTTATTAACATATTGTCACATCTGTAAATACCGATAAAAATCTTGTTTTTCTAATAAGTGTTTCTCTTTAAGCATCTCAAAACTGAACAGTGTTCCTTCTTTCATTATGTTGCAAAGAACTGTTATTCCTTTAGCTGTCCAGTCCTTAAATCTAGCATCCAATTTATTTGGTGTAAAATCCGAGTCATATGCACACCATTTAAGAATTGCAATATCTCCCTCTGGATTATATTCTTTTATAGTGGTTTTCCATATTTTAAGAGTCAATTTCGCCCATGGGTTATCAATAGTAGTTATGTACCTTTGCAGGTTGTTATCAGCCAAAATTGCTTGTATGGGGATGGGAAGTACCCGCTCCTCAATGTTTTTCCATTGAGCGTCATACGATGGGTTACACCAACATATCACAGCTCTCAACTGTGCTGCAAAATAATAATCTCTAAGAGAAGGCAAGCCCCATCCCCCCTTTTCCTTTGTTAATTACAAAGTTTTGAGACGAACTCTAGGCCTTTTACCCTGCCAAATATACCTTGATAGCATCTTGTTCCATTCATTTAATTGATTTTGATTAATCCCTATTGGTAGGGTCTGAAAGAGATATAACAGTCTGGGCAGTATATTCATTTTAATAGACTCAATCCTTGAACTGAGACTGAAAAAAGGAATCAGGCTCCATCTTGCCACATCTTCCTTAATTTTTTTTATATAAAGGCTGATAATTACATTCTGATAATTTTGCCAAATAGACAATAGACAATAGACAATAGGTGCAGAAGTAGACCATTCAGCCCTTCGAGCCTGCACCGCCATTTTGAGATCATGGCTGATCAATTACTATCAATACCCGGTTCCTGCCTTGTCCCCATATCCCTTGATTCCCCTATCCATAAGATACCTATCTAGCTCCTTCTTGAAAGCATCCTGAGAATTGGCCTCCACTACCTTCCGAGGCAGTGCATTCCAGACCCCCACAACTCTCTGGGAGAAGAAGTTTTTCCTTAACTCTGTCCTAAATGACCTACCCCTTATTCTCAAACCATGCCCTCTGGTACTGGACTCTCCCAGCATCTGGAACATACTTCCTGCCTCTATCTTGTCCAATCCCTTAATAATCTTATATGTTTCAATCAGATCCCCTCTCAATCTCCTTAATTCCAGCGTGTACAAGCCCAGTCTCCCTAACCTCTCTGCGTAAGACAGTCCAGACATCCCAAGAATTAACCTCGTGAATCTATGCTGCACTTCCCTTACAGCCAGGATGTCCTTCCTTAACCCTGGAGACCAAAACTGTACACAATACTCCAGGTGTGGTCTCACCAGGGCCCTGTACAAATGCAAGAGGATTTCCTTGCTCTTGTACTCAATTCCCTTTGTAATAAAGGCCAACATTCCATTAGCCTTCTTCACTGCCTGCTGCACTTGCTCATTCACCTTCAGTGACTGCTGAACAAGGACTCCGAGATCTCTTTGTATTTCTCCCTTACCCAACTCTGGCATAATGATGCCCAAATATTTGAAAGACTCTGTGTGCTATGCCCAGGGGTATCGACTTTCAATTTCTCTTGGTGGGCTATAGTAATATGAAAGTAATTGGGTTTTATCTATGTTGATCTTGTATCCTGATAATTGACCATATTGTTCAAAGGATTGCATCAAATTAGGTAAAGAGTATGTTGGCTGCCCTAGATAGATCAAAATATCATCCGCATAACAAGCCAATTTATGCTCTGTCCCTTTAATAGTAACTCCCCTGATATCTTCATTTTGTCTGATGTATTGAGCTAATGGTTTCGGATATAGCGCAAAGAGTAGTGATGACCATGCACAACCCTGTCTCGTGCCCCTTTCTAGGGTAAGACTATTTGATAAATATCCATTGATTTTAATCCTAGCAGTAGGATTGTCATATAGTATCTGTATAGTTTTAATAATTGTGTCTTGGAAACCAAATCTACGTAAAACTCTGTAAAGAAAATTCCAATTAACCGAATCAAATGCTTTTTCAGTGTCCACGCTTATCACTATTGCTTCAATTTTATTTTTTTGTATATGATCCATAATGTGAAGTGTCCTTCGTATATTGTCTTGAGTCTGGCGTTGTCATATAAAACCTGTCTGATCATTACGTATCAGTATGGGTAGAAACTCCTCTAATCGTTTGGCCATGATGGAGGTAAATAACCTATAATCTACATTAAGAACAGATATTGCAGTTCAGATATTGGAGATTAAGCAGTTTACCTTCTTGGTGATGTATGATTTTTATTGTCTTGCTCAGTATCCGTTCCACGTTTTGAACACGATCTTCCACCTTCTCAATGCAAGTCTCTGCCTCCGCTATTTTTTGATTAACGCTGGCGAGCTCTGACTTAATATCATGGAGCTGCTGCTTTATATCTTTCTGGACCTCCATTATTTCTTTCAGGATTTCGAAGATTTTTGCCGCTTTGACTGAATGAGGCCCGGCGGCAGCCTCGCTAGCTAGCACGCGGTCGGGTTGGAGAGCTGCTCGCTGCACTCCTCTCGGACGCAGGCTCTGCAGTGTCGCTATTTTAATTTCCATTTCTTCTCCCCATTCTTGCCCCTCTTTTCAGTTCAAATATTTTTCGAAAAATATTATATTTGATGGGTTAATGGGGTTTAATACGTGTTTTTCCGGAGGAGCTAGTGACTTAAGCTGCCATTCTCGATGATGACGTCACCGGAAAACCCAAAAAAAGGTAAAATTCTAAAGCACGGAAAGCTAAAAACTGAAATATCAGCAATTCAAAAGTCATCATCCCCCTTTGCTCAGTATTTAGTTGAACCACCTCTCGCAGCTATTACAGCCAGTAGTCTTTGTGGATAAGTCTCTATTAGTTTTGCACAACGTGAGGGAGCAAGGTTTGCCCATTCTTCCTTGCAAACATGCTTTGTTGTGCCAGGTTAGTTGGGGAGCGGCAGTGGACAGCAAACTTGATGTCTAGCCAGAGATGTTTGATCAACTTAAGGCCAGGACTCTGACTGGGCCACTCAAGGACATCAATTTTCTTCATTTGAAGCCACTCCATAGTTGTTCTGGCTGTGTCCTTTGGGTCGTTAATCTGCTGAAATATAAACTCCTCCCCAGTTTAAGCTTTCTGGCAGAGGCTAGAAGGATTTTATCCAGGATCTCTCTGTATTTAGCAGCATTCATCTTCCCTTCAATCCTGACCAGATTTCTAGTCACTGATGCTGAAAAGCTTCCCTTTAGCATGATGCTACCACCACCATACTTTACAGCAGGATGGTTTTACCTGGCCGATGTGCAGGCCACATGTATCACTTATTGTAGAGGCCAAGAAGTTCCATTTTAGTCTCATCTAACCACAAGACCTTCCTTCACATCTGTATATTATCTTAAGCGATGCTTTGCAAAGTCTTTGTGGGCAAGCATATGCTTTTTTTCCTTGCTACTCTTCCATAAAAACCCTTTTTGTGCAAGAACTTAGAGATTATGGAGCCAGGAACTTCATCTTGAGTTGCAGCCACTGACTTCTGCAGCTTCCTCAGAGTGATTGTTGGCGTCACATTGACCTCTCATACATTCTTCTCTGGTGACTAAGATTGGAGAGACAACCTGGCTAGGCAGTGTGGCTGTCTTCAAATTTTTCCATTTTTTCACGATGGACTGCAGCTGAACTCTGAGGTATGTTGGGTGCCTTTGAGATGGTCTTGTACCCTCCCCCAGATTTGTGCTTCTCCATTATCATTTCCCTGACTGGTTTTGAATGTGCTTTTGTCTTCAATTTGGTTTGGTCTGTTGAAAATCCAGCATACTGTTGGACGTTACAAAGAGAGATGGAGTATTTATTCTTATGAATTCATTGAAAAGTGGTGACCCTCCAGTTTTCTACATCAGCAAATTGGATGAATTGATGAGGTAATATACAGGATTGCACCTGAGGGAAGCTAGTGTAATAATGACAAAGGGGATGAATACTTTCTCAGCCTCATGAATTTGGTTTTAATTTTTAATAAATTGTTGACAGATTTTGGAATTTTTCTTTTGATTTGACATGATGAACAATGTTTTGTAGATTCACTCAAAAAGTTCTACAATATATTTCAGACAATGAGACAGTAAAATGTGAAAATAGTTGTGAGGATAGAATACTTTTTCAAGGCACTGTATGTAGGTTGCTGATAGAGTTTTACTGACTGTTTAGATTAAATGATGGATTGGTGGTTTCTGAATATCTCTGAAATTGATAAAAGGCCAGATGTTGTAGTAGCTTGGCTTGCATCCAAGGCTTCTGTGCCAACCAGTTGCTCCCAAAGATGAGAGTGCTGCAGAGCAGTGGGAATATCCAGAGAGCAGACAGAAGCTGCTAAAAGAGAAAGAAAAGCGAAACAGGGCCAAATTCACTTGGGATCTTCAGGGAATAATTGTCCTTCATAAACCTCCATAAGTAACCGTGAGTGAGTTTGTTATTTAGTAACAAGGTCCTCACTGAAACATGTCATGTGCTCTGGGGATAACATTGATGTATTGAGCTTCTGTCAGTCTGGATCCACAGCTTGCTACACAAGGGGGAGATCACAGATGCTTTCTATTCCAGGAGTGATGACTGCATTTACATCAGCCCTAGCTTCAGGCTGCACCCGCTAACCATGAGAGACAGTAACCTGAGCTGACTGCATAATGGGCAGGCGCACTGACATTGTTCGAGTGCAGAGTGAGAGTTGTGAAATAACCATAGCTGTCAACCTGAGCAAGTTTAGTGGCTTTGTGCTTCCTGCAGCAAAAATCTCTGCTCAGGGGATGGGGTGTCTCAGCAATCTTAGTAATTCTATAGGTACAGGTTGGTGGAGCACTGTGACACCCTTCAGCCGTGATGTGAGCATGTGTGGCTGAAATCTGAGCTTACCTAATGGCAATCTTCGTTTCCAAAGCAACACCTTGTCATTGGATGGCTTTTGTTTACGTTGCAGTACAAGATGAGGCATTGTTCTTTAGATCTGCCACGATGCTGAGTCATACGTGAGTTAATGGCATTGACAAGCATTAAATTCTGGAAAGGAGCCAAGCTCTACACAAAGCCCTCTATGAGGTTTAACACTTTATATGAAATGAATGGTTTTTAACTAACTGAGCACTCCTAAAAGCCTTTTCCTGTCATTTGTCCTTCCTATGGCCTCACCTGAAACCACTACAGCAGAGTTCACCTGCAGATTCGGCTCTAGCCATTTGGGACCTGTGTTGTAATTTTGCCCCTTCCTGACTGCGAACCAGTCAGTAATCCATAACATGTTGATTGCTTGCTTTTGCCAATTTTTAATTCTATTTGGCATCAGTAGCTCAGCTGCAAATGTTAAGACTGTGTGACAATGTATCTTCATCTCTATCAGTTAGAGATTGGCAGGTATGATGTTGTGGGCATCACTGAGTCATGGCTGAAAGAAGATTATAGATGAGAGCTTAACATCCAAGGATACACATTGTATTGAAAGGACAGGCAAGTAGACAGAGGGTGGTCTGTTGGTAAATATGAAATAATTTATGAAAGAGGTAACAGGATATGAAGGTGTAGAATCCTTGAAGGTAGAGTTTAGAAACTGCAGGGTAAAAAGACACTGATAAGGCCTCCAAACAGTAGCAAAGATGTGGGCTACAAATAACAGATAGAAAAGGCATGCCAAAGGGAAATGTTATGACAGTCATGGGGAATATCATGTGGTTAAATTGGGAAGATCAGTTTGGTGCTGGAAATCAAACGGGGGAATTTATAGAATGCCTACAAGATGGCTTCTTAGAGCAGCTCATGAATGAGCCCACTAGGGGATCAGCTATTCTGGAATGGGTGTTGTGCAATGAGCCAGAATTGATGAGAGAGCTTAAGGTAAAGGAACCCTTAGGAGCCAGTGATGGAATTCACCCTGCAATTTGAGGAGGAGCTAAAATCAGATGTATCAGTATTACAGTGGAGTTAAAGGTAAGAGAGATGCTGGCCAAAATTGATTGGAAAAGGACACTGGCAGGGATGACTGCAGAGCAGCTAAGGCAGGAATTTCTGGGAGTAATTCAGAAGGGGCAGGATAGATATATTGCAAAGAAGTATTCTAAGGAAGGATGACGCAACCATGGCTGACAAGGGAAATCAAAACCAGCATAAAAGCCAAAGAGAGGGCATATAATAGAGCAAAAATTAGTGGGAAGTTAGAGGATTGGGAAGCTTTTAAAAACCAACAGAAGGCAACTAAAAAAAGTAATTAAGAAGGTAAAGACCAGAAGTTTCTTCAGGTACATTAAGTGTAAAAGAGAAGTGAGAGTGGATAATAGACCACTGGAAAACGATGCTGAAGAAGTAGTAATGGTGGACAAGAGAATGGCAGACAAACTAATAAGTATTTTGCATCATTCTTCACTGCAGAAGACACTAGCAGAATGCTGGAAGTTCGAGATTGTCAGGGGGCAGAAGTGCTTGAAGTTGCCTTTACCAGAGAGAAGTTGCTTGGGAAATTGAAAGGTCTAAAGGTAGATAAATCACCTGGACCAGATGGTCTACACCCCAGGATTCTGAAAGAGGTGGCTGAAGTGATTGTGAAGGCATTTGTAATGATCTTTCAAGAATCAATAAATTCCGGCATGGTTCCTGAGGACTGGAAAATTTGCAAATGTCACTCCATTCTTCAAGGAGGGAGAAAGACAGCAGAAAGAAAGTTACTGACTAGTTAGCCTGACCTCAGTGGTTGGGAAGATATTGGTGCCTATTATTAAAGATGTTGTTTTGGGGTACTTGGAGACACATGATAAAATAGGCCAAAGTCAGCATGGTCTCCTTTAGAAAAAATCTTGTCTGACAACTCTGTTGGAATTTGTTAAAGAAATAACAAGCAGGATAGACAAAGTAAAATCGGTGGATGTTGTGTACTTGGATTTTCAGAAGGCCCATTGTATTACAGGAAACATACTAGCATAGATAGAGCATTGGCAGGAGGCAAAGAGTGGGAATAAAGGAAGCCTTTTGTGGTAGGCTGTTGGTGACTAGTGGTGTTCTGCCGTAATCAGTGTTGGGATCGTTTCTTTTTACATTATATGTCAATGATTTGGATGATGGAATTTATGACATGGTTGCCAAGTTTACAGATGATATGAAGACAAGTGGAGGGCAAGTAGTGTTGAGGAAGCAGGGAGTCTGCAGAAAAACTTAAACAGATAAGGAGAATGGGCAAAGATGTGACAGCTGGAATACAGTGTCGGGAAGTGAATGGTCATGCGCTTTGGTAGAAGAAATAAAAGCATAGACTGTTTTCTAAATGTAGAGAAAATTCAAAAATCTGAGGTGTAAAGGGACTTGGAAGTCCTTGTGCAGGATTCTGTAAAGGTTAATTTGCAGATTGAGTCAGTGGCGAGGAAGGCAAATGCAGTGTTAGCATTCATTTCGGGAAGACTAGAATATAAAAGCAAGAATGTAATGCCAAGGCTTCATAAGGCACTGGTAAAGCTTCACTTAGAGAATTGTGAGCACTTTTGGGCCCTTTATTTAAGAAATGATGTGCTGACATTGGAGCAGGTTCAAGGGAGCTTCACAAGAATGATTCCAGAAATAAAAGGGTTACCATATGAGGACTGGTTGATGGCTCTGGGCCAGTACTCTCTGGAATTCAAAAGAATGAAGGGGGATCTCATTGAAACCTATCAAATGTTGAAAGGCCTCAAATAGATTGAATGTGGAGAGGATGTTTCCTACGTTGGGGGAGTCTAGGACCAAAAGGCACAGCCTCAGAATAGAAGGACATCCATTTAGAACAGAGATGAGGAGGAATTTCTTTATTTAGTGGGTGGTGAATCTGTGGAATTCGCTGCCACAGGCAGCTGTGGAGGCCAAGTCTTTGGGTATATTTAAGGCAGAAGTTGATAAATTCTTGTTAGTCAGGGCATGAAGTGTTATGGGGAGAAGGCAGGAGTTTGGGGCTGAGGGGGAAATGGATCAGCCATGATGAAATGGCGGAGCAGACTCAATGGGCCAAATGGCATAAATCTGCTCCTATATCTTATGGTCTTATGGTCTTCATCAGTTTCTTCTAATGTCTGGTTAAGTTACAGTTCTGGATTTACATAATAAAGAAGTGGAAAAGGGCAAGGCTGTAGCATTGGGATTATTTAGGGAGGACTGGAAGTAATAGGTTTGATGCAGGCACAGGGGGAAGAGATGGCTCATATCATCAATAGTTTGTAAAATCAGTAAGTATTATAGGATAAGAAATAGGTGAAGCAGGATTAGGTATGGGTATATCACTTTAACCTACTGCTTGTCTTGGATTCTTATGTCCTCGACATTGCTTAATGCTACCACGTCTGCACCTTGCTGGCTAAAATTGCTGACCCTGTCATCTACCAATTTATCCTGTATGAGGAAGATATGGACAAATGGGATCATGTAATGCTTTTGGGTGATATATCTGCCAGGTACCTCCTGTACCTAATAAAGTGGCCACTGGGTGCAGAATCAGAATGAGGTTTCATATCACTGGCATATGTTATGAAATTTAACTTATTGGCAGCAGTACAATGCCATACATGATGATATAGGTAAAAATAAATAAGTAAATAAATTAGAGTAAGTATATATACGTATATAAAATAGTTGAATTAAAAATAGTGCAAAAACAGAAACAATAAAAAAGTGAGGTAGTGTTCTTGGGTTCAATGTGCATTTAGGAATCGGATGGCCGAGGGGAAGAAGCTGTTCCTGAATCGCTGATTGTGAGCCCTCGGGCTTCTCTACCTCCTTCCGGATGGTAATGACGAGAAGAGGGTATGTCCTGGTTGGTAGGGGTCCTTAATAATGGGCACCGCCTTTCTGAAGAACCGTTCCTTGAAGTTATCTTGGACACTATGTGCATGTTCATGGTCTTCTGCTGCTATAACCCAGCCACTCCAAGGTCGACATATTGTGTCTACAGAGATGCTCTGCTGCACACCACTGTTGTAATGTGTGTTTATTTGAGATACTGTCGCCTTCCTGTCTGGGCATTGTCCTTTGATCCCCCTCATTAACGAAGTGTTTTCACTCACAAAACTTTTTTTTTTGTTTTTGATTTTGCATCATTCTTTGTGAACTGTAGAAAATCCCAGGAGATCGAAGCAAGAGGCTGAGAGTGAAGGAGTAAAGGAATCTCGGAGAGAAGTCATTTTCTTTTACACTGCCTGGGGAAAAGAGGCTAGACTGCGCAGACGCGTGACATACAGCGCCAAAGGTTTAAAAAGGAGAGGAATTTTCGACGGTCTTTTTTAAATCGAAGCAAGAGGCTGAGAGTGAAAGAGTAAAGGAATCTTCTTTACACTGCCCGGGGAAAGAGGCTAGACTGCACAGGCACGTGACGTAGAGCACCAAAGATTTTTTAAAAAGACCACCATATATAGCGGGCAGCGGAGTGAGAGGGAGCAGAATGGGATGGCTTTGGCTCAACAGGCTTCGATGTGAACAGGCAGAGACAAGGATAGGTTCCAGTAAGTTTTGATTTGTTTGTTTAGAGAAGAGAGAATGCCAGGCAGGATGTTGGAATGCTCCTCTTGCAGGATGTGGGAAGTCAGGGAGACCTGTGGTGTCCCTGACAACGACACCTACAAGAAGTGGATCCAGCTGCAGCTCCTAACAAACTGCGTTAGGGAACTGGAGCAGGAGCTGGATGACCTCCGGATCATTCGGGAGAATGAGGAGTTTATAGATAGTAGTTTCAGGGAGGTAGCTATGCCAAAGGAGCAGGGCACAGGTAATTAGGTTACCATCAGGCGAGGGAAGGGGAAAGGGCAGGCAGAGCAGGGTTTCCTTGTGACCATTCCCCTCAACAACAAGTATACCGATTTGGATACTGTTGGGGGGAATGACTTACCTGGGACAAGCTGCGGCAGCTGGATCTCTGGCACTGAGTCTGGTTCTGCAGTGCAGAAGGGAGGGGCCAAGAAGAGGAGAACAGTAGTGATAGGGGACTTGATAGTTGGAGGTTCTGTGGTCGTGACAGAGACTCCTGGATGGTTTGTTGCCTCCCGGGTGCCAGGGTCAGGGATGTCGCTGATCGCATGCACAGCATTCTGAAGTGGAAGGGTGATCAGCCACATGTCATGGTACACATTGGTACCAATGACGTAGGGAGAAAGAGTGAGGAGGTCCTGAAGAGTGAGTACAGAGAGCTTGATAGGAAGTTAAAAAGCAGGACCTCGAGGATAGGAATCTCAGGATTGCTACCTGTGCCACGTGCCAGTGAGGGTAAGAGTAGGATGCTCTGGAGGATGAACACGTGGCTGAGGAACTGGTGTAGGGGGCAGTGTTTCAGATTTCAGTATCATTGGGACCTCTTCTGGGGCAGGTGGGACCTGTACAAGAGAGATGGGTTACACCTGAACTACAAGGGGACCAATATCCATGTAGGGAGGTTTGTTAGTGTTGTTGGGGAGGGTTTAAACTAGATTTGCAAGGGGGTGGGAACCAGAGTGCCAGAGCAGATAGTGGAGTGGGGGTAAAATAAATGATGTTAAAAGTTCATGCAAAGACACAAATAGAAGGGTTGTGTGTGGTGGTAATAATCGTCTGAGGTGCGTCTATTTCAATGCGAGGAGTATTGTGGGGAAGGCTGACGAGCTGAGGGCGTGGATTGACACATGGAATCACAACATTATAGCCATTAGTGAAATTTGGCTACAGGAGGGGCAGGACGGGCAGCTTAATGTTCCAGGGTTCCAATGTTTCAGACGTGATAGAGGCAGAGGGATGAAGGGTGGGGGGGGGGGGGGTGGCATTGCTAGTCAGGGAAAATGTTACAGCAGTTCTCATGTAGGACAGATTAGAGGGCTTATCTACCAAGGCCATATGGGTGGAGCTGAGAAACAGGAAAGGTATGACCACATTAATGGGGTTGTATTATAGACCACCCATTAGTCAGTGATAATTGGAGGACCAAATCTGCAGAGGGATAGCAGACAACTGCAGGAAACATAAAGTTGTGATAGTAGGGTGTTTCAATTTTCCACATACTGATAGGGACTCCCATACTGTTAAAGGTCTAGACGGGTTAGAGTTTGTAAAATGTGTACAGGAAAGTTTTCTAAATCAATATATAGAGGTACCAACTAGAGAGGATGCAATATTAGATCTCCTATTAGGAAACGAGTTAGGACAGGTGATGGAAGTGTGTGCAGGGGAACACTTTGGTTCCAGTGATCATAACACCATTAGTTTCAACTTGATCATGGATAAAGATAGATCTGGTCCTCAGGTTGAGGTTCTAAACTGAAAAAAGGCCAAATTTGAAGAAATGAGAAAGGATCTAAAAAGCGTGGATTGGGACAGGTTGTTCTCTGGCAAGGATGTGATTGGTAAGTGGGAAACCTTCAAAGGAGAAGTTTTGAGAGTGCAGGGTTTGTATGTTCCTGTCAGGGTTAAAGGCAAAGTGAGTAAGAATAAGGAACCTTGGTTCTTTAGGGATATTGGAACTCTGATAAAGAAGAAGAGAGAGATGTATGACATGTATAGGAAACAGGGAGCAAATAAGGTGCTTGAGGAGTATAAAAAGTGCAAAAGAATGCTTAAGAAAGAAATCAGGAAGGCTAAAAAAAGACAGGAGGTTACTTTGGCAGTCAAGGTGAAGGATAATCAAAAGAGCTTCTACAGGTATATTAAGTGCAAAAGGATATTAAGGGATAAAATTGGTCCTCTTGAAGATCAGAGTGGTCGGCTATGTATGGAACCAAAAGAAATGGGGGAGATCTTAAATGGGTTTTTTGTGTCTGTATTTACTAAGGAAACTGGTATGGAGTCAATGCAAACAAGTAGTGAGGTCATGGAACCTATGCAGATTGAAGAGGAGGAGGTGCTTGCTGTCTTGAGGCAAATCAGAGTCAATAAATCCCCAGGACCTGACAGGGTATTCCCTAGGACCTTGAAGGAGACTAGTGTAGGAATTGCAGGGGCCCTGGCAGATATATTTAAAATGTCGGTGTCCACAGGTGAGGTGCCAGAGGATTGGAGGAAATACTCATGTTGTTCCGTTGTTGTCATGGTCTGGTCCATGAAGTCTGCATTCCGGTCTTGTCAATATCCTGTCCTTGCCTCTGTTGGGTAAGCAAGGCTGTCTTTACTGTTACCCTGAGGCTGGACTGTTCCCTTCCCTTCCCTTCACCTTCCTCCTGAAGCCTTGCCTGCAATCTTGCCTGTATCGCTGTCAAGTTCCACCGCTGGAGCAAGACCGGAGCCTTGCTGTGTCTAGATAAGGAACAGTCTGTTGTTGTTTAGAACTGTGTTCATGCCTTTGCTAGGTAGGTCCGGCCATTTGCCGCTACCTTGTGTTGGGAGCCATCTCTCTGTGCTCTGTGTATGAGTCCCGGCCCTATGTCCTGCTCCCCAGGAGGGGTCATGACTCTGTGTAGAGACCCAGCCCCAAGTCCTGTTCCTAAGGAAGGGTCCTGGCTTTGTGTTCCGTGTCCCTGTGTTCCTGTCTTTCCCAAGACCGAGGCTCTGTGTTCCTGTTCTCTCAAGACCAAGGCTCCATGTTCCTGTCTTTCTCAAGACTGAGGCTCTGTGTTCCTGTCTCTCTCAAGACCAAGGCTCTGTGTTCCTGTTCTCTCAAGACCAAGGCTCTGTGTTCCTGTCTCTCTCAAGACCAAGGCTCTGTGTTCCTGTTCTCTCAAGACCAAGGATCTGTGTTCCTGTTCTCTCAAGACCGAGGCTCCGTGTTCCTGTTCTCTCTCAAGACCGAGGCTCCGTGTTCCTGTCTCTCTCAAGACCAAGGCTCTGTGTTCCTGTTCTCTCAAGAACAAGGCTCTGTTTTCCTGTTCTCTCAAGACCGAGGCTCCGTGTTCCTGTTCTCTCTCAAGACCGAGGCTTCGTGTTCCTGTCTCTCTCCAGACCAAGGCTCTGTGTTCCTGTTCTCTCAAGACCAAGGCTCTGTGTTCCTGTTCTCTCAAGACCAAGGCTCCGTGTTCCTGTCTCTCTCAGGACCAAGGCTCCGTGTTCCTGTTCTCTCAAGACCAAGGCTCCGTGTTCCTGTTTTCTCAAGACCAAGGCTCCGTGTTCCTGTCTTTCTCTAGACCAAGGCTCTGTGTTCCTGTTCTCTCAACACCAAGGCTCCGTGTTCCTGTTCTCTCAAGACCAAGGCTCCGTGTTCCTGTCTCTCTCCAGACCAAGGCTCTGTGTTCCTGTCTCTCTCAAGACCAAGGCTCTGTGTTCATGTTCTCTCAAGACCAAGGCTCTGTGTTCCTGTTCTCTCTCAAGACCGAGGCTCCGTGTTCCTGTTCTCTCAAGACCAAGGTTCTGTGTTTCTGTTCTCTCAAGACCAAGGCTCCGTGTTCCTGTCTTTCTCAAGACCGAGGCTCTGTGTTCCTGTTCTCTCAAGACCAAGGCTCCATGTTCCTGTCTTTCTCAAGACTGAGGCTCCGTGTTCCTGTTCTCTCAGGACCAAGGCTCTGTGTTCCTGTCTCTCTCAAGACCAAGGCTCCGTGTTCCTGTTCTCTCAAGACCAAGGCTCCGTGTTCCTGTTCTCTTGAGACCAAGGCTCTGTGTTCCTGTTCTCTCAAGACCAAGGCTCCGTGTTCCTGTTCTCTCAAGACCAAGGTTCTGTGTTCCTGTTCTCTCAAGACCAAGGCTCTGTGTTTCTGTCTTTCTCAAGACCAAGGTTCTGTGTTCCTGTCTCTCTCAAGACCAAGGCTCTGTGTTTCTGTTCTCTCAAGACCAAGGCTCCGTGTTCCTGTCTCTCTCAAGACCAAGGCTCTGTGTTTCTGTCTTTCACAAGACCAAGGTTCTGTGTTCCTGTCTCTCTCAAGACCAAGGCTCTGTGTTTCTGTTCTCTCAAGACCAAGGCTCCGTGTTCCTGTTCTCTCAAGACCAAGGCTCTGTGTTTCTGTCTTTCTCAAGACCAAGGTTCTGTGTTCCTGTTCTCTCAAGACCAAGGCTCCGTGTACCTGTCTCTCTCAAGACCAAGGCTCTGTGTTTCTGTCTTTCACAAGACCAAGGTTCTGTGTTCCTGTCTCTCTCAAGACCAAGGCTCTGTGTTTCTGTCTTTCTCAAGACCAAGGTTCTGTGTTCCTGTCTCTCTCAAGACCAAGGCTCTGTGTTTCTGTCTTTCTCAAGACCAAGGTTCTGTGTTCCTGTTCTCTCAAGACCAAGGCTCTGTGTTCCTGTTCTCTCAAGACCAAGGCTCTGTGTTTCTGTCTTTCTCAAGACCAAGGCTCTGTGTTTCTGTCTTTCTCAAGACCAAGGTTCTGTGTTCCTGTTCTCTCAAGACCAAGGCTCTGTGTTCCTGTTCTCTCAAGACCGAGGCTCTGTGTTTCGGTCTTTCTCAAGACCAAGGCTCCGTGTTCCTGTTCTCTCAAGACCAAGGTTCTGTGTTCCTGTTCTCTCAAGACCAAGGCTCCATGTTCCTGTTCTCTCAAGACCAAGGCTCCGTGTTCCTGTCTCTCTCAAGACCAAGGCTCTGTGTTCCTGTTCTCTCAAGACCAAGGCTCTGTGTTCCTGTTCTCTCAAGACCAAGGATCTGTGTTCCTGTTCTCTCAAGACCGAGGCTCCGTGTTCCTGTTCTCTCTCAAGACCGAGGCTCCGTGTTCCTGTCTCTCTCAAGACCAAGGCTCTGTGTTCCTGTTCTCTCAAGACCAAGGCTCTGTGTTCCTGTTCTCTCAAGACCGAGGCTCCGTGTTCCTGTTCTCTCTCAAGACCGAGGCTCTGTGTTCCTGTCTCTCTCAGGACCAAGGCTCCGTGTTCCTGTTCTCTCAAGACCAAGGCTCCGTGTTCCTGTTCTCTCAAGACCAAGGCTCCGTGTTCCTGTCTTTCTCTAGACCAAGGCTCTGTGTTCCTGTTCTCTCAAGACCAAGGCTCCGTGTTCCTGTTCTCTCAAGACCAAGGCTCCGTGTTCCTGTCTCTCTCCAGACCAAGGCTCTGTGTTCCTGTCTCTCTCAAGACCAAGGCTCTGTGTTCCTGTTCTCTCAAGACCAAGGCTCTGTGTTCCTGTTCTCTCTCAAGACCGAGGCTCCGTGTTCTTGTTCTCTCAAGACCAAGGTTCTGTGTTTCTGTTCTCTCAAGACCAAGGCTCCGTGTTCCTGTCTTTCTCAAGACCGAGGCTCTGTGTTCCTGTTCTCTCAAGACCAAGGCTCCATGTTCCTGTCTTTCTCAAGACCAAGGCTCCGTGTTCCTGTTCTCTCAAGACCGAGGCTCCGTGTTCCTGTCTTTCTCAAGACCAAGGCTCCGTGTTCCTGTTCTCTTGAGACCGAGGCTCTGTGTTCCTGTTCTCTCAAGACCAAGGCTCCGTGTTCCTGTCTTTCTCAAGACTGAGGCTCCGTGTTCCTGTTCTCTCAGGACCAAGGCTCTGTGTTCCTGTCTCTCTCAAGACCGAGGCTCTGTGTTCCTGTTCTCTCAAGACCAAGGCTCTGTGTTCCTGTCTCTCTCAAGACCAAGGCTCCGTGTTCCTGTTCTCTCAAGACCGAGGCTCCGTGTTCCTGACTTTCTCAAGACCAAGGCTCCGTGTTCCTGTTCTCTTGAGACCGAGGCTCTGTGTTCCTGTTCTCTCAAGACCAAGGTTCTGTGTTCCTGTTCTCTCAAGACCGAGGCTCTGTGTTCCTGTTCTCTCAAGACCAAGGCTCCATGTTCCTGTCTTTCTCAAGACTGAGACTCCGTGTTCCTGTTCTCTCAGGACCAAGGCTCTGTGTTCCTGTCTCTCTCAAGACCGAGGCTCTGTGTTCCTGTTCTCTCAAGACCAAGGCTCTGTGTTCCTGTCTCTCTCAAGACCAAGGCTCCGTGTTCCTGTTCTCTCAAGACCGAGGCTCCGTGTTCCTGTCTTTCTCAAGACCAAGGCTCCGTGTTCCTGTTCTCTTGAGACCGAGGCTCTGTGTTCCTGTTCTCTCAAGACCAAGGTTCTGTGTTCCTGTTCTCTCAAGACCAAGGCTCTGTGTTTCTGTCTTTCTCAAGACCAAGGTTCTGTGTTCCTGTCTCTCTCAAGACCAAGGCTCTGTGTTTCTGTCTTTCTCAAGACCAAGGCTCTGTGTTTCTGTTCTCTCAAGACCAAGGCTCCGTGTTCCTGTTCTCTCAAGACCAAGGCTCTGTGTTTCTGTCTTTCTCAACACCAAGGTTCTGTGTTCCTGTTCTCTCAAGACCAAGGCTCCGTGTTCCTGTCTCTCTCAAGACCAAGGCTCTGTGTTTCTGTCTTTCTCAAGACCAAGGTTCTGTGTTCCTGTCTCTCTCAAGACCAAGGCTCTGTGTTTCTGTCTTTCTCAAGACCAAGGTTCTGTGTTCCTGTCTCTCTCAAGACCAAGGCTCTGTGTTTCTGTCTTTCTCAAGACCAAGGTTCTGTGTTCCTGTTCTCTCAAGACCAAGGCTCTGTGTTCCTGTTCTCTCAAGACCAAGGCTCTGTGTTACTGTCTTTCTCAAGACCAAGGTTCTGTGTTCCTGTTCTCTCAAGACCAAGGCTCTGTGTTCCTGTTCTCTCAAGACCGAGGCTCTGTGTTTCTGTCTTTCTCAAGACCAAGGCTCTGTGTTTCTGTCTTTCTCAAGACCAAGGCTCCGTGTTCCTGTTCTCTCAAGACCAAGGCTCTGTGTTCCTGTCTCTCTCAAGACCAAGGCTCCATGTTCCTGTCTTTCTCAAGACTGAGGCTCCGTGTTCCTGTTCTCTCAGGACCAAGGCTCTGTGTTCCTGTCTCTCTCAAGACCAAGGCTCCGTGTTCCTGTTCTCTCAAGACCAAGGCTCCGTGTTCCTGTCTTTCTCAAGACCAAGGCTCCGTGTTCCTGTTCTCTCAGGACCAAGGCTCTGTGTTCCTGTCTCTCTCAAGACCAAGGCTCCGTGTTCCTGTTCTCTCAAGACCAAGGCTCCGTGTTCCTGTTCTCTTGAGACCAAGGCTCTGTGTTCCTGTTCTCTCAAGACCAAGGCTCCGTGTTCCTGTTCTCTCAAGACCAAGGTTCTGTGTTCCTGTTCTCTCAAGACCAAGGCTCTGTGTTTCTGTCTTTCTCAAGACCAAGGTTCTGTGTTCCTGTCTCTCTCAAGACCAAGGCTCTGTGTTTCTGTCTTTCTCAAGACCAAGGCTCTGTGTTTCTGTTCTCTCAAGACCAAGGCTCCGTGTTCCTGTTCTCTCAAGACCAAGGCTCTCTGTTTCTGTCTTTCTCAAGACCAAGGTTCTGTGTTCCTGTTCTCTCAAGACCAAGGCTCCGTGTTCCTGTCTCTCTCAAGACCAAGGCTCTGTGTTTCTGTCTTTCTCAAGACCAAGGTTCTGTGTTCCTGTCTCTCTCAAGACCAAGGCTCTGTGTTTCTGTCTTTCTCAAGACCAAGGTTCTGTGTTCCTGTTCTCTCAAGACCAAGGCTCTGTGTTCCTGTTCTCTCAAGACCGAGGCTCTGTGTTTCTGTCTTTCTCAAGACCAAGGCTCTGTGTTTCTGTCTTTCTCAAGACCAAGGCTCCGTGTTCCTGTTCTCTCAAGACCAAGGCTCTGTGTTCCTGTCTCTCTCAAGACCAAGGCTCCATGTTCCTGTCTTTCTCAAGACTGAGGCTCCGTGTTCCTGTTCTCTCAGGACCAAGGCTCTGTGTTCCTGTCTCTCTCAAGACCAAGGCTCCGTGTTCCTGTTCTCTCAAGACCAAGGCTCTGTGTTCCTGTCTTTCTCAAGACCAAGGCTCCGTGTTCCTGTTCTCTCAGGACCAAGGCTCTGTGTTCCTGTCTCTCTCAAGACCAAGGCTCCGTGTTTCTGTTCTCTCAAGACCAAGGCTCCGTGTTCCTGTTCTCTTGAGACCAAGGCTCTGTGTTCCTGTTCTCTCAAGACCAAGGCTCCGTGTTCCTGTTCTCTCAAGACCAAGGTTCTGTGTTCCTGTTCTCTCAAGACCAAGGCTCTGTGTTTCTGTCTTTCTCAAGACCAAGGTTCTGTGTTCCTGTCTCTCTCAAGACCAAGGCTCTGTGTTTCTGTCTTTCTCAAGACCAAGGCTCTGTGTTTCTGTTCTCTCAAGACCAAGGCTCCGTGTTCCTGTTCTCTCAAGACCAAGGCTCTCTGTTTCTGTCTTTCTCAAGACCAAGGTTCTGTGTTCCTGTTCTCTCAAGACCAAGGCTCCGTGTTCCTGTCTCTCTCAAGACCAAGGCTCTGTGTTTCTGTCTTTCTCAAGACCAAGGTTCTGTGTTCCTGTCTCTCTCAAGACCAAGGCTCTGTGTTTCTGTCTTTCTCAAGACCAAGGTTCTGTGTTCCTGTCTCTCTCAAGACCAAGGCTCTGTGTTTCTGTCTTTCTCAAGACCAAGGTTCTGTGTTCCTGTTCTCTCAAGACCAAGGCTCTGTGTTCCTGTTCTCTCAAGACCAAGGCTCTGTGTTTCTGTCTTTCTCAAGACCAAGGCTCTGTGTTTCTGTCTTTCTCAAGACCAAGGTTCTGTGTTCCTGTTCTCTCAAGACCAAGGCTCTGTGTTCCTGTTCTCTCAAGACCGAGGCTCTGTGTTTCGGTCTTTCTCAAGACCAAGGCTCCGTGTTCCTGTTCTCTCAAGACCAAGGTTCTGTGTTCCTGTTCTCTCAAGACCAAGGCTCCGTGTTCCTGTTCCCTCAAGACCAAGGTTCTGTGTTTCTGTTCTCTCAAGACCAAGGCTCCGTGTTCCTGTCTTTCTCAAGACCGAGGCTCTGTGTTCCTGTTCTCTCAAGACCAAGGCTCCATGTTCCTGTCTTTCTCAAGACCGAGGCTCTGTGTTCCTGTTCTCTCAAGACCAAGGCTCCATGTTCCTGTCTTTCTCAAGACTGAGGCTCCGTGTTCCTGTTCTCTCAGGACCAAGGCTCTGTGTTCCTGTCTCTCTCAAGACCAAGGCTCCGTGTTCCTGTTCTCTCAAGACCGAGGCTCCGTGTTCCTGTTCTCTCAAGACCGAGGCTCCGTGTTCCTGTCTTTCTCAAGACCAAGGCTCCGTGTTCCTGTTCTCTCAAGACCAAGGCTCTGTGTTCCTGTTCTCTCAAGACCAAGGCTCTGTGTTCCTGTTCTCTCAAGACCAAGGTTCTGTGTTCCTGTTCTCTCAAGACCAAGGCTCTGTGTTTCTGTCTTTCTCAAGACCAAGGTTCTGTGTTCCTGTCTCTCTCAAGACCAAGGCTCTGTGTTTCTGTCTTTCTCAAGACCAAGGCTCTGTGTTTCTGTTCTCTCAAGACCAAGGCTCCGTGTTCCTGTTCTCTCAAGACCAAGGCTCTGTGTTTCTGTCTTTCTCAAGACCAAGGTTCTGTGTTCCTGTTCTCTCAAGACCAAGGCTCCGTGTTCCTGTCTCTCTCAAGACCAAGGCTCTGTGTTTCTGTCTTTCTCAAGACCAAGGTTCTGTGTTCCTGTCTCTCTCAAGACCAAGGCTCTGTGTTTCTGTCTTTCTCAAGACCAAGGTTCTGTGTTCCTGTCTTTCTCAAGACCAAGGCTCTGTGTTTCTGTCTTTCTCAAGACCAAGGTTCTGTGTTCCTGTTCTCTCAAGACCAAGGTTCTGTGTTCCTGTTCTCTCAAGACCAAGGCTCTGTGTTCCTGTCTCTCTCAAGACCAAGGCTCTGTGTTTCTGTCTTTCTCAAGACCAAGGTTCTGTGTTCCTGTTCTCTCAAGACCAATGCTCTGTGTTCCTGTTCTCTCAAGACCAAGGCTCTGTGTTTCTGTCTTTCTCAAGACCAAGGTTCTGTGTTCCTGTTCTCTCAAGACCAAGGCTCTGTGTTCCTGTTCTCTCAAGACCGAGGCTCTGTGTTTCTGTCTTTCTCAAGACCAAGGCTCTGTGTTTCTGTCTTTCTCAAGACCAAGGCTCCGTGTTCCTGTTCTCTCAAGACCGAGGCTCTGTGTTCCTGTTCTCTCAAGACCAAGGCTCCATATTCCTGTCTTTCTCAAGACTGAGGCTCTGTGTTCCTGTTCTCTCAAGACCAAGGCTCTGTGTTCCTGTTCTCTCAAGACCGAGGCTCTGTGTTTCTGTCTTTCTCAAGACCAAGGCTCTGTGTTTCTGTCTTTCTCAAGACCAAGGCTCCGTGTTCCTGTTCTCTCAAGACCGAGGCTCTGTGTTCCTGTTCTCTCAAGACCAAGGCTCCATATTCCTGTCTTTCTCAAGACTGAGGCTCCGTGTTCCTGTTCTCTCAAGACCAAGGTTCTGTGTTCCTGTTCTCTCAAGACCAAGGCTCTGTGTTCCTGTTCTCTCAAGATCAAGGCTCTGTGTTCCTGTTCTCTCAAGACCAAGGCTCTGTGTTCCTGTTCTCTCAAGACCAACGCTCTGTGTTCCTGTTCTCTCAAGACCAAGGCTCTGTGTTCCTGTTCTCTCAAGACCAAGGCTCTGTGTTCCTGTTCTCTCAAGACCAAGGCTCCGTGTTCCTGTCTTTCTCTAGACCAAGGCTCTGTGTTCCTGTTCTCTCAAGACCAAGGCTCCGTGTTCCTGTTCTCTCAAGACCAAGGCTCCGTGTTCCTGTCTCTCTCAAGACCAAGGCTCTGTGTTCCTGTTCTCTCAAGACCAAGGCTCTGTGTTCCTGTTCTCTCTCAAGACCGAGGCTCCGTGTTCCTGTTCCCTCAAGACCAAGGTTCTGTGTTTCTGTTCTCTCAAGACCAAGGCTCCGTGTTCCTGTCTTTCTCAAGACCGAGGCTCTGTGTTCCTGTTCTCTCAAGACCAAGGCTCCATATTCCTGTCTTTCTCAAGACTGAGGCTCCATGTTCCTGTTCTCTCAGGACCAAGGCTCTGTGTTCCTGTCTCTCTCAAGACCAAGGCTCCGTGTTCCTGTTCTCTCAAGACCGAGGCTCCGTGTTCCTGTTCTCTCAAGACCGAGGCTCCGTGTTCCTGTCTTTCTCAAGACCAAGGCTCCGTGTTCCTGTTCTCTTGAGACCAAGGCTCTGTGTTCCTGTTCTCTCAAGACCAAGGCTCCGTGTTCCTGTTCTCTCAAGACCAAGGCTCTGTGTTTCTGTCTTTCTCAAGACCAAGGTTCTGTGTTCCTGTTCTCTCAAGACCAAGGCTCCGTGTTCCTGTTCTCTCAAGACCAACGCTCTGTGTTCCTGTTCTCTCAAGACCAAGGCTCCGTGTTCCTGTCTTTCTCTAGACCAAGGCTCTGTGTTCCTGTTCTCTCAAGACCAAGGCTCCGTGTTCCTGTTCTCTCAAGACCAAGGCTCCGTGTTCCTGTCTCTCTCAAGACCAAGGCTCTGTGTTCCTGTTCTCTCAAGACCAAGGCTCTGTGTTCCTGTTCTCTCTCAAGACCGAGGCTCCGTGTTCCTGTTCCCTCAAGACCAAGGTTCTGTGTTTCTGTTCTCTCAAGACCAAGGCTCCGTGTTCCTGTCTTTCTCAAGACCGAGGCTCTGTGTTCCTGTTCTCTCAAGACCAAGGCTCCATGTTCCTGTCTTTCTCAAGACTGAGGCTCCGTGTTCCTGTTCTCTCAGGACCAAGGCTCTGTGTTCCTGTCTCTCTCAAGACCAAGGCTCCGTGTTCCTGTTCTCTCAAGACCGAGGCTCCGTGTTCCTGTTCTCTCAAGACCGAGGCTCCGTGTTCCTTTTCTCTTGAGACCAAGGCTCTGTGTTCCTGTTCTCTCAAGACCAAGGCTCTGTGTTTCTGTTCTCTCAAGACCAAGGCTCCGTGTTCCTGTTCTCTCAAGACCAAGGCTCTGTGTTTCTGTCTTTCTCAAGACCAAGGTTCTGTGTTCCTGTCTCTCTCAAGACCAAGGCTCTGTGTTCCTGTTCTCTCAAGACCAAGGCTCTGTGTTTCTGTTCTCTCAAGACCAAGGCTCCGTGTTCCTGTTCTCTCAAGACCAAGGCTCTGTGTTTCTGTCTTTCTCAAGACCAAGGTTCTGTGTTCCTGTCTCTCTCAAGACCAAGGCTCCGTGTTCCTGTCTCTCTCAAGACCAAGGTTCTGTGTTTCTGTTCTCTCAAGACCAAGGCTCCGTGTTCCTGTCTTTCTCAAGACCGAGGCTCTGTGTTCCTGTTCTCTCAAGACCAAGGCTCCATGTTCCTGTCTTTCTCAAGACCGAGGCTCTGTGTTCCTGTTCTCTCAAGACCAAGGCTCCATGTTCCTGTCTTTCTCAAGACTGAGGCTCCGTGTTCCTGTTCTCTCAGGACCAAGGCTCTGTGTTCCTGTCTCTCTCAAGACCAAGGCTCCGTGTTCCTGTTCTCTCAAGACCGAGGCTCCGTGTTCCTGTTCTCTCAAGACCGAGGCTCCGTGTTCCTGTCTTTCTCAAGACCAAGGCTCCGTGTTCCTGTTCTCTCAAGACCAAGGCTCTGTGTTCCTGTTCTCTCAAGACCAAGGCTCTGTGTTCCTGTTCTCTCAAGACCAAGGTTCTGTGTTCCTGTTCTCTCAAGACCAAGGCTCTGTGTTTCTGTCTTTCTCAAGACCAAGGTTCTGTGTTCCTGTCTCTCTCAAGACCAAGGCTCTGTGTTTCTGTCTTTCTCAAGACCAAGGCTCTGTGTTTCTGTTCTCTCAAGACCAAGGCTCCGTGTTCCTGTTCTCTCAAGACCAAGGCTCTGTGTTTCTGTCTTTCTCAAGACCAAGGTTCTGTGTTCCTGTTCTCTCAAGACCAAGGCTCCGTGTTCCTGTCTCTCTCAAGACCAAGGCTCTGTGTTTCTGTCTTTCTCAAGACCAAGGTTCTGTGTTCCTGTCTCTCTCAAGACCAAGGCTCTGTGTTTCTGTCTTTCTCAAGACCAAGGTTCTGTGTTCCTGTCTTTCTCAAGACCAAGGCTCTGTGTTTCTGTCTTTCTCAAGACCAAGGTTCTGTGTTCCTGTTCTCTCAAGACCAAGGTTCTGTGTTCCTGTTCTCTCAAGACCAAGGCTCTGTGTTCCTGTCTCTCTCAAGACCAAGGCTCTGTGTTTCTGTCTTTCTCAAGACCAAGGTTCTGTGTTCCTGTTCTCTCAAGACCAATGCTCTGTGTTCCTGTTCTCTCAAGACCAAGGCTCTGTGTTTCTGTCTTTCTCAAGACCAAGGTTCTGTGTTCCTGTTCTCTCAAGACCAAGGCTCTGTGTTCCTGTTCTCTCAAGACCGAGGCTCTGTGTTTCTGTCTTTCTCAAGACCAAGGCTCTGTGTTTCTGTCTTTCTCAAGACCAAGGCTCCGTGTTCCTGTTCTCTCAAGACCGAGGCTCTGTGTTCCTGTTCTCTCAAGACCAAGGCTCCATATTCCTGTCTTTCTCAAGACTGAGGCTCTGTGTTCCTGTTCTCTCAAGACCAAGGCTCTGTGTTCCTGTTCTCTCAAGACCGAGGCTCTGTGTTTCTGTCTTTCTCAAGACCAAGGCTCTGTGTTTCTGTCTTTCTCAAGACCAAGGCTCCGTGTTCCTGTTCTCTCAAGACCGAGGCTCTGTGTTCCTGTTCTCTCAAGACCAAGGCTCCATATTCCTGTCTTTCTCAAGACTGAGGCTCCGTGTTCCTGTTCTCTCAAGACCAAGGTTCTGTGTTCCTGTTCTCTCAAGACCAAGGCTCTGTGTTCCTGTTCTCTCAAGATCAAGGCTCTGTGTTCCTGTTCTCTCAAGACCAAGGCTCTGTGTTCCTGTTCTCTCAAGACCAACGCTCTGTGTTCCTGTTCTCTCAAGACCAAGGCTCTGTGTTCCTGTTCTCTCAAGACCAAGGCTCTGTGTTCCTGTTCTCTCAAGACCAAGGCTCCGTGTTCCTGTCTTTCTCTAGACCAAGGCTCTGTGTTCCTGTTCTCTCAAGACCAAGGCTCCGTGTTCCTGTTCTCTCAAGACCAAGGCTCCGTGTTCCTGTCTCTCTCAAGACCAAGGCTCTGTGTTCCTGTTCTCTCAAGACCAAGGCTCTGTGTTCCTGTTCTCTCTCAAGACCGAGGCTCCGTGTTCCTGTTCCCTCAAGACCAAGGTTCTGTGTTTCTGTTCTCTCAAGACCAAGGCTCCGTGTTCCTGTCTTTCTCAAGACCGAGGCTCTGTGTTCCTGTTCTCTCAAGACCAAGGCTCCATATTCCTGTCTTTCTCAAGACTGAGGCTCCATGTTCCTGTTCTCTCAGGACCAAGGCTCTGTGTTCCTGTCTCTCTCAAGACCAAGGCTCCGTGTTCCTGTTCTCTCAAGACCGAGGCTCCGTGTTCCTGTTCTCTCAAGACCGAGGCTCCGTGTTCCTGTCTTTCTCAAGACCAAGGCTCCGTGTTCCTGTTCTCTTGAGACCAAGGCTCTGTGTTCCTGTTCTCTCAAGACCAAGGCTCCGTGTTCCTGTTCTCTCAAGACCAAGGCTCTGTGTTTCTGTCTTTCTCAAGACCAAGGTTCTGTGTTCCTGTTCTCTCAAGACCAAGGCTCCGTGTCCCTGTTCTCTCAAGACCAACGCTCTGTGTTCCTGTTCTCTCAAGACCAAGGCTCCGTGTTCCTGTCTTTCTCTAGACCAAGGCTCTGTGTTCCTGTTCTCTCAAGACCAAGGCTCCGTGTTCCTGTTCTCTCAAGACCAAGGCTCCGTGTTCCTGTCTCTCTCAAGACCAAGGCTCTGTGTTCCTGTTCTCTCAAGACCAAGGCTCTGTGTTCCTGTTCTCTCTCAAGACCGAGGCTCCGTGTTCCTGTTCCCTCAAGACCAAGGTTCTGTGTTTCTGTTCTCTCAAGACCAAGGCTCCGTGTTCCTGTCTTTCTCAAGACCGAGGCTCTGTGTTCCTGTTCTCTCAAGACCAAGGCTCCATGTTCCTGTCTTTCTCAAGACTGAGGCTCCGTGTTCCTGTTCTCTCAGGACCAAGGCTCTGTGTTCCTGTCTCTCTCAAGACCAAGGCTCCGTGTTCCTGTTCTCTCAAGACCGAGGCTCCGTGTTCCTGTTCTCTCAAGACCGAGGCTCCGTGTTCCTGTTCTCTTGAGACCAAGGCTCTGTGTTCCTGTTCTCTCAAGACCAAGGCTCTGTGTTTCTGTTCTCTCAAGACCAAGGCTCCGTGTTCCTGTTCTCTCAAGACCAAGGCTCTGTGTTTCTGTCTTTCTCAAGACCAAGGTTCTGTGTTCCTGTCTCTCTCAAGACCAAGGCTCTGTGTTCCTGTTCTCTCAAGACCAAGGCTCTGTGTTTCTGTTCTCTCAAGACCAAGGCTCCGTGTTCCTGTTCTCTCAAGACCAAGGCTCTGTGTTTCTGTCTTTCTCAAGACCAAGGTTCTGTGTTCCTGTCTCTCTCAAGACCAAGGCTCCGTGTTCCTGTCTCTCTCAAGACCAAGGCTCTGTGTTTCTGTCTTTCTCAAGACCAAGGTTCTGTGTTCCTGTCTCTCTCAAGACCAAGGCTCTGTGTTTCTGTCTTTCTCAAGACCAAGGTTCTGTGTTCCTGTTCTCTCAAGACCAAGGCTCTGTGTTCCTGTTCTCTCAAGACCAAGGCTCTGTGTTTCTGTCTTTCTCAAGACCAAGGCTCTGTGTTTCTGTCTTTCTCAAGACCAAGGTTCTGTGTTCCTGTTCTCTCAAGACCAAGGCTCTGTGTTCCTGTTCTCTCAAGACCGAGGCTCTGTGTTTCTGTCTTTCTCAAGACCAAGGCTCTGTGTTTCTGTCTTTCTCAAGACCAAGGCTCCGTGTTCCTGTTCTCTCAAGACCGAGGCTCTGTGTTCCTGTTCTCTCAAGACCAAGGCTCCATATTCCTGTCTTTCTCAAGACTGAGGCTCCGTGTTCCTGTTCTCTCAAGACCAAGGTTCTGTGTTCCTGTTCTCTCAAGACCAAGGCTCCATGTTCCTGTTCTCTCAAGACCAAGGCTCCGTGTTCCTGTCTCTCTCAAGACCAAGGCTCTGTGTTCCTGTTCTCTCAAGACCAAGGCTCTGTGTTCCTGTTCTCTCAAGATCAAGGCTCTGTGTTCCTGTTCTCTCAAGACCAAGGCTCTGTGTTCCTGTTCTCTCAAGACCAACGCTCTGTGTTCCTGTTCTCTCAAGACCAAGGCTCTGTGTTCCTGTTCTCTCAAGACCAAGGCTCTGTGTTCCTGTTCTCTCAAGACCAAGGCTCTGTGTACCTGTTCTCTCAAGACCAACGCTCTCTGTTCCTGTTCTCTCAATACCAAGGCTCCGTGTTCCTGTTCTCTCAAGACCAAGGCTCCGTGTTCCTGTCTTTCTCAAGACCAAGGCTCCGTGTTCCTGTCTCTCTCCAGACCAAGGCTCTGTGTTCCTGTCTCTCTCCAGACCAAGGCTCTGTGTTCCTGTCTCTCTCAAGACCAAGGCTCCGTGTTCCTGTCTCTCTCCAGACCAAGGCTCTGTGTTCCTGTCTCTCTCAAGACCAAGGCTCCGTTTTCCTGTTCTCTCAAGACCAAGGCTCTGTGTTCCTGTCTCTCTCAAGACCAAGGCTCTGTGTTCCTGTCTCTCTCAAGACCAAGGCTCCGTGTTCCTGTTCTCTCAAGACCAAGGCTCCGTGTTCAGGTGTCCCAAGATCAAGTCAAGGCTTCGGGTTCTTGTCCTGTCCACGTGCCTCATCCTGTGCAGGAATTCCACGTATAGTCATGCAGCCAAGCCTCGAAGAACCCAATCCTCGTTATGTCCTCGCCTATTTCCGGGGTCCGAGCCCGAGTCAAGACTCAGGCTCTGGGTTCTTGTCCAGTCTCTGGCTCAGAGTCCAAGCCCAGCTGCTTGTCCTGGTTCCGCTTTCCTAGCCAAAGTCCTAGTCCAAGTCTGTGTCCTGTCCCAGCTCCTAGTCTGTGTTCCTGTCCCATCCCTAAGCCGAATCCAGTCCAGTTCCTAGTGCGTCAGTGTCTGTGTCTTGCATTTGAGTCTGCTCTCAACATCCCCCTTATGACAGTTGTTTATTAAAGGCTCTAAAAGTAATTCGGGATATCATAGGCCGGTAAGTTTGACATCGGTAGTAGGTAAATTATTGAAAGGAGTACTAAGAGATAGGATCTACAAGTATTTGGATAGACAGGGACTTACTAGGGAGAGTCAACATGGCTTTGTGCGTGGTAGGTCATGTTTAACCAATCTGTTAGAGTTCTTTGAGGAGGTTACCAGGAAAGTGGATGAAGGAGAGGCAGTGAATGTTGTCTACATGGACTTCAGTAAGGCCTTTGACAAGGTCCCACATGGGAGGTTAGTTAGGAAGATTCAGTCACTAGGTATACATGGTGAGGTAGTAAATTGGATTAGACATTGGCTCAATGGGAGATGCCAGAGAGTGGTAGTGGAGAATTGCTTCTCTGAGTGGAGGCCTGTGACTAGTGGTGTGCCACAGGGATCAGTGCTGGTTCCAATGTTATTTGTAACCTATTTCAATGATCTGGATGATAATCTTGTAAATTGGATCAGCAAATTTGCTGATGATTCAAAGATTGGAGGTGTAGTGGACAGTGAGGAAGGTTTTCAAAGCTTGCAGAGGGATTTGGACCAGCTGGAAAAATGAACTGAAAAATGGCAGATGGAGTTTAATACAGACAAGTGTGAGGTATTGAACTTTGAAAGGACAAACCAAGGTAGAACATACAAGGTAAATGGTAGGGCACTGAGGAGTGCAGTAGAACAGAGGGATCTAGGAATACAGATACAAAATTCCCTAAAAGTGGTGTCACAGGTAGATAGGGTTGTAAAGGGAGCTTTTGGTACATTGGCCTTTATAAATTTGAGGACAGGAGTTGGAATGTTATGGTGAGGTTGTATAAGGCATTGGTGAGGCCGAATTTGGAGTATTGTGTGCAGTTTTGTTCACCAAATACAGGAAGGATATTAATAAGGCTGAAAGAGTGCAGAGAAGGTTTACAAGGATGTTGTTGGGACTTGAGAAACTGAGTTACAGAGAAAGGTTGAAGAGGTTAGGACTTTATTCCCTGGAGCGTAGATGAATGAGGGGAGACTTGATAGAGGTGTATAAAATTATGATGGGTATAGATAGAGAGAATGCAAGCAGGCTTTTTCCACTGAGGCTAGGGGAGAAAAAAAACAGAGGACATGGGTTAAAGGTGAAGAGGGAAAAGTTTAAAGGGAACATGGGGGTGGCTTCTTCACACAGAGTGGGAGTGTGGAATGAGCTGCCAGATGAAGTGGTAAATGCAGGCTCACTTTTAACATTTAAGAAAAACTTGGACAGGTACATGGATGAGAGGGGTATGGAGGGATATGGTCCAGGTGCAGGTCAGTGGGACTAGGCAGAAAAATGGTTCAGCACAGCCAAGAAGGGCCAAAAGGCCTGTTTCTGTGCTGTAATATTCTATGGTTCTATCAGTGGTTTCTGAATTAATCAAACCACCCCATCTGGCACCAACAATCATTCCACAGTCACTTAGATCACATTTCTTCCTCATTCTGATGTTCGTTCTGAACAACTGAAACTCTTGACCAGGTCTGCATGCTTTTATGCATTGAGTTGCTGCCACGTGATTGGCTGATTAGATATCTGCATTAACGAGCAGTTGTACAGATGTACCTACTAGAGTGGCCACTGAGTGAGGATGGCAATGTGTGAGCTGTAAGCAGTGAACCTGACGTTCGCAACATTGCTACGCATGTGTGGTGGGAAAATACAAACATGAGATACAAGTCCTAGCTGGTAGATGAAATGTGTTTATGGTTCTATACAGAGATGGGCAGACACATGACAGATCAAATGTAATGTGCAAATGTTAGGTGATTCATATAGCAAGGAAGAAAAGCAAATTAACTGCATGGCAACATTTGCAAATGGTTGCATGAGCAGTGAGAGTTGCAGGCCTATTTTCACATCGTTTCAAAGACAGCAAAACAAGTTAAGATGGCCATTAAAGTATTATGGATCCTTGGTTTTATAAATAGGAGGCACAGAGTACAAAAGCTAGGAAGTTGTGCAAAACTGTCACAGATCTCAATTGATGTACCATGGTCAATTCTTGACAATATACTTTTAGGAAGGATGTCAAGGCCCTGAAGAGGGTGCAGAGCAAAATTACTAGGATAACTGCAGGGATGAAAAATTCAGTTATTTGGTGAGACCTGAAAAATGGAGGTTATTCTATTTAGTACAGATGAGAAATTTTAATAGCAATATTCAAAATTCCAAGAGTTTTTGATAGAGTAAATATTTCCAGTGGTAAAAATTGAATAATCAGAGGAAAGACATTTGTGGCAATCAGCTGAGAAAAATGGAGCCTTGAAATGTTTTATGCATCAGTCCTTTATGATCTGGAATGCATTGCTGGAAGGGAAATGTAAGCAGATTCAACACCAATTTAACAAAGGAAACTGGATAAATATTTGAGGAGTGAGAAATATGAAGCAAAAAAGGACTTCAAAGAACATCACTGGCTCTCTGTGCTGAAATGAATATTATTATGCTGATTTATTCTACCATTCTATATAAACTGCACACCAATCAGGCTGTTAATAAGCAGTTATTTTATCATGCAGCCAGGTTAGTTTACAATAAGTGAAGCAAATAAAAAAAAATCTAGAGATTCTCTAGCAGTCATATAAAATACACTGGATTTTCAAGTCAGTGACAAGCCTGTTATTCTCATGGGTAAAAAAAAATCCATTTAGAATTTTGGTGATCTTGCTGGTTGAAAGTTAAAAGAGCAGCCGCCAAAACAAATCCTGAACATCATAACAGGAGGGAAAAAGGATCAGATGATTGTTATGGTTGTAACTGTCAAGTACTTTTCCTTGTTTGCTGTGGATCCCACAGTCGCCAAGCCCTTTAATTCCACTTCCCATTCCTACACTGCCTATGGGCTCCTCTGCTTCCATGAGATGCTGCTCCTCAAATCTAGATACAGGTTAGAGGGACAGCACCTCATATTCCACCACGGTAGTCTCCAATCTGACAGCATGAGCACAGATTTCTCTAACTTTCGATAGCCACACTCCTCCATCCCACTCTGTTTTCCCTTTCCCACCAACCCCATCATCTCTTCTTTCTCTTGTCCCGCCCATCACCCAGACATTCCTCCCTCTGGTACCTCTCCTCACTTCCTTCCCTTTACTCCATGGCCCACTATCCCCTCCTATCAGATTCCATTTTCTTCAGCCTTTTGTCACTTCATCCATCACCACCCAGTTTCTTACATTGCTCCTGCTCTCTTCTCCCAACATCTTCTCCCTCTCATGTGCTTTAACTTAGCAATCTACTTGCTCCATCCCCTCCTTTTACCCTTTTATACTGGCTTTTCCTTTTCAGTCCTGTTGAAGGAACTAGATGTGGAAATTTGACTGCCCATTTCCCTCCATAGATGCAGCCTGCTCCATTGAGTTCCTCCAGCATGTTGTGTTTTGCTTCAGATTTCCAACAACTGAAGTCTCTCATATCAAAGTTATGGTTATAAAAGGCTTAAAACACTATGCATGCTTTGGAGACATTGAGAAATATTGAAAAACTTTTAACAATTTTAGAAAACTGTTAGAAAATGAAGCTCTTTAAAACCATTAAAACCCCTTAAAATTCTAAGTTTAGAATCAAAATCAGAATCATGTTTATTATCACTGATGTATAATATGAAACTTGACATTTTGCAGCAGCACTGCAGTGCAGAAGCATAATAATTACATTGTTACAGAAATAAATACATTGTGCAATAAATTACTAATGAAATAGTGCTTACAGGAAAGAAGCTGCTCTTAAAACATTGAGCGTGGGTCTTTAGGCTCCTGTACTTTCTTCCTGATGGTGGTAATGTGAAGACAGCACGTCCTGAATAGGGAGGGTCTTTGATGATTGATGCTGCTTCTTCGAGGCACCAACTCCTGAGGATGTCTTCGATGGCGTAGCGGTTGATCCCATGATGGAACAGGCTGAGTCTACAACACTCTGCAACCTGTTGGGATCCTCTGCATTGGATCCTCCATACCAGGCTGTGATGCAACCAGTCAGAAAGCTTTCAACTGTGCATCTGTAGAATTTACAGAAGTGTTTGGTGACATCCAAATATCCTCAAACTCCCAATGAAGTAAAGCTATAGTGTGTCTTCTTTGTAAGTACCTTAATGTGCCATGACCAGGATAGATCCTCTGAGATGTTGTCTCCCAGGAATTTGAAGCTGTTCACCTTTCCCACCTCTGACCCCTCAAAGAAGGGCGTGGGTTCTCATGACTTCCCTTTCCTGAAGTCTAGAATCAATTCCTTGGTCTTGCTGTCATTGAGTGTGAGGTTGTTGTTCCAAAACCACTCAACCAGTCGACCTATTGCCTCCTTATTGCCTTCTGAGATTCTGCCAACAACGGTTTTGCCATTAGAGAATTTGTAGCTGTTGGTTGATCTGTGCCTAGTCACACAGTCATGAATGTAGACAGAATGAGCAGTAGAATAGGCAGGCATCCCTGAGATGCGACTGTGATGATTGTCAATTAGGAGGAGATGTTTGTTACTACTGATCTGCACTGATTGGGCCTCTGCACCTTCCTCTACCACTGGATCCTCAACTTCCTTTACAGATATATAAAGAGTAAAAGAGAGGCAAAGGGAGATGGTGGACTGCTGGAAAATGATGCTCAAGTGGAAGTAATGGGGGATAAAGATGAACTGAATAAGTACTTTACATCAAGCTTCACTGTGGAAGACTGTAGCAGCGTGCTGGAAGATCGAGAGAGTTGGTGCAGAAGTGAGTTCCATTGCTATTACTAGGGAGAAGGCGCTTTGGAAGGCAGATCAGTCACATGGAGCAGATGGACTACACCCAGGGTTATGGAAGAAACACTGGCTGGGAATATTGTGGAGGCATTGGTAATAATCTTTCAAGAATCACTAGATCTGGCATGGTACTGGAGGACTGTAAACTTGCAAATGTTATTCCACTCTTTAAGAAGGAAGGAGGCAGAAAAAAAGGAAATTATAGGCTAGTATGCCTGACCTCAGTTGTTGGGAAGATGTTTGAGTTGATTGTTAAAGATGAGGTCTGAGAATACTTGGAGGCACATGATAAAATAGGCCAAAGTCAGCATGGTTTCCTTAAGGGAAAATCTTTCCTGACAAATCTGTTGTAATTTTTTGAGGAAATAACAGACAGGATCAACAAAGGAGAATCAGTTGATGTTGTGTACGTGGATTTTCAGAAGGCCTCTGACAAAGTGCCACACATTCAGGTTATTCCCACTCTTCTCCTCTCCCAACATCTTCCCCCTCTCATATACATTCACTTAGCAATCGCCTGCCCTTGCTTCAACCCCTCCTCCTACCCTTTCATACTGGCTATGTTCCCTCTTCCTTTTCCGTACGAATGAAAGATAAGAGCCCATGGTACTACAGGAAAGATACTGGCATGAATAAAGGATTGGCTAATGGGCAGGAGGCAAAGAGTGCGATTAAAGGGAACATTTTCTGGTTGGTTGCCAATGACTAGTGGTGTCCCACAAGGATCAGTGTTTGTTACCACTTCTTTTTACGTTATATGTCAATAATTTGGATGATGGAATTGATGGCATTGTGGCTAAGTTTGCAGATGATACAAAGACAGATGGAGGGGCAGGCAGTGTTGAGGAAGCTGGGAGGCTGCAGAAGGAGTTGGACAGATTAGGAAAATGGGCAAAGAAGTGGCAGATGGAACACAGTACAGTGTTGGGCAGTGTTTGGTGATGCAGTTTGGTAGAAGGAACAGAGACATATACTGTTTTCCAAACAGGCAGAAAATACAAAATATCTGAGGTTCCAAGGGACTTGGGAATCCTTTTGCAGAATTCACTAAGGGTTAACTGTTAACTTATTGGCTGAGTTGGTGGTGAGAAAGGAAAATCCAATGTTAGCATTCCTTTCAAGAGAACTAGAATATAAAGACAAGAATGTAATGCTGAGGCTTTATAAGGCATTCACTTGTAGGATTGTGAGCAGTTTTGGGCCCTTTATCTCAGAATGGATGTGCTGAATGATTCCAGGAATGAAGGGTTATTGGATGAGGAATGTTTGATAGCTCCGGGCCTGTATTCACTGGAATTTAGAAGAATGAAGGGGGTTCTCATTGAAACCTATCAAATGTTGAAATATAGTGGATGTGCAGAAGATGTTTCCTATAGTAAGGGAGTCTAGCACCAGAGAGTACAACCTCAGAACAGAGGCTTGTCCATTTAGAACAAAGATGAGGAGAAATTTCTTTCACCATGTGGTGGTGAATTTGTGGAATTTATTGCCACGGTCTGTGGAGACCAGGTCATCGGGTATATTTAAGATAGAAGTTCACAGATTCTTGATTAGTCAGGGCATGACAGGTTACAGTGAGAAAACAGGAGGATGGACTTGAGAGGGAAAATAGGGCAGCCGTGATGAAATGGCAAAGCTGACCTAATAGGCCAAATGGCCTAATTCTGTTCCTATATTTGATGGTCTTTATGGTCTGTGGAAATTTGCATTTTTGTTCTCATGATGGTCTTCCATAGATTGTACTCAATTTCTTGTAAGATTCTGGTTTGCCGTTCTTGAAACTGCAGACTGCAAATCTCCTGGTCCACCCATGGCTTCTGGTTTGGGTATACCTAGTATGTTCTTGAAAACACACAGTCCGTAATGAACTCAGTGATGGCCAAGGCACATTCTTTCAGATCCAAGTAAGAACCCCTGAATGTAGTCCAGCTACTTATTTAAGGCAGTCCTCAAAATACTCCTCCACTTCCCAAGACTATACCTTCGCTGTTCTCACCACTGGTGCTGCAGTCTTCGGGCTCTGCCTAGGTGCTGGGAATAGAAATACTACCGGGTGGTCAGACTTGTCAAATTGCGGGCACAAGACAGCACCGTAAGCTCTCGCGATGATGGCGTAATAGTGGTCAAATGTGTTGGTTCCTCTAGTCCCGTGGGTGACATGCTGGTGGTAGTCTATCAGAGACTTCTTCAAGCTGACCTGATTGAAGTCCCCCACCATGT